>NC_056538.1:28255909-28857272 GCF_910596095.1 Thunnus maccoyii | reverse complement strand
ATGAAAGAGCTGATTTGCTGCAACATAGAAGACTTTCAAGTGAAAGCAGTTGAAAAATAAAGCATTGTTGAGAAGGAGAGATCTATTTATGCTGTGTGTGTGTGTGTGTTATGTGGTTGTTAATTCTGTCTCTGAAAATATGGTGATAAAACATCAGTGACCATTTGTGCAGGTCAAAACAAAACAACAACATAATGCAACGCTAACGAGAAAAGCAAACCATTCAACACTGAAATAATTAGTAAATTAGTTGATCAGCAAAGTATTTTGATAATCAATCGTTCAATCATTTAAGTTATTCATCAGGGAATAATGAAACCTTTGATGATTCTTTGTTTTCTCTGCTTTATATCATTATCAAGTTCAATATTTTTGTATTTTGGACTTAAAGTCAGACAAAACAAGTGATTTGAAGACATTACCTCAGACTCCAGGAAGTTTTTGAGATTTCATAGAGTAGATTACTTACTGATAGAGTAAACGACTTACTGGTAATTACTGCTTACTGATTTTTCTTTAAGAAGAATGAAAACGATTACCATAACAAGTACTACACTGCACAAGTACTGATTTCAAACCAGTGTTTAAAACCTTTAAAACCAAGTGGAATCAAACCAATTTTCCGTAATCAGCACTTGTTTTGCTTTAATGAAATTCTGATAAAAATGTGTCACCACCGTGTTTTGACAACATTTCTCAAAACCTCTTATAGACAAATCTGCTTTGGGGAATACTCATCTAGTGATCGCTAAAATTTTGTTTTGGCTGAGCTTTGGGCACCCAATCAGCCGTCCTCAGCCAATGATGGTAGCAGCCAGAGAAAATAAGTCCCCAATGCCAGCAGTTTTAGTACAAAGCAGTACAAACGGAGCCCGAAAAAATGTGATTAAAGGGCTAATTCTCCCATTAGAAACCATTACAACACTGTGATTCCGATACAATTAGTATTCTGTGGAACTTTATGTGTAAAAAAAAAAAAAGCTTGAAAATAAAGAGCGTGAAGTTTTGACAAAGAAGACACAGTGGAGGTGCCAGACACTGGAATTAAACGATGTGTGTTTTGAGAAGTGATTGAAGTAGCACAGAAGGGGTGTGATGAAAGCAGACGAAACATCAGCATTTTGATCTTCAGTGTGCGTCATTACACAAAGAGTTACAAGAGGTCACAAGGAGTGAATTGAGGAAAGCAGGGAGAAATATATTGCTGCATTGTGTGTGCTATTGTGTCAGTGATTATTATCTATAAGGACTAAACTTTATGATGTGCAGATAGCCAGACAGACCGCTAGAGAAACAGATATGTAACGAGACATGTTCGCATATGTCACTGACCTCTAAACTGTCGAATCATGTTCTGATGCTTCTCCAGGGCGTCCTGCAGGATTTTCTCAGCGGGGTCCATCTTCCAGCGCCACTCTGTGCCCACGGGGTTGGTGTGATGTCTTGTAGTGGGGGCACACACATACACAGAGAAGGGGAACAGAAGACATACTGTAACCATTCAGTTCATTTCATTCATTCGTTTGTTGTTGAAGCACTAAACCTGAAGTATGAACTTGACACCCAGCATCACATTTAGGCAATTAGACTGAGGTCATTTAACACATATAAAAACATATTTCACTAGATTTAGAGGAGCATCTTTCTAACAAGGTGACAAATACTAAGACTGAAGAAGTTTACCTCACTGTTATAAAAAAAAAAAAGTAAACAATGCATCCTATTTTAAAGGATTTCACCTCCTTCTGGTTGTCTCTGTGTGACGTCTAGGTGCAACAACAAAATCCAGAGGCATCACAGATTTCAGGCTGGTCTTTTCTCATGCATATGCACACGCTCACGCTCCACATACTGTCCTTGCCCATCAAATCTAATTCCACCTGTTGCATATAGAGAGGTGGACGGTGAGGGCAGCTGCAACAATAAATCTGAAGCCCTGAAAATTGCTTACTTCCTGTCATCCCGTATCGCCGCCTTAAGAGAGACTAGCATATCTGCGGTGACAGTGAAGCAGTTCGCCGCAGCGGATTCTGACAGCGACCTTTCAGCGCTCAACACAGTCGCCTTTTCAAATGGAAAATTGAGGGAGAGCGAAAGACCTCGTCTCTCGCCGGTCGTCACGATGAATCAGTGTCCACCTCTGGGCCTCGCCGGCCATTAGTCTTCCACATGAAAATTATTAGTTTGTTTGCCACGGCTGGAGATCATTGCTCAATTACATGGAGTGGTCTTGACTAACGAGGTAAACAATTTGGGTTTAGACAAGCGTGCGGGCAATAATCCCTAAATGCTATGAAAAGAGGTTCCCTGCCTACTTGTGGTAGATTCTACTATGGTTTAATTAGCCATAAGACTGTTGAAATATCATTTTAAACAACTAATTAAAGCTCCAACTAATTAATGTGACAGCTGTACACTTTGCATTATTTAAAAAGTTAATTAAATCAGTACAGGAAAGTAGCAGAAGTAAATAAATACCAAAATATTGGAGGGGGAAGAGCCAGATTTCAGGTTTTGATTTATAGATCAACATCAGATTTCACCTGTTCACCGCAGAGCAAGATGCATGTATATTGTGCATAATCAGGCCTTTTCATGCTTTAATTATATTTCCCCTGCAATAACTGTGTTTACATTCAGGGTGACAGGGGGTCTACCCACAAACTAACAGAGCCGGCGTCACATCCAGGTAATTATAATGTTATTTCCCCTTGTTCCATTACTGAAAATAAGACACGATGCCATGCAATCACCATGTTTAATTTATTTATAGAGAACTGGCAATTTCAGGGGAGAGCGGGTTTGCAGTAAAAGTGGCTTTGCCTCATGTTGTCCTCTCTATCAACTGTCTCTACAAGCGAAGGAATCTTGTAGAACACAAATGCAGCCCGAGCTTGTTTTAAAATGTTTTAACGCAGGGCTGTTTTCTGTCTGAATCCCAGCAGGTGATCATTTGCAGACAATGGACAACTGGCCATTGTTTGCAAAATAGCTCGGTCTCCTGAGGGCCTTGACAGCTAGCCTCTGTGACAGAGCAGGACCAAAAAAACAACAAACAAGTCTTCTAGGAAGTTACTTAAGATGTGGACTTTATTCTACAGTTACATACCTCCAGCAGAAGACACACTTGTTAGCACAGGCGAGGCTGGGGGTTGTCTCCATGCACCGGTGGGACTCAATACCATAGAAGGTGTGCTTGTAACAGCCTCCTCTCCCTCGTAACATAGACTAACCAACACAAACGAACACCTTTAATGTGGTGCATGCATTCAGTTTCTCCAAAAAAAACAAAAAATGCTCTGTTGAGTTCATTTCAGTACCTTGGTCCATCGACAAAGCTTTACTCCTGAGTGACTTCCAATTAGTTTGTAGCCTGCGCAGAAACAGAAAAGAACAAAATGTGAGGGGGGAGAAAAACAAGGCTCTCAATCAGCGAACACAAGGGGCCAAACTCAGCAGATACTTAATACACAGTGGTACATTTTATTTGAGTGGTACGTCAATAAAGTCATGCTCAACATTCATAAAGTCATATTCGTTCACGGTCTTTTGCTAAAGGCTACCGAACAGCCCCGATAAAGAGACGAGTGGCTGCTCAAGGACGGCTGGAACAGTAGAGTGAAGGCGGGGATAGTGAGTCAAATTTACTTTCTGCACAAAAGGAGGATAAAGTGCTCCAAATTCACTTTTCTTCACAAGTCTGCCTCTCTGTCCTCTTATATTACCACTGACCACATCTGGTTGAGTCCCCACAGGCTTCTCTGTTTTTTTTACACATGCTCCTCTGTGATGTCTGCCTATCAAAGAGAATATTTTAATCTTCATCACTTAATCTGCTTAAGAAATACCAGAACATGACATCTGGATTGCTTCTAGGGTAATCAAGAAGACCTCACTTTTAAAGTCCCGACATTTAAAGAGACTTTTTAGTTCAGCCATACACTAGATTACAGTAGATTTTTGATGGTAAAATTGAATTTCGGGACCCTATTTGTGTTTTATCTGCTATTAAACCCTTGTAGCTAACATATCTAATTAAAATACAGCAGGACTGTGTCTGGGTGTGTGTCGGTTCTCATTGCATCCACATCTCAGGTTTGATGCTACATGAGTCAAACACGAATGTTATTCATCAAGGTTGTTTATGAGTATATTTATAGGAAAGGCTGAACGGTGAAACTACTCATTATTGATTTGCCATCTAAATGAAACAGCTCGCCATCGATCAAGGATGTTCTTCTGATGTAGAAAAATCACTCTACCTACAAATGCACAAAAACAAAAGCACACATAGAGAATTCATTCCTTTTTTTTTTTTCTCTTGAGGCCTTTGACCTCGACTGCTCCAGTGAAGCAGTTGCTAAAGGGCACCTCAGTGGTGGTAATAAGGGGAGGGGGTGGGGCGAGTGCTTCTTCTTCTTCACTTTCCCCCACCCAGATTTATCCTGCCGGTCACAAACTCGCTACTCTAACCTTTAGGCCACCACGTTCTCACGGATGCCATTATCTGTGAGAAATGGCACCTGCCAAAAAAGGACAATATGTGCTAAGAATAACGGTACTTTGAAAATGACAACAACAACAATGAAACCTGAACGCCGAGTTTATGAGCGCATGCAGAGGTATTAATCAAAATGCATGTATAGAAACAAGTCCTTACCCATAAGGCTTTTAGTCAGTATAGCACAAAATCTGTGGTGCTCTCTCTAGTGGGCCAATTATGGACTTAAGTTTTTTTTTTTTTTTACTTTGAGTTGTGATACTCTGTCCTACACTCTGAGTAGTCTCAGGGAAATTAAACACGCAGGTAGAGGATGTATTTAAAGAAAGACTTCAGCTTAATCTGTTTGATGAGGTCTGCAGATCCTTCTCTCAGGGTCTCATAGGTACTAGCTTTCCAAGACGGATGTGCTTCATTAAAAGACACTGGACGACACCTTTTTAACTGCACCTCTACCTAAATAACATCTGTCAAATGTTTACTACACTAGTCTCTTGTGACAGCTTGTGACGCCACTGAAAACTCAGCAACTATGCTAAAGATATGAGTTGTCTTGTAGCAGTATTACACAAAGTCTGAGAGCTGTACAGTCAACAAAGTACTGTTGTAGACATCGTGTCTCTTGTTGCAGACTACAATGCAACAACAAATATGTGATGTTAATACAGCAGATGTGCCAGTTCTTATGTAAAACATCTCTTTTACTATTTTCAACAGGTCATATTTCAAAGTTCTAGTCTCTTGAGCCTTGTTGACGACTAATTTTCTCAAATGTGCAGCATTAAAACTTTAAATGTTAAAACTTTCTTACATTACATTACACAAGAGTTTCAAATAGACGTGTGACTTTTGCATCCATGTTACGCCAGAAAAAAAAAAAAGGTCTCTAAAGGAAACACAGGCCTTCCAAGACTAAATATCATTAAAACGATGCCAAATCTTTCATCCTTCCTTCTTTTATTCCAAACTAAACAAACTGTCCACCGGGACTGACTGTTGCCAACATAAACACTATGAAATAGGTCAACATTTGGTCAAACCAAGTGAAGTCTTGCTTGCAGAGTAACTATTTATAGAGTATTGTGTAAGCTAACAGTGGGGGGGTTATTGGCTGCAAATGACTGGCTGGTGCAGTAGTAGTGAATGAACTTAACAGAAAAGAAATAGTAAACTGTCAACAATACCTACACGTAGAATATATTAATATACTACAAGCTGCTTCATTTACCAAAACACAAGGTGCAATATCATTAATAGTGAGCTAAACCTTCAGATTTGACTTTAAGCAAGAGTGAATGCTAAATATATGATGTTCTTGCATACAAACGGAGCAATTTAGGGGCACTGAACAAGTTGTATTAATCAGGCTAAAACGAGCGATTTTCGAAGTTTGTGCAGTTAAGAGAGTTTAGTGAATTCGACTTGGAACGCTCGTACAAGCAAACCTCACAAGAAGTAGCTCAACGTCTTACATTTGGAGTAGAAGAATAAAATGAACATGAAGGATAATTTCAATTCATTTCAATGTAGTTATTAAGTTGAACCACATGGTCTGGATGCTGAATTAATTACTGCCATGTTGACACCAGCTAGGAGTAGTTTTGTGGGAGGAGAGAGGAGTAACACTCCCTGAGGACAGGAGGAGTAACCGGACTTCACTGCATCATTAAGTGCCATTCCCCGTCTCCACACTTGTTTTTCTGTAGCGTCTCTGACCAGCTTTAACTAGACAATTTCTCTGTCAGTGTGTCAGAAAAAAAAAAAAGGCTGGAACACAGGATGCGATTTCAGCGGCTGATTAAAGATGACAAATTACAAAAAAACCTTTTTCGGTGAAGTAAATTGAGTTTGAGAACATGGACACCTCCTGTCAGCGACTTTGATCATGGGTTAATACTTTTCTGCAAAAAAAAAGTCTAAATTGATTTCTCCACTGGCAACTTGTGTATGTTTGGTAGATTTACTGCTGCATGATTCATGATTCATGTTTTTAAAGTGAAATACAACTTTGCTGCCCTTGTGGAAACGGCAAGGTTAAGGATATGCTGATAAGCAGCTGGTGGTTAGGTCTATAATGTGATTTTTTTATTGCAAATCAATGCAGCTAGATAATATGAATATATTATACAGAGTCACCAGTGACACCAAGCAGATGTTCTATTGGAAATAGCTGTATAGTTTTATACAAGTGAGCCAAATATTCATAAAATTCTACCACTGCCTGAAGCAGAGTCATCACAGGTCAAACTGAGGTTTGTTTCTATATTGTTGAAGTTTGTGTTAACTCTCTAATCTGTAAGTTTCTTTTTTCACCGAAATCCAATCCCCTTTTCCCCTCACCTTGCTTAGTCAGCGCTTCTCTAAGGGAAGGAGTGATCATCTCTCTTCGTTCCCCTTCATCTTCAGTCTTCTTCACGCCGTTCAGCTTGGATAGCTTCACCATCTGGCCGTCTGCTTGGCCCTCTTCTTTGCTCTGTAGCAGACACAAAAAGTCAGTTATTGCTTATAACTGTGACGGTTTCTGTGAGGAATCAGGGTCTGCTGTTGTGTCGTGGCTGGAAACTGTAACATCTATAAAATAATAGACTATAATGTTATACATTTTATGCTGAGGGGGGAAAAAATAACTGAAAAATGTACTAAAATACAGCATTTCAGCTGAAAATAAAGACTATTTTTTCAACACAATCAGAAGCAAACTAGATGCCGATATTTTAAAAAGACAAAAAACTGATATCACTTCATGAGGACGCCACCTAAAGACTTTTAAAGTACATTTAACGAGAGCAGAATACAAATAGACAGAGTAAAGCTTGCAGGGCTTGAAACTGAAGATGAGAAATTACACCAGTTCTGAACATTACTTCACTGACACGCATCGATAGTTACTGTCTTTCTCCTACGTCGTCAAGCGTAAGAAACACATTTAAGAGTCAAATTGTGAGTCAGCGTTCTCTCACCGCATACAAACACGAAGACGGTACGAGTATGAAGTTCCACACTGCAATAATACACTGAGGTAACTATCAAGAGAACCATCAAGGTTTGTAACAATGATTCAAGAGTCTTCATGTTACGTAATAGAGAAACGTGTTAGGATGCTGCACTGAAACCTGCCTGTTAATCACACCAGACTCTGCAATACACTTAAAAGTCCTGAAATGCTGATATCAGGTAAACTGCAGCAGGATGCAGGATCAAAGCTGTTGAAATGTTATAACAACAAGCAACAGAGAAGGTGAGAGGAACATAAAAATAGTCCAATGCAAGAGGAGGAGGAGGAGGAGGGGGGGGGGTGTGGAGGCAAAGTATTCAGACAGAAACTGAACTGTATGTTGTGTTTTTTTTTATTTCCCACCAGTCTTCAACAGTAGGAAACCTTAACAAGACTGTTTGAATGTTCAGAACCTGCTTGCAACATGATTTTGATGTTCACCGTTTTAAAGTTAAAAAGCGAGAAATTCCAAAGAGCTCCTCTAAAAAGTGTTTGATGTTCGACGGGACGGAAGATCAAGGGTTGTGATTCTGTCATCCTCGAATGACTTTGTGTGTGACATAACCATTAACCACTACATGACACGATGGTTTTGAGTAAGGGGGGCATCGACCTGTCTGGACAGTAAAGGCCCTGCAGGGAGGGCGGGGGGGCAGTAATACGCAACAGAGGGTTTATGGCACAACAGGACTGTTGGACTTTTTACCACAACAGCTGTCTTTTATGATAGCAAAGCTACTGCAGCCTTCAGGCCAGGATTAGTGCTGCAGTGTTTGTATGTAAATCTACATATTTTAGAGATATGCTGTTTACAGATATAAAGATTGATTCCTGCAATCACAAGGCATGATGGACAAGTCGCCTTTGAGATTAACCATGTTTAGTAACACCTTCATCCAATTACTGTACTGCTGCCACCTCTTCGGCTTGTCTATAGGGATCTTTATGTCAACTTCTCAGCACAGCAGCAGATATTCTGTCAGCATAAGTTGTATGCATGTGTGCATTCCTGAGGGACTGAGATGCTCCTGGTTCCTGTGCAGCTTGCTGTAAGGCACTGTCCTCGTTCACTGGTCAAACAGCTCTAAATGCTTGTGACATTTGCTGCTGAGTCTTTATAAAGGCTTTGACAACAATGAGGTCTTCAGCTTCAGTTTGATCGCCACCTGACTTAGGGTCTTATTTTTGTGGTGGTGAGCAAACAGGCCCTCTGACTGTTTTGGCATTTCTTGACTTTGAAATTTGCTTTGTCTGTCTGTCTGTGTGGTATTTTGTCGTCCAAACGCAGAGCACATGGTGCACAGGCGGGAGGGAGAGGTGCCAACACGTGGGAGGTTCATTCAAACTATTGGTGCCATTTTGGTAGAAAACTGGGTCCAAGACATTGTGCTGAGAATAGACGTCTCAGAACCGCATCTGTTTCTAGTGAAATATCACAAAAACAACTAAGTACTTGGAGCAAATGCACAGCAAAAATGAAATAACGCTCAACTTAGACATACTACTGGTCCATTTTATCAAAAAAGATGATGTAATAAACTGAAAAACACACAATGAGGACACTAAACTGTAACCTACTTTTGACATCCCACAAACTTTGTAAAAAAGGAGACAGCACATCACCTTGAAGAGACCGGACTATGACATCATAATAATCACATGGAGCCCGCCATGTTGCACCACCATGTTTCTACAGCAGCCCAGAATGGCCAAACCAAACACCTGCTCTGAAGAGGGCCTTTCGTGTTTTTCATGACTGCTATTGTAGCTTCTCCTGCACGCCTGGAAGGGGAGGGGTATTCAGTTGGTTGCAATCTGCCACCCTATAAGTTCACCAGATTAAACTGGCAGCAAAAACTTTGTACCTCAGGTAAAAAACCAAGCAATTTAAACCTCAGAACGGCTGAGGACAACACTGGTGTTCAACTCTCAGCCAGTATAAAACGTCCAGTCTCACTTACTGCATCCGTAAGGTACAAAATTCTGACAAGCATACATAACATGTAGCCAACAGTGCAACAATCTGTCCCTGCGGTGTTTTGCGTGCAGCCCTGGCAATTCATCTGGCCCCCGGTCTCTTGTCCCCACCGCTCAGCTTTCACTCTCGCTTGAGAGCTCTCAGACGTTCCGGTCATGCCCGGGCCTGTCTGGACTAACGTAACTGGGACATCTCACAGCAACATGTTGTGCTCTGGAACCGATGGCGCAACATGGTGCTGATGCAGGCAGACAGACAGACAGTGCAGCGAAAAAAAACACACAGAGCAAGCAGGTGATTCGAGGGATAAACACAAAAGGCATATGTGGGAGAGAGAAGCACCGATGAGAGGAATCATGTAGAAAGAAAGAAAGAAAACTGCAATTATAAACAAGCACACACACACACGTTACTGCATCAAAACATCAAAGTTTATAGCTGTTTATAGCCATTTTATGCTACATACTAATTGCATACGGTAGTCTTAATAGTGGGACAGGAAGTGATGCAATATGTGTGTGTAAAGGCAAACAAACTACAACTTTAAATGCCACTGCCAATTAAATTTAACAGAATAATTTCACCATCATCCACAATTGTGAGAAGATCAACAGCATACTCAAAAATCATGCATAGTGAATATACTTTTCATATTATTTGAGTGTAGTTTTTTACTATGAAGTCAATTTTTCGAGCGTGAACACATCACAGACTCCAAAAAAACAGTATGCAACAGCCTTTTTAGTCCTCGTAGCATCTTCCTCCCTCCAGACACTGAGCTGAAAACATCAAAGAAAGCCGTGTGACCACTCAGGTTAATTATCCGCTCCACATTAAATCTTATCTGGCTATAGTCCATAACGTTTAGATACCAACACAATGAACATCTGAGGATACAATCAGGAATACTAGCCAAAGACTGATATAGACTGAGGTTGGACAATATGAGCTCTACAGTCTGGCAGCCGATCACAGCCTGCCTGCCAGTCTACCATCGGGTACATTTGAAAAAAAAAAAAACTGTTGTGGGAAATGTGTACTCACATCATTTAGTTCAGCAGTAATCCAATCATCTTCACTCTGGCCGGGCTACAAGCATCACTGACATCAATATGGACAAAATCCATCTGTGCCATATTTAGCTCAACAGTCCTCTACATTTTTATGTGTTGTTGGCCTCCGTCGACCGACAGGCGTGACGGCCAAAAAGCATTTCGGATCAGATGGGGTAACTTTCTTATCCAAGTGAGAGATGATTTGAGCAGAAAGTAGACGGCTACCGACGCTATATTTCAGTCAACGTGAGATAAAAATCCACTACAGATAGATGTTTGTTTTAGTGTAATGGGTTGAAAGCATGAAATGTCACAACCAATGAAACTCATTAGTGAGTGTAAACAGCCCCGAATCTCTGCACAGCCCAGTTAAAAATGGATTGACTGCCATATAAATCTCCTGAAATCATTCCTTTTTAGGCTGAATTTTGCAAGAATATGTTTTAAGATCTGTTCAGCCATGATCAAAGACTGGATAAACCAGTAACCAGTAAGGAAAGAGAGCCTCAAGATATGATACAAATTATTACAAGTGGATGGAAAGATAATGTTTTGAGTAAAGACATGTGATCTATCATTAACATCATCAGTAGGAAACTATGAAAACATGTAAATTTACTGTATCTCATCTTACCAACAGTACAAGTACAGTGAAAGCTGGTAATCTACACCATGATGATGAATATAATTAGTTTATTAAGGTTAGTTAATTTAAGGTTAGTGGATTTGTTTGATGTTATATGGAGTATACAACTAAAAGAATCCCAGAGAGGATATCCTGAATACAGACTAAGGCAGTCAATTAGGATTGGCCTAAATATGGTTGTAAACAGGCTGCAGAGTGTGAAAGAATCTGTGAAGTGTCCGTCCGTCTGATCTGTCCAAATAGCTTTAGTGAAGTGAAATGACAGTCTGGTGTTAAATGTCACTGCCAGAGACTGAATACTGGTTCAACGGTGGTGGTGGTGCATTCAGCTGCCTGCAACTGAGAGTCTTTGCCATCACCTAGTGGTCAAACACAGCCGAACTGAGTTTCCACCTGCAGTTATGATGAGAGATTAAAAAAAAACAATCTGGGAACATGATTTATCTCCAGCTCTCTTTTCTGAGACTGCGACACTGAGAGTACTTTTTTTTTTTTGACGTGAGATAAATGTTGAAAAATCCTACAATTCCACAACACAGAGCGGTCGTTAAACTTTCGGCACCTCAGCTGACTCTACACTGTAAATTAGCTAACAAACATATTGCAGTCAGGGGAATTTCCTTGTTAACACTTAGTTTGCAGCTCGGCTAAATACAAGTTGTCTCTTGGCGATACCGAGTGTTTTATGTACAAACTAATTACATCTCACACTGCCTGCTCTGTGTGATCAAATTATGCCAAAACAACACAAATTTGACACCACAGACACACAGCAACATTGTCATACTGACATCCAAGTGAGATGATTATATTATATTATACTTAACTGTTACAAGTTAAATTATATATTTGCAGCGAGTGAAATAGAAGTTAATGTCCATGTTTGTGTTTCACAAGCAAATACTGTATTTATTCATATATATATGGGAATATCCTGAGGGAAAAGAATAATAAAAATGTAATAATACAAAAATTAAAGTCTGGCTCCTTCCACTGTGGCGCACCAGGCTCCTCAATCATCAGCTGATGTCTTTTCAACGCTCCCCAACATGATATATAAACACATTCGAGTAGAGATTACAAAAGGGGCCAAACGTCACAGAGCTTAGACGCATTACAATGTAATATTAACGTCACAAGAGAAAAGACAAATCTAGAACAATCTGTCATTAAGAGTCGTGTTCTCCGTCTGTTTAACATGTCGCCCCTTCTCCTGCAAATCCAGCACTGTTGTCGGCGCCAAACATTAACTTTATCATGAAGCATTATACATTCATGAGAACAAAGGCTCCCATCAGCTGCGGTTAAATGAAATGTTCCGTCTTCCCTTGAGCTACTGAAAAACACATAAAAACTATTTCACAGAACCGAATACATTCACTCACTTGTTTCTTTGTGGGCAAAAAAAAAAAAAAAAAGGCCCTTTGAGGCAGAACATCCTCCTGAAAAGTTTAATGTGGGGTCAAAAGCTGCAGTGTAAAGTCTACCTTAGATTGAAGTCAAGTTTTAGGTGCAGTCACATGAAATATGATTGTATGAGCGTTGTTTCTGTTATATTCATCAGTGATAAATAAATAGACTTAATAAATACTATTTGAACCATTTTGTTATTGTGTTTTCCCCAATGTAAGGTTTGGTCCCCTCCTCTTCATCAACCAGTATAGACCTATCATTGAGATTGACAGACTTGAGATGCAGTGACAGACATTTACATTTACAAGCAAATAATTATTCCTTTTCAAATTAGTGAGCTCTGTTATAGCTGTGTGATAAAAGCCTTGTGAACACCCATTTACATCGAATGTAATGTTATCTAATAAAACCTGGTGGAGATAATTTTTAGTTATTGTAACTGTGGTTTTGAGTTCACCCAGTTATACAAATAAAGCAAAAGACCATAGAAATGCCTAAGGACTCATTTTTGACCATAGAAAATAACAGGGAGGGTCTATATACAGTATATACATAAATATAGATATATACCTCAAATATAAAATAGACGGAAAAATCTCTTTAGACATCTAAAATAAAAAATTGGGCATCTTTTATGACGACTGGGTGGATCTGAGGCTCTGACTGAGCTACTTGATGTCAATCAAATCAATCAACACTGTTCTGTGAAGGCTGGGAGCCTTTTTCTCACCTGTGGATGTTTTCTTTGATTTGTTTGTGCTCACTTTCTACCTTTCCCGATGCAAAATACAACTAGTAGACAGCTTTTCACTCTACAAGATGACCTTTCTCCAATAAACTGCCACTCAAAAGCGCAGCTACATCACCGGGTTGGATACCTACATTTCTTTTCCTGCCATTTCCTCTCACAGCTCACTTCTTTGCCCAGAACCTTACACAACGGCCTATAAAAAGGGGGGGGGGGGGACTGATAATGTCTCTTCCTTCCCTCATATTTTTCTGCTGCTTTTCTTGAGTCACTCGTTCCTCACAAGTCTGTGAAGTGGGCGTCCTCCGCTATTACGCAAGCCTCTGCTTCTCGCCTGCCGGGGTCTGGTGTCTATCAACCCATCTGCCACTTCTCCTTCAGTGACACCACTTTTCTCTTTATTCTGAGCGGTTAGATTGGACCACGGGGATGGTGGAAGCTTAACGCCATGACGATGCCCGCTTATAGACCATAACAAGGAAACGCTGAGAATAGATCTGCTTGATATGAGACTCCTATTTAAAATGATTCAACAACTGTTTAACTGTAATGTTGTAAAGCAGCCTGTTAGATACTGTATATCTAACCCATATTGATACATGTTGAATAGTTATTTTAATTCTTTCTGTGGGATTGTGGTAGGAAAAGGTGGAATGAAGTACCTAAGTACCTACCTGTGACTCAGCTAGTGTTTGAAAAAGATGCAGATACATCGCTAAAGGTCGTGTCATTGCACTAGTGGACAGAGTCTGACCTTTGCTTTTTTGACGCTGTTCATGATGTTGCCCAGATCCTCCATGTCAACCACTGCACCGGATTTTTTTTCATCTTTTTCATCTTCCTCATCATCACTGCTGGACTCCATCAGATCCTCCTGAAACAAGAAGAAGAGAAGTGAGACTCTGACTGCAGAGAGAGGAGTGGGGACAGATGACTGAGTGGGAAAACGATCCTCTCAAGTAAAGAGATTCACATATGTTCCAACCTATAACCAATTAACAACTTGTCTATGATTAAGAGGGGGAGCCCACATGGAACGCATTTATTCTACATCTCTCGGGCCGCCTGATTAAATACGAACAACACGCATGTTAATGGTGTTTCTGAGGATTTATCACAATGACTGCCCCGTGCTGAAGCATCTAACACACATGTGCGGCAGCAGGATAAAATACACGAGCGGTACGACAGGTAGATAAATCACCACGACGACGACAGTCCCCTCCCCGCCGCCACAGTTCTCAGCTACTCTCAGTTCCGGTTGAATGTCACCTCTGCTGAGTGCACCGAGTGTTGCGGATAGAGGGGAAGAAGTCTCAGCTAGAGTTGGCTCTGAGGTGCCCGCTACCATGACAACTGGTCATCTGTGTGCCGTGACGAGTATGAAAGCTGTTAATGCGTGCGTGTGTACATACATTAATGCTAATAATAGCCTTATTTATATAGCGCTTTTCAAAACAAGTCACAAAGCAAATAGTTGATAAAATATTATGATAAAATACATTAAAAGATTTTGAATCAGTTGAAGTTTATTGAGGTTTTTGTTGTGTGAGACATGAGAAGAGGATGAAGTGAAAGCATGAGTTACTGTTTCTAAGTTTCAGTGCTGCTAAATGAGGACATGATAAAGTGAGAGCAACACTCCTCTTTCTGAGACATTCAGAGTCTCCGTCTGCTTTTAATCACGTTGTCGGATGGCGACGTGAAGGCCGTTAGCCCAGCTAGTCAACCTCAGACAGCTGAGACGAGAGCTGCTTTGTTATTTAAAGTGCCCCTGTAACGTTGAAAGACATCATCATAAGCCAGAGGACAGTCTCCTAATTAGACATCAGCTGCACTCTTGCTCCGTCTTTCTTGTACTCGCTAATTGTCTTTAGCTGCTTACTTGTTTTCTGGGTCAGGACGTCAAGCCTGGTGTCTGTCTAACGGCGCACACACACAGCTATATGTGCTGTATCCTTCAGAAGAGCTGATGAGAAACCACTCAAACTGAGTTTCTATTATTATCTTTATAATATAATGGAAACATTCTGAGGGGCTTCTTATTGAATAGAAAATACTGTCTTATTAAAATGTCACAGATCCCACATCACTCCTGTTTTAGCCTCACTGCATTGGCTGCCAGTGAAGTTCAGGATTGATTTCAAGATTCTCTTAATCACTTATAAGGCCTTACACGGTTTAGCTCCTGCATATATATCCCAGCTACTAAGCCCGTATACTACCACGCCGTCACTTAGGTCTTCCAACCAAAACCTGTTGGCCGTACCACGTGCCAAACTAAAAACCGAGGGCGACTTTGGAACAATCTCCCCTCTTCCATCAGATCAGCTGAATCTGTTGACTGTTTCAAAAAACATCTAAAAAACTACTTTTTTTTTTAGAGTGGCTTTCTCATAACATTTCATAAATTCAAGTGTGTGTTCTGGTGATGACTGTGTGCTTGCTGTGTTCGTATGTGTGAGATGTCTGTGTGTGTTCTTGAATGTGATGTCACTGTAAAGCACTTTGTAATCGGTGTTAAAAAAGGTGCTATATGAATAAAGTTTTACTTACTTACTTACAAATAATAACAGCTGTAACAATAGGTCAATAAACTGATCAGTTGATCACTAGAAAATTAATCTGCAACTATTCTTATAATCGAATAATTATTTTAGTCATTTTTTAAATAAGAATGCCAAACATTTGCTGGTTTCATCTTCTTAAATGTGAGGATTTGATGCTTTTTTTGGTTGCACATGATAGTAAATATATTTTTGGGGTTTTGAACTGTTGGTCGGACAAAACTCTTTCGACTGTGGGAAATTATCATTGTCATTTTTCTGGCATTTTTTAGACAAAATGATTAGTCAAGAAAATAATGGGCAGATTCATCGATAATGATAATAATCGTTAGTTGTGGCCCTAATTACAATCTTAAGAAGAAACCAAGAGAAGACTTTTACAGTTCTTTGTCCATCACCAAAGTAACACGGACAGAAAACACACCATCATCCTCGTATTCACGTGTGTGTCCTCATCAGGTTGGTCAGAACACTGTGTCTAAGCTGAATTAGGTCAGCAATGCCTAATCCATCACTGAGACATGATGTGTGATAGGAAAACACCAGATCAATAGTCCTCCATCATGAAATAATCATCATCGGCTAAAACACTGATCCAGAAGCGGGTAGAGATTCAGTTTTTTGCTCGAAGCAGGACGAATGCTTGTAAACAACTTAACAAAATTAAGAGTGTTCACAGTGTTTCATACAATACATCATAGTGAGATCGACTCTGCTTTACCTCAGAGCTGTTATTCTGCAGAGCTGCCTTCTCTTCCTCCTCCTGTCCGTCTTTCTTCTTGTTCTTACAGGAGCCTCCAGTCTTACAGTTCCCACTGCAGCTCTTCTTCTCGCCTTTGGACAGGGCCTGTAAGCGGTTCAAGAACTTGACCTTCCAGGCCAGGAAGTCTGCCTGGACGCTGCCGTTACGGCTCTTCACCACGTTGCAGTCGCCTTCTCCCCTGGTCATGATACGCATGCCACTCAGCATCCACAGCCACTTGTCCACGTTTTTACCAACCTGGAGAGAGGGGAAAGGAAAGTGGTTTGAATAAGGTAAGCATGGAAAGTAGAGTTTGGATCTGGATTATGTTTCCCACTCCTGTTGTCAAACTTGTAGCTTTGACTGTTCTTTGATTAAATGATAGTTGAGCATATGACAAAGCAGTATTAACAGTCTACTAGTCTCACCGTGTTGTAGTGGCCGACGTAGACAGAGTCTCCGAGACCGAACACCGCATATCTGAGGCCTTTTAGGTAGGTCTTCCCGTATCTGAAGTCAGTGGACGCCTCCTCCAGCCACTTGCAGAACCACTCAGCGTTCTCTGTTGGCTGTCCGTCAGTGTAGGAGGCCACAAGAAACACACAGACTGACTTGTTGGTGCACTGCATGGAAAGATGAACACAAAAAAATAAGACACTCAAACACAACGGTAGTGCTTTTCAACAAACATACAACACTAAAATTCCACGCAAAGGACATCAGAGAAAAATTGATCTAGATAAAATGTAAAAGTGGGACACATGTCTCCTCGGCCCTGTAACAGGAAACTGCCAGAGTGAGGCGGCCACCTTGTCACATAGTCAGCCATCACTCAAGATGACTGATGGCTGGTCAGTGAGACTCAATGTACTGAGGATCAGCTGCTTCTGTGGAGCAACTGGTGCCTGCTCTCATTTCTCTTGAGGACATTTTCCATCACTGAAAAACTGTATCGCTATCCTATTGAATAAATTGCTCCTGCTGTGTACCAGCCAAGCAATCTCCTATTCATCTCTCAATGCACTACAGGGTGTCCACAAAATGAAAAGGCAACACTGATAAAAATAATCCATCTTTCTTCAGCTGAGCAGGATTTGTGTAACACATTTTTTTCCTCCGCGCCAGCCGTCTGAAGAATCATATCTGTGAGAAATGAAGGAAAGGCTGAGCTGGAACATAACAGAACTCGGGGCTTATTGTATTGTTTGTTGTCAAGCTTATAATTAAAAAAAAAAAAAAAAAAAAACAGTTCCGATTCATTTTACTTTGATTAATTTTGTTCTAATTACACCTCGCCTGAAAGTGCCTCGTAGCTAAATATTATGTGCTTGAAGTTTCATTTCAGACATTTAATTAACACCCCTGAGCAACTACCTGGAAAATACAGCGTTATTATCCTCTTAACAGAGCTGCATCAGTTAATTGATACAAAATTTATTCACTTACTTTATATAATGTCAAAAAGAAGGGTCAAGTACAAAGCAGCAGCCCTGAAGTTGGCAGCGGTTTAGGTTCTTATGTGAGGACTCAACTGATTATCCTCGATATGAGATGCACATGTCTGAAAGCATGAAAGCATCCTCTTATTTAGACTTTGTTACCTCATCAGCAAGCTGATCATCTGGATCGTAGTCTTTCATGTCAATCACCTCAGCTGGTATGCCCAAAGTCTTCACCTCCTCTGATAGCTCTTTTGCAAAACTCTGCACAACAAAAAGAGTCCCGGTTAGCTTATCAGACATCTCTAAATGTTACATTAATTACAAAGAATAATCACAATAGTTTGCACATGCTTATAGTTGACTAGGTCCTCAAAAACACCTCAGTTTGTGAGGCCTGTAGTGAGTTTGTTGACATTTTATAAACAGTGTATTAATTCAACTATATGTTCATGCAGTGGTGACATTACACTGAATAATGTTTCATACTGAAAGATGTTTGTGTCCTTAGATTTCACACCATTGTGTCTATATTTTAACATCATGGGTTAATGAGGAGCTTTCGGTGAACAATATCTGTACTTTTGCTGTTCCCGTCTGTGAGCCGTAGAAGATTTTAACCCTTGACACGTGAACCACAGGGTCTCTGCCAGAGCAGTCGTTCTTCTTCACAGCTTTGTAGACCCAGGAGCCGACGTCCCTGGAGAGGCTTTGCTAAAAGCATACAGAGGAAGACAATAACATGACAAGTGGTGCTGCAAATTAAGCTTTCTATTCATAAATAGGACAAAGAGCTTAAATGTTTTGGAAATATGAAACACAAACCAACAGCATTTTTACAAAAGTAAGGATTTTTAGAAAGGCCTATAGGGCAATAGATAAGTCTCAGATAACACATAGCTGATAAGCAAGTGAAAATTCACCTTCTTCAGTGCCATCTTCAGGGAGAACCAGACCCCAAACACTAGCGCAGCAGCTGAATACAAGTACAGCCTGTTGTGCCATATCGACATGAAATAGCTCTGACTGGGACTGTGGGGAGTCTGTGAGACTGCAGGGAGAAAAGATCAAACTGGGACGTCAAACAAGATATGTGAATAATACAGTTTAGCTTTAACATGGCTACGTTTCAGTTATAAATGCAACGCGGCAATGCACTTTGACAGACAATGGTTAACCTTAAAGCAACAAGTCAACAGGTTAAAATCCCCCTTTTAAGGTCACCTGCCGTAAATAAATAAAAGGCGGGTGTCTGGCTAACAATAACTTACAAGCTAGTTATGTTTCCAACGTTCGCTGAAACATAGCTTTAAGTTCGTCTCCGGTTCGGTTAAATTGTTAAATAAACTCACCTTTAGTATCCGCTGCAGACGCATGACTCACGAAAATAAAGATAATTACGACGAAACTGTGCATCATTGCGAAATAAATGTTGGAATACATGTTTGTAAGTCTTCAGTGTCTGTGTGGAACCATGTTGTTTAGCCGAGAAGCATGCTGGGAAGTGTAGTTAGTAGTGATGTGAACAAATGAGACCACTTTACTTTCAAAGCGGTAGTATTGCGATGAAATATATAGATTGTTCGGCTTGTTTCGTCTGCCTCATTCAATAAAGAAATATTTACACAGTCGCTGATGTAATTCGTGATTTTGGGAAACATAAACATAACTGACTTGACACCGGAAGTATGACTATGACATTTGTGTCTTCCCTGACGTTCACAGAGTGTGAATTTATTTGTCATGAATAAGGCCTCGTCATCAGATCTGTGAGTGCTGTCAACAATATATTAAAATACGAACCATATCCTGTGTTTGCCTTATCACCCCTTAAAGATTTAAAGATTCTGAATGAGAAATACCCTTGCAATGAATTACTACGTAAATGTTTCAAATTTAGATTGTAATTTATGGGTGTGTTGCAAAAATTATATTGAATCAGCCCTACTTGAGTGATTTATTGGATGTTAAATTGTAATAGATTGTTAAAATCGGCATTACAAAGGGATGTTTTCGTCCTCTAGTTAAGAAAAAGTCATAACAAAGATTGATTTTAAGATGGATAATGACATAACTTTGGTTTTGGAGAATAAGATTTAATTTGGATTTAATTTGAAATGGGTATCTCTGGTTTAATATATAAAAATGCATAGTATTTTAAAAGCTTAGCTTATACTGTATGTTGTTGTATGTAAAGTCTGAACATGAAAAGTAACTAATTATAGCTGTCAGATAAATGTAGTTGAGTAAAAAGAACAATTTCCTACTGAAATATAGTGGAGCTCAAATAATTAGTTTATTACATTACTTGAGGCCATGCTACATAAATATCATCTGTCTGTGTCTCCAGTCTGTGATAAATGTAAATCAAATGATGCATCGTTGAATTTATTTTGGTACTGTCTGTAGTTTGAACTACTTTACATACTTGGCCAATAAAGCTGATTCTGATTCAGATGTCCATGAGTTGTTAACAGCTCCACCAAATAATGATTTTTCCCTCTAAACTTCTCACATGGTTTCATTTCAATAAATGTTCAAATGATCCAATATTTCACCAAACATCAATTAGAGAAAAAGTCCAAAAACTGAAAACAGATTTGTGTATCTGAACTTTGTTTTTTCTTCTTTCCTCTCCCATTAATCATCTCATGACCCCTCAGATTTATCTGGTGACCTTTTGGAGGGGCCCGACCCCTAGGTTGGGAACCACTGGACTAAACTAGCTAACTGTATATAAAGTAGTTGAAACTAGCTCCACCTCCAGCAGCTACAACAGTAACATGCTGCTCTAACACTGATGCTTCACTATTAATAATCTAATGATGTCATATATAATAATATATCAGTCAGAGGGACCAAACCACTACTTTTACTGCAATACTTTAACTACATCAAGCTCATAATAATTATGTACTTTTACTGTAGTAGAATTTTTCATGCAGGACTTTTACTTGTAATGGAGTATTTTTACATTCCTGTATAGGTACTTTTACTTAAATAAAGGATCTGAATACTTCTTCCGCCGCTGGTTATGAATATAATCATTAGTGTTTGCTTCCCTCCAGTGGTCACAGTGAGTAACTACAACTCTGCCTATTAAAAGTTTTGTTTTGATGATGTGAACAGAAAATGTTGTGTCAGCATTAATACTTTGTAGAACTGATGATTGCCATGAGAACGTTTATTATACAAACATAATTATAAAACAAGTTTAAAGCACTGACAGCAGTGTGCCGGGAAGTTAATACCATTTAAACAGAAAATTAGATTTCTGTTTTGTTTTGTATTGAATCTACACATCAATATCTTTGCAAAATTACTACATGTGGCAGTTTAAGAGTAAATGTTTCTTGTGTGTTTATTAACACCAGTTTGTTTCTTCTTTATGACCAACAAATGGTAATGGAAGAAGTATTCAAGAGGTTTTAAACGTCCTGAATACTTCTTCCCATTTATGTTGACTTTTTAAGTTATTAAAATGCAGTTTCTCCATGTGGATAACCAAAACAAGTTAATGCAACCAGCCTCTGAAGCACGGTGGAGTTGGTGTCATCCAGTCTTAGAGACTGCATGTTTTAGCTGGCACCAGAACCATCAACAGGGCTGTTTGTATGTGTGAGGGGAGAGTTAAAGAGCCTCTGAGCATCCAAATAGAGCCAAGTCTCTGTTAGGAGAGAGTTCTGTGGTAAACAGCAGGACTAGTAGGATTAGTAGACAGTACCAAAATAAACTCATTACATTTATCACAGACTGGAGACACAGAAGGATAAAAATTTATGTAACATGGCCTCGAGTAAAGTAGTAAACTGATTATTTGAGCTGTGGGAAATTATTCTTTTTACTCAACTACATTTATCTAACAGCTATAATTACTTACTTTTCATGTTCAGACTTTACATACAACAATATATGCTAAGCTTTTAAAATACAATGCATTTTTATATATTAAACTAGTGGTCCCCAGTCATTTCTCTGAGATTTTGGATGACAGGTGTTCCTGTTCCTGTTTTTTTTTTTTTTTTTACAAAATGTACATTAGTGCACTCAAAAGTAAACCTAATTCTCCAAAATCAATTACAGATGTATATTTCATTATCCATCTTAAAATCAATCTTTGTTATGATGTTCGTTTTAACTAGAAGAGGAAAACATCCCTTTGTGATGCCAGTTTTAATAATCTATTACAATTTAACATCCAATAAATCACTCAAGTAGGGCTGATTCAATATTTCTTTTGCAACACACAAATCCAAATTGAAACATTTACATAGGAATTCATTTCAAGAGACAAACATAGGACATGGTTCATATTATTTTAATATCTTGTTGACAGCACTCATAAATCTTTAGCCACTGCACCTCTGATGATTTGATTATCATATCTCTTGTCAGTGGATTTGAAGGTATCTGTTGTGAGAAGTGTCAGTAGCTGCAACGCTTGAGTTTTACAAGAAGGGACGCCTTTTCAACTGAGTGAAAAGCTCAAATCATATTTCCGAAACTGTCATATTATGAAACAGAACCAGTATCATCCATCAATGAGTGTGTTTACATGCACACGAGTATCCTGGTTTTGATCATATTGGGATTTGGTATTTACATGGAACATGAGAAACCCTTCACATCCCTGTTTACATGATTTTAACAGTCTCAAGTTTCTAATAATCTGTTGTGTCTCAATTCCTCAACATCTCAGCCGCTCATTTCTTTACCAACGGAGAATGTTGAGAAACCTGGATCAGGTGTTTACATGGTTTCTACTGGACTGCTTCAGGTTTCTCATTACCGGGATAAGGATTTATCCAGGTTTCTGAAACCAGGAAATGATATTTGTGTGCATGTAAACACACTCAATGTTTCTTCCTATCATTGTGCAGAGAAACCATTTTAAAAAATATATACCTGTTGCTCCAAATTTGGAGTACAATATGGAATATAATCATGTTTTCAAATAAACTTCCAATATTGCAGGACTTAGATGAAAATAAGACAGTTTGAATAGATGAATGGGAATCATAATGCTGTTTAAAATCATCCAGGAATATGAAACCAAAAACTTTGTTCATTAAGTATTATTTTTAACCATATAAGTTTCAGTACTGTAAATTTAGCAATAACCCCTTTTCTTATATAACAGCATCAACAACACCAGGACCCTGAAACTGAAGTGACTAAATGGAATTCCACCATCATTCATTTTATTATTTTCATCTTCAAAATATCTGGAAAAAAATCAATTAAGAGGGAGCTGATATACTTATATACAGTGCTGTGCAAATGTTTTAGACTCTTTAGATGTTTAGATACTTATTTGTCTTGCGAGACCATCAAGGAAGCGTCTGTGACGAGAGGAACAAGGAGTCCTGCAACAGATGGTCTGACCCCCACCGAGCCCTGACCTCAACATCATGGAGTCAGTCTGGGATTAACATGAAGAGACAGAAACAACAGAGACACTTAAATCCTTATAATTAAAGATGCAGGAACAACCGACCTGCCGAGTACCTTGAAAAACTGTGTGCAGGTGTACCGAGAAGATCTGCTGCTGTATTAAAGGCGAAGCTGCTCACAGCAAAGTTAACTGATAAATAAAAACTGTTTTTTATTATTATTATTTTTGCAAGCATCCTCACTTTACTTTTAGTGCCTAAAACTTTTGCACAGCACTGTACTCTATGTGCCTATTAGATTAGATATACTGCCTGATTTGTGTTAACAGGAACCAGCCTTTCATCTTGTGCACAGGCGCTCACATATCAACAAACAACAGTATTTGAATATTTGTCGTCACAACTGTTGTCGGGCGTATGAAAACTGTTATGGTCACAACCACAGTTTTGACTTGGTTTCAACCCTTTTATGTCAACCATCACTACCACCAGAGGTCTCCAAGAATTAGAAATGGCTCAATTTTTCCATTTTGTTTGTATTTTAATGAGATTAACACAAACTGGCGTCACTGGTTGGTTCACCCATCTTGAATTGCAGACCCTGCAACGTGTCATGGAACACAAACAGTGTTGTAGTGATGTTTCTCACTAAATGGGGTCACTGTGTGTATGTGAGGGACCATTAGAGTGCCTTTGTTTCTACAATAGCTACTTTCATCAGTTTGTCCATATTCATTTAATCCGTTTCCTCAGGAAATCTTAAATTAATTCAGCCATTATTGCTTCACTGTCATGTTTTCTAATTTTAATTAGGCCTCCGATCTTTCCAAGATTTATTTACAGCCCATAAACATTCAGATTATTGTTTACAACTACATATTAAATGAAACATTTAGAGCACAATCACAATATTACACATCTACATACAGGTGCAAGATAATTGTGCTTGTATAGATTGTTTAGGACTTTTAAGACACCTTATTTATATTTGTAATCAGAATTAAGAATGAAGCCTCGGTGCCAATTTCACCTTTAAATAAACTGCAAAAAACACAAGTCATCATTGAATTATGTGCACAAGTTTCACATTAGACTCAAATTATTGTGTTTGTCACCTTTTCACAAATGCAAAGTGATACTTCACATCATCACAAACTGTTTAAATGTATTGTCGCCACCTTTGCATGGAAAGTTTTTACTATTATAGTGTATTATAGTCTGTTTTCTTTGATGGCATGTCTGGCTGCAGGTTCAGTCTATTCTTTATTTTACTGGAACCTGAGTATTTTCTGCTGGTCTCTGCTGCAACATAAGCACACGTCTGTTGCACCAGGGATTAATGTAGAGAGACAGGATTATCTAGGTCAGACATGTTGCACTGGGTCTCTCTAAAACGCCACATTCACACTCTCCACCGGGAACGGTGTTTTCCCGTGATTTATTTTGTTTGTTTACAGTAAATAGTAAAAAGAGATATTTTAGGTGGCTTAGTTTGATGCAACATATGCAGACAGACAGTGAGATGCATAATTTTCACATAATGATCTGTAGAGCAACGAGCACAGGATTGATGTAAAGTACATTTATATAAAAGCTACAAAAACGGCCAAAAAATCAGCTTGACAAAGTCATAACAAAGTTAGTGTGAAGCCAGTGGTTTTCTAAGCTGGTGAGTAGGAAGAGGATTAGGTGTTTGAAGTATTAAAAGTATTAAAAAGTATTAAAATCTACAAGACTTTCAAACAATTACTTTGAATCTAAATAACATTTAAAATCCTGCTTATTGTGATGGTTTGTCGATATTATGCAACGTAATGAGACGAGTCTGAGGAGTGTGTTGGTCTTCTTCTGCAGTAACTGTTTCACATCCAGAACCAGAACTACTAAGATACTGTAGGTGAGATATGACTGACTTAGACCCCAAAACTTTTTGTACAAATTCTGATGATTTAAGAGAGTTAATTTTCTGTGAAATGAAAAATAGGAACAGTTTAATTCTGATGTGATTAATTGCTAAATTTATCTCAAAAGCCTGAAAAATAAGACAAGATGGATTATTTAAATAGAGCCCTTCCTTATTTCTACAGTACTATATAGCAGTGGTTCCCAACCTGGAGGTTGTGAGATGAATCTGGTGGGTCACAAGATAATTACCCAGGCAGGAAATAAGAAAAAATTCAATTCTGATACATGAAACTGTGTCTGTTTTCCAGTCTTTTCTCTTTCTTGCAAACACTGAATCTTTACCTCCTGAGGCTTCTGAGAGTATTCAAATGAAATAATCTGAGAATGAAAATCCGTCCTCAATGAAAATGCTCACAACTTGCAGTCATGCATGTTGGCGTGATGAGACATTACTTTATATTAAAGGGTCACAAGCCAAAAAAATATTGGGAACCACCGCTATATAGAGCATGTGTTTGCCAGTGATTTAAGAATTTTTTCCATGATTGTCTGAAGACTATTTTTGAACTTCCTCTGTTGTTTGGGTTCAGAAATATATCTATACGCAGCACTCTGATCCTGTATGAACCTTGTTGAACTTTTGTTATAAGCTCATGCAAACTGATCATAGTTGTATCATGACGCAACAATTACATCATTCCTCATGTGGCACATGTGTAGATGATCTGTTCCGGGGCGATACACGTGCAACAAAGTGGGAGAAGTGGGTGATGAAAACAGTCTTTGTCATAATATTGAACTCTGTTGTCCAAATTACAGGAAGTTCACACTATCTTACCTCATTTCCCTCAGGATCTGGGATCAGGAGGTGTCCACTTTTTGCTGAATGTTTTAAACAGCTTGTTGGTTGAGTCGAGGTAACCCTGATTTAATCTTAAAAAGTCTCAGATGTGGAATCACAGAGACACATATATATAATTCTAATAATAATAATAAACTTTATTTATATAGCACTTTTCTTAACAATGTTACAAAGTGCAAAAGGAAATTAAGCCAATTAATTTTGTCACACCGATTAATCGACAAATCATTGCAGCTCTACATCATTATTGTGCTTTTTTACCTTTAGCTTGTTGCTACGTTATACCATATTTCTCAGAGGTGTGAGGGAAGAAATCACATGGTTGGTTCAACTGAAACTGAAAGTTGAGTTTACTGATGCACTGTGAAAAAGGAACGTATAACAACAACAAAACATTTACTAACCAGTGCTGGTGGTTCTATGTGCTTTTCTGGCTGCTGTTTTTACTGGTTTTAGCAGGGCAGAGATGGTCTGATGATGGTTAAGGTGGTAAATGTCAGCTGAAAACAACATACATAATCTAACCTGCTAAACCAGAACCAAAACCGGCTGACCTTTAAGTTCATACTTGTCTTCTCTGAAATCCAAGTTTAATTATCAGTGAAAGGTTTTCCTCATTGTAATCATTCCTCCTGTTCATACTGGCTGTTAAAACATCATCTTCAAATGTGCTTTCAATGTAAGTGATGGGGGTGAAAATCCACAGTGTGTCCACGCAGTCATTTAAAAGTTGATGATAAGCTTCAGCAGTCTGAGTTAGTCATATCAAGTGGATATCTGACACATTCAGTCTTTTTAGCATCAGATTCCCTCTTTGTGTTTCTCTGTTGAGCTGCAGTGGAAGTATAGTAACAAAAAGAGGGACTTTGGTGCTGTAAGGTTGAAAGATATCTACTTGATTTGACTCATTTGGACACTGAAGCTTCATATTAGTTTCAGATAAACTTTTAAATACATTTTTGCACAGAAGGACTGTGGATTTTGTCCCCCATCGCTTACATTGCAAGTGCATTATGAAGGGATCATCTAATGGTCAATATAAACAGGAAGAATGATTACAGCAAGAAAAACCTGTTTCAATGTTCATTTGGGCTCCTGATTGTTGTTTTAAGACATACTTGAAAACTCATCCTCTAACATACGTGCACACACAGATTTAGTTGTTTTGACATTTCTCTGAATAGTTATTTCTGTCACCAGAGCAGTTTTTCCTTTCAAGTAATGTTTGAAAATTCTGCATTTACAAAGCAAACTGTGTTCATATGCATGTCCGGGGGGATTAAAAGTATTTCCTTTATGAGGAAAACAGAAACCACATGGATGACGTGTTGCTGATCAGTGACTGAATCACTCTGGTTATAACCAGACTGATATAGTGGAGAATAAACCCTGTAAGGTCTCCCCCGTGTCATTTTATTACTGATTAACACTGAAGCTGCAGTAAGCTTAGAAAAAAATCATGCAAGCAAAATAGCGTTGTAAAGGAAACACTTTCTGAACATATTAATTCTCATTTTTCAACTAAAGCTCATATTTAAATCATTAATGTTCCTTTTATCTTAGAGTAAGACATGTTACTATAAGAATTTCTGTTTGTTCAGTTGTTCCAGTTTTTTTTGAAGACAGCAATCTCTTCTGATTAGCAACAACCATTCAAGTTATATAAAGAACACAGAAAACTGTCACAAGACATTTATTCAGAACAGAGACACATTTTGTGACCCATCCCATCACAGGAACTTGACATTCAAACTGACATTTTCAGGATTTTTATTCTGAACAACCAAAGAGCTCTTCAAATACAGTCCAAACACACATTTGTTTAAAAAGGGAATCATTTGTTTCCTGTTTAACTAGTGCCTTTATGTCCCTTTTAATATTCCTCTCCTTCCTCATCTCCCTCACCCTCAAGAGAGTCGACTCCAACCTCCTCATAATCCTTCTCCAGAGCTGCCATGTCCTCTCTGGCCTCAGAGAACTCTCCCTCCTCCATACCCTCACCCACATACCAGTGAACAAAGGCACGCTTAGCGTACATCAGATCAAACTTGTGGTCAAGCCGAGCCCAGGCCTCTGCAATAGCAGTGGTGTTGCTCAGCATGCACACAGCCCTCTGGACCTTGGCCAGGTCTCCACCAGGAACCACAGTGGGAGGCTGGTAGTTGATGCCAACCTTGAAACCAGTCGGACACCAGTCCACAAACTGAATGGTGCGCTTGGTTTTGATGGTGGCGATGGCAGCATTGACATCTTTGGGCACCACATCGCCACGATACAGAAGGCAGCAAGCCATGTACTTGCCGTGGCGAGGGTCACATTTCACCATCTGATTGGCTGGCTCGAAGCAGGCGTTGGTGATTTCAGACACCGTTAACTGCTCGTGGTAAGCCTTCTCAGCAGAGATGACGGGGGCGTAGGTGGCCAGAGGGAAGTGGATACGTGGATATGGCACCAAGTTGGTCTGGAACTCTGTCAGATCAACATTGAGGGCACCATCGAAACGAAGGGAAGCAGTGATGGAGGACACAATCTGACTGATTAGTCTGTTCAGGTTGGTGTAGGTAGGACGCTCGATATCGAGGTTCCTACGGCAGATATCGTAGATGGCCTCATTGTCTACCATGAAGGCACAGTCAGAGTGCTCTAGGGTGGTGTGGGTGGTCAGGATGGAGTTGTAGGGCTCCACCACAGCAGTGGACACCTGGGGAGCTGGGTAGATGGAGAACTCCAGCTTGGACTTCTTGCCGTAGTCGACAGACAGACGCTCCATCAGCAGGGAGGTGAAACCAGAGCCGGTGCCACCTCCGAAACTGTGGAACACCAGGAAGCCCTGAAGGCCGGTGCACTGGTCAGCCTGAGGACAGAGAGGGAGAGACATGAGCAAATATGGATATAACAATGTGATCTTAATTATAATTAGGAATCATTTCCTCCTGATCATGTTACCCACCAGTTTGCGGATCCTGTCCAGCACCAGGTCAATGATCTCTTTGCCGATGGTGTAATGCCCACGAGCGTAGTTGTTGGCGGCATCCTCCTTGCCAGTGATCAGCTGCTCAGGGTGGAACAGCTGGCGGTAGGTCCCAGTACGCACCTCATCTATGAAAAATTATATATTATAGGAGGGTTTGACTGACACGAAAATAAATAAATGGACCAACTACAGTATCTATAATTTTTAATGAGCATTTACCGATGACAGTGGGCTCCAGGTCCACAAAAACAGCTCTGGGGACGTGCTTTCCAGCTCCAGTCTCACTGAAGAAGGTGTTGAAGGAATCATCTCCTCCTCCAATTGTCTTGTCACTTGGCATCTGTCCGTCCGGCTGGATCCCATGTTCCAGGCAGTAAAGCTCCCAGCAGGCATTTCCAATCTGGACACCAGCCTGACCAACGTGCACTGAGATACACTCACGCTGTGGAAATAAAGATAGGTCATTTAACTGTGTACATTTATTTTGATACAATCAAGAAGTAAGTTCGGTTGACTTAAAGTGTCTTAAACAGTTCTTGCGCTATAACTAATGCAAAGCTGAAGGCGACTCATCACGTGTTGAAAACTGCTCTAGGGCTAATGCCAGATCAAGAATGAGGAAAAAGGCTCCTTTGTAAAGAACCAGATAGCAGAAAATCATGATTTAAGTCACACAGCACATGTTGCACAGTCATTTACACTGAATAGAAAACCCTGTGGAGACAGAAACACCACATAGAGGCTGATTCAGACACATAATGTGCTTATGGGAGAAATAAGATCTTGTGTTGAGAGTAAATCTAAAAAGTTCTGTGGTGAAATATTTTAAAAACCAAAACACAGGGGTATCATCAGTTAAGTTTTTCATAGTATAGTAGAGGTCTACACAACGTCCAACATTAAAGATTAGACACATAAGCCCCCATAAGGCTTTTAGTGAATAGGTTTTGTTTGGAAAAACCTGTGGCTGCAGTTTCATAAAAGCCAGGCCTCTTTAAACAGGCGGTAAAACAAGAGGAATGTTTCAGGATGAAAGCACACAGACCTTGGCCAACTGGGTCAGTGAGCAGACAGGAAAAGCCGGTGTTAGACCGTATTTGGTGACCCATCAGATTCTGTGATGTGCCCTGATATTTTTTTACCCTAATCATCTCACTCCTCATGCCTAAACCCCAAACATCACCAACACTGCGGGTCACAGAATCTGATGGGTCAAATACGGTGCATCACCAGAAACTGGTAGCCACGACAAGCTGGGTTGAGCCGTGCCCTGTCCAGCAACACTCAGATGTACCAACAAAAAAAAAAGAAGTTTAAAGTTACAGTTAAACGTCCCATCAATGCAGGTTTGATGAGTCATCCTAAACCCAAACTTTTATTTCGGATTAAAGCTCAAAATGTGACACTTCACGCTAAAGCTGCTTCATTAGCCGAGTTAATAAGGGTTAAATTATGCTGCTACGTGACGTCATACTTTAAAGCTTTAAATTTGATCAAATTAATAAACACTTAAGATAGTAAGGTTAGTGATGATAAACTGTCTTTTCATACGCACCATGATTCCTGGAGGAGTGAAGTGTGTTGGGAATCAGGTTAAAAAAAAGAGAAAGAGACTAAGGTTAGTTCTCACAGCGAAGCCTTTATGCGTCCTGTGTAAGAAGTAACTGAACTGAATCAGCCGGGAGGGGCTTTTTATACTTTCTGACCCGGGCGGGAAAGATCTGCTGGTTCCGATTGGCTGGTGCGGTCACGAGAGTCCCTTTTCTATTGGTTAAAACATAAACAGTCAAGTTCTTTGACATGCCACGAGCTTTACTCATGGATGTAGCTTCACTGGAAAAGTAGGGCAATCATACTGGGCCCGTAACCATGGTTACAGACTGACGGCAGGTTCCCTGCAGCGTCCCGGGAAGCTAATACTATTTAATAATAATAATAATAAAATAAATAAACGATAATAATATTAATAATAATACAGTTTGAAAATAAATTAGATTCCCGTTTTGTTTTGTATTGAATCAACTGAAAGCAATTTAAGAGTTTTTATTAATACAAGCTTTTTTTCCCCTTCTCTTTGATAGCGACAGACAGTAGTGGAAAAAATAAAAATACAAATACAACAATGTAAAAAATACTCAACTACAAGTAAAAGTCCTTCATTTGAAAAGCCTACTAAAGCACATTAGTGGAGCTCTCTCTCTCTCAATTACATGTGATTGTTACTTACAACCCATCAAAAATAAGATTATTAAAAAAAATTAAAAACCCAATCTGTTTATTATGGATACAAATACGGTCAAATCGAAGAAAATTGTCACTCAGTCATCGCAGCATTAAGATTTCAATCTGCATTAAATTGCAAAAAGTTGCATTTTTGTGTTTGGCAGTGATTTAATCATGAATCTACACTGTCCTCCAGCGGCCACAGTGCGTAACTACACAATTATCTCATTCGCTCAACTCAGAAGATCATCGGCTACAACCTCCCACCCATTGATCAGCTGCACTTCTCCAAGGCCGGGCGGTGTGCAGGCAAGATCACCTCTGACCCTCACCCCACCCTGGCCTGGACACAGACTCTTGAACTTCCATAAAAACCTCCACCAGCAGACAACAGGAGCTTTTCTAGGAGCTGTAGCCCTACTAAATAACTAAACTGTCCTGTTATCAAACTGGACTTTTACATTTCACATCCCTCTTTTAATCCCTGGCTGCATTTGTCACTTTCATATATTTCACCAAACTGGATTTTACATTGTACATTGCATTCAACCTCCACTGTTGCAAAAAATTATTAGGCTATTTATTGCACATGTCACATTTAATGTTTGCACTTGTCACAATTTCTTGGTCCGTAGCGTAGTCCATATTTCCTTTTCACAGTCAATATTTCATTTCTAGTTTTATATCCCATTTCAAAACTATTGTTATTCCATTCTGCGAATAGTTAATCTGTAAATCTTGTTCCTACCATTGGATGTTTGAGCATCACTGAGCAGAATGATGTATGTGCAGAGTCTGACACTGGAAGGTTGTTTTCATATTCATCTGCTGGAAGTGGAAAGTTTCTCTGTGCTCATTGAAACATGTTAATTTTTTAATTAATTTGAAATATTTAAGATGTTAAAAAATGAACATGATTAATGCATTACTGTCTTTCAGAGGCTGTAGCAGGATCCTTTCTAAAACTAGAGTAAATATTCTAGTATCATATGAAACTAGATGACATAAGACATCAATGGCACCAACCATGTCATAGCTTGTAGGGGGCTAAATAATGCTCCAGAGTTAGGTTAAATTTTGAACTCTCGCTCTCTCTGTGTCTTCCATGTGTGAATCAGAATCTTTCCTTGTTCTTTTTTCATATTTGCTGCACTATTGGAATTCAACTGGCACTTGAACATAACATTTATTATTGTTAATTATCAATTATATTAGTGCATATAAGAAATTATTGCCATCCAAGCTGATATCTGATTTTAATGGCCTTGATGGTTTTGAAATTCAGCTGCCATTTTAACATATAGGCCGGGGTTTTGTTTTATTTCTGTTGGTACATATAAGAAATATCCTCATTTTGAAGATTTTGTGGAAAGATTGTACTTGGGATAAAAGCTGCAATTTTTATTAAAGAATATGCAAATTAACTGTTATTTTCCTAGAATAAAAAATAATCTGGGTTTTTTTTTAGATGACATTAATGACATTACTAATACTGTCTTGAGAAGAAATAAGTTAACATTTTGCTATGATGGTTGTTTCCTATAGTAGTTTATTCTTGGGGTCCCCTAGGATGGCAAAGTTGTGGCCCACAATTCTCGCGAGATTTACACGCTACCCTTGACTTTAACTGTAACTCTAACCAACCAATCCATGGATGTATTATAAGAGCTCTTATAATACATCCATGAATTATTCATGCCTAAAACTAACCAACTCAACCATAGAAGGCAACGAGTACCAGCCAATCAGAGACAGAGTAGGGCGGGTTGCCATCCTAGGAAAAAAAAAATTAACTTGCCAAATTTACCAAAAGTTGTAGTTAGGCACTGTGACCACCGGAGGGCGCTGAACATTTAACAACTGTTATTTCTGTAACTTTTAAAACTTTAAATGTTTGTTTAAATGTCAGGACAGTGAGTATTATTTTGACTTATCATTTTTTATTTATATTTACCACAGGTTATTACATTATTGACGTCGACAGATAATCTAAAACGAGAACGGAGCGGAACCGTTGTTCAACGTCGATGTTTCTCAGCGGACTGTCATTAGGAACACACGCAGAGAATATTGACGACGCTGTATTTTGACAGCGTATTTTTTTTTCTTCTCACCAGCAGCCTGAACAGAATTTGAATACAAACATGTCTATATTTACGCCAACAAATCAAATACGGCTGACTAATGTGGCGGTGGTGAGGATGAAGAAAGGAGGGAAGCGGTTTGAAATCGCCTGCTACAAGAATAAAGTTATGAGCTGGAGATCAGGAGCGTGAGTAACGTCAAATGTTAACACAACGTTTGAACTACTTTACTAAATAGTTATTAATACATCTTGTTTATTACCTGTTACAGTCAACGGACATTTACGGTTTGCTGTCTAATTAAATTCACCAGTCTGTCAGTTCGCCTTCAGCTAAATATTAGTGAAAACAAACATAACGTTACGTGTATCTGAATGTCTATTGTGTTTTTTCTTCCAGAGAGAAAGACCTGGATGAAGTTATGCAGACACATACAGTTTTCGTGAATGTGTCCAAAGGTCAGGTGGCTAAGAAAGATGACTTGTGCAAAGCTTTTGGGACAGATGATCTGACAGAAATCTGTAAACAGGTAAGAAACTACCTACATACAATATTCCCCTGCCTACCTCTTATTCACATTATCCACCGTCACTTCCTGACTTTTTATCCTAACTCTCCTTTTAATTGTTCTTATTTTCTCCTCTGCTTCCTATTTGTGGTACAGATTTTGGCCAAAGGAGAGCTCCAAGTGTCAGACAAGGAAAGGCAGAGTCAGCTGGAGACAATGTTCAGGGACATTGCGACTATTGTGGCAGAAAAGTGTGTGAACCCAGAGACCAAGAGGCCGTACACAGTCAACCTCATTGAGCGGGCGATGAAGGACATCCACTACTCTGTCAAGGCCAACAAGAGCACCAAGCAGCAGGTGAGGAGGAGTCACGTATCACTGTTATTAACAACACAAAGCAGCGTTTCCCATCATAATAGAATTTATCTGAGCTGCTGTCCCGCTAAGACTATTATTGTATTTATCATTGCATCCTTTCAAAAGCATGAGTGGAAATGTACTGAAAAGTGTCGCCGTTTCAACTGAAATGGTGCGTTTAGCTGTAATTGTGTATACTGGAAAAAAAGGTTCCCTAATTGGGAGGCTATCGTGTTAGCAGTGATGTTTTGCTCTGAAAATGCAACCAATATTTCCGTTTTAAAACTCAAATTATTCCCCAATATGACAGATATTCCCTTATTCAAATTGTGACTGAATCCTTTCTGTTGGTGACATGGTTTCATCTGAGTTTTTGAAAGAAAAAATTTGATCGTGTACTTCAAAATATAATAAAAAAAGACATCAAAAGGGCAGCTAAATGGTATCTTCCAGATTTCTGGAGTGACTGCTGTGTGCTGTCGCTGTTACAGTTGTCAGACACATTTATTACAACATTTTTGTGATAGGTTTTATTATTGTTGAAGTGGTCAGGTTTTAGCAAAGGCAGCACAGAACTTGAGAAATGTGGCCACCTTCAGTACAGGGAGCGGTTACTCTCGTGTATGACCTTGACATATTGATCCATCCTGTTGTTTTGTCAGGCTCTGGAAGTGATCCGGCAGCTGAAAGAGACCATGGAGATCCAGAGAGCCCACATGAGACTGCGGTTGGTGCTGCCAGCCAAGGAGAGCAAGAGGCTGAAGGAGAAGCTGAAACCGCTCCTGCAGGTCGTGGAGAGCGAAGACTTTGACGAGGAGCTGGAAATGGTGAGGAGTGCGAAGGTTATTTTATATACAGTAGCAGTCAAAAGTTTGGACACCTTCCCATTCACTTGAATGAGAAAGTGTGTCTGTATATAGACATCTATAACTAAATGCTCCAGTGCTCCTAAATGTTTTATTTTCAATTTTTAAAGTTGTGGTTTTTTGCCCTCTTTCTCTCTCCTCACTCTCAGGTGTGTCTGGTGGATCCTGGCTGCTACCGGGAGATTGATGAGCTGATCCGCTGCGAGACCAAAGGCCGAGGCTCCCTGGAAGTACTAAATCTGAAGGATGTGGAGGAGGGAGATGAGAAGCTATAGTAACCCAGCCATTCAGGACTCTGCACCTTATCCACACTAACATGCTCTGCTGTGGCTCGCAACCTGCAAACTCATTAAAGAGACTATATTTAAGATCAAATTCAGCCATTCCCGATTCCCAGTTTCTATGTTTAAAAAGATTAATTTCACTAACAAAAATCTGCAACATATTTTTACTTTTGCGCAGTATACATACTGGGAGGGAATGTATTTTGAAAATATGTTAGGTCAGTAAATACTTCTGGCCTGATTTCATTTATTTATTCAGTTTTTTTTATGTTGGTACCTCTGGACCATCAGCAGCTCTTCTGGACAGTCATTCATTTCTGCCTTCCATCAGACTCTGTATGCCATGCAGTCATACTCAGTATCCAAATATTATGGATAATTACTTTAACTCAATGATTTATATTTTGTCATAATGAATGAGTTTGCTCTGTAGCAAATAAATATCTAACAGTATATTTTCTTTTCCTTCTATACACAGTCACTGAAAACATAGTTTCACAGAGTGGCTGAGGCTCATTATTCTGCAGCTTTAAGACGTTCATTTTCAGCTCGATTATACCACTATTTATGAAAAGAGCTGCACAGAACACATCAAATTATATAGATATTGTACCACAATTCATATTCACATCGTGCATAAAAGGTTATAAAACGTTACAGAACCAGCATATTGCCCTTTTACAATTGAAACTTGAAAATGCAGAAGAGTTTCACATAGTTTTTTTTGTCGTTGAAACAGAGAAAAAGTTTAGCATTACGTGAGCCGTAGGCTGTGATACATCAAAAAATGATGGTGGAGTTTTTGTAGTAGGAAAACAGAACAATAGGGTCATATATGTCTCAAAATGACTGTGTACATCTCAAGTGCTCTTTGGCATAAGGAGTGAAAACCACCGTAATGCAAAAATAAGGTCAAATAACTATAAACAAATATTTCTGAATCATTTATTCCACAGTGTCCTTTGAGCAGAATTCATCACAGATGTAAACTTTTTTTTGCCACTCTCAACAAACCAAACAAATATGAAATAGCATAATGTAATCTAATCTATTGCAAGGCAATATATGTGCAACACAGGAACAATATTTAGTTTTACTTTAAATATTCACTCATTCACATTTAAGGCAGCACGATTTATCAAAAGTGTCAGAAGATAGTGGATAGTGTTATGGTAAACAGTTCAGTTTTCATGTTTGCATTAAGTAAAGCAAACAGATATTTACAGTGCTTGTTAATCAGGGAAATGAGGACCGAAGGGTTAAATAATCCTATACCATATATACAGTGTGTTAGCTTCAATAGAAATGGAAGAAACACAGCAAAACAAGATGCAAATGCTGCTAGTCCAATAAAACCAGTTATATGACACATCACTGTGCTTCTGCTTTCTAATGATGAGTTCATGTTTAGTTAAACCAGTGCATCATTACTCAACATTAACTACTTTACCATTAAATCCACAGTTATTTCACATATTATTGATTTTCCAGTTAATCACTCACACTCAGTTAAATATTACATCACAGTCCCCTCACATAGGTTCTGCTCTGCGCTCATACTGGCTGTGTGTGAACGTAGTCCTGTTGATCCTGCTCAGCGGGTGATTAGCGTCCTCTTCTGCATTTGGGTACATGTTCTCCTCATTCTGCTGTGCCTGCCTGTCAAAAGCGGGGCATCTGGTGGTGAGAAACACCCCTCCAGTCAGCATCAAGGCAAAGGAGATCCATCCGAGATACAGCGCCGGTCCCCAGTCTCGTCTCAGCAGCACAGCTCCCTCCAGTGGCTGACTGGTGTGATGGCATGTCCAGGCTGTGGGAACAAGCAGCAGGATCCCAGACCAAACAAAGAGAGTACCAGTAAACACTTTGATCTGGCCGCGCCTAGGGAACCACACAGCCCCCGCCGCTCCGATCGCCGAAGCAAAAGCCCCGGCTCCGATGGCTGCCATGATGAGGGCTCGCCACGTTCGAAAACTTCCAGAAAGAGACATGAGAGACTGGTAAAAGGAGCAGTGTAGGCTGCCATCGTGGGCCAAGTCCCAGTGATCCCATTCCAGCCACACCCCATCCCAGTAGGCAGGGAGAGTAGCCGTGGTGTTGTCCACAGTGCCGCTCACTTTCCACAGGGCCAGGCAGCGTGTCAGAATGGCACAAAGCCACCCTGCGAAGGCCAGACCCAGGGCAGCGAGCTCCAGCTGCCTGTACATGACTCCGGCCTGCCTGCTCCTCTCCTCACTTGCAGGCCCGACTGCCTAACCAGAAACAGCTGGCAGCAGAGTGCAGCGGGGTGGGGTGGGGTGTTATTTTAACGCGTGTGTGCATGTGCGAGGCAGAGACAATGTGCGTGTGTGTGTATGTGTGTAGATGTGCACGTCTGTTTGCTTTGCATGTCTGTTCAGAAAAGGGGAAACCAGTTCTTTGGTATTCACTGAAAGAAGGCACAGCACGACTGCAGCTGGGTGGAGGAGGGAAATCCCTATGTTTGCTCTGCCATGGTTTCAAAACAACTCCTTTCTCCCAGTTTCTGCTGAAAGGGGAAAACAAAGGTTCTACTGTGCTCTGATTTTTCAGCCACTGAGACACATTTCTGAGGGAAAACTTCATTTAAAGAGCCACAGAATCTGTATTCTCACATTAGTAGTGTAGCTGACTCCCTCTGTGGAGCTACTGGGTGGAGAACAACACTGATACTTAATGGAATTACTGTTGCTGAATAATGATTCAACCGGCACGTGTTTGCAGTGTTTATTTAGAATTTTAATATGCAAATCACAAGCTCACAAGCTGTTTGTATGGAGCATGTACTCTCTTTATAATCTGACTAAACATGGCAACTTACACAGTGAATGTCATTTTCTACTGGATAAAAATACATGCACATTCAGCTACACACTTACAAATCTATTCTCTGGCTTTCTGTGTGAAAGTAATTCACAACAAATTAATTCTTCATAAGACCAGTAAAATACATACAATGATTCATTTACACAGCTTACAGCCATTTCAGAAGTTGAGATGTGAGTTATTTTTTTGTTGTTGTGTTGTATCTATTGGGACAATGTACAGTTTTAAACATAAATGTTAACATTTGATGTACTGCACCAGAGTTAGCTTGAAGCTGCAGTCCCTTACAATTAAAACATATAACAGCACAATAACAAACAGTGTAAAGCAAAAAACACACACAATAGCACATCACATACACCCACAATATCAACTAGATATATAGATATGAGATTATTTACTGTTGTATCAGACAGACTAACATTTTTTTTTTCTTATAGGCTACAAAGATCTGACAATTCAACAGAGCTGCACGTCTTATGACAAGACTAATGGCTGATATTGACACTATAGTGGATAGAATTTAAGTAACTGTATTGATTATGGTCTTCAAATTCATCTGTTTCACCCCGAGGAAAAATAACAACATAACAGAATGTACTGCAAAGCATATCTTTAGAGTCCTTTCATATATTTAAACATGTTGATATATTGCTAGATTTGTTTTTAATTATAGCACAGCTCATTACATTTAATCCTTAAGTAGTATCTTGTGTGTGACACATGTTGCCAGCGCACAAGAACCTGACTTCATCTGTGTGTTCGGCCCTCTGTCTTCACTTCACACATAGTTCTTGATGGCGTAGCTGCTGTGTGTGTGTGTCCTGGCCAGTGTGTATCCACTGGAGGGGAACCTGGCCCTCTGTGGTGGGCAGCTTGTGCACAGAATAGCTCCCCCACAGAACAGCAGCCCAGAGGTCACAAAGCCTATATAAATAGCTGCCCCAAGCTCTCTCTTCAGCACCTCAGGGACACGTGGGTTGTGGAAGTCACTGATAATGGAGTTGGCAGTCCAGGAAACAGCAACTATGGCGGTGAGGGCCGCCAGGCAGAAGATGATCCCAGAGCTCAGCACCACACGAGCCTTGATCCGCGGGTGGATCAGGCAGTTGGTGCAGCGTGCTCCCAGGAGGAAGATGAGGAATCCTAGACATCCTAGCACCAGGCTGATGCAGATGAGGCCACGGGCTGCCTGGAGGTCTGGCGACAGGTCCAACAGGGCATCATAGAGCTTACACTGCAGCTGACCTGTGTATTCACTGACACAAGTCATCCACAGACCTTCCCAGAACACCTGCATGACCACCAGATGTGTGCCGATGAATGCCGTCACCTTCCACATGGGCAGGGCACAGATCAGGATGGTCCCAGCAACTCCTATCATGGACAGGCTGATGCCCAGCTCCTGCAGAGCCATGGGACGCTGTGCAGCCTCTCTCAGACCCTGGAAACACAGAAAGCAGATAGTCAGGCACAAATACATTATAATTTTTATTAAGTCAACAGGTCTAATATCCCTTTTCTATCAAAAATATGTTCCATAAACAGAAACTGTGGTGTAAAACTCCAGCATAGTTGTAATATTATGTGCAAGTTGTTTCCTGTAACTGCTGTCATGAGGGAAATATTTAGGGATTTTCCAGCGATGAAGGCAAAGTGCCACTAGGTAGCAGCAAAGGCTGAAGACCAAAACTACCACAGTATCAGTGTATCAGTATCAGAGTATTTAGCTCTGAATTACAAATACAAAATACAAAAGTAATCAGGTCTTAAACTGCTGATGACTGGAGCCCACAAATTAAGGTGAAGAATCTGGTTTTAATTCTAAAATATGTGTTCCCAATTAAGATGTTTAAGGAAAATAAATGAAAAGAAAGCGTCATCTGCAGTTTGGTGTCATCTTTAGACCTGCACTGACAAATAGCAATGATTTTCAGCAGTCAGTGTTGAACTGATAGTAACCTTTTTGATCAGAATTTTTATGTAGTGTTGCAACATTATCTTATAATATTTCAAAGGATATATGACTCTTTTAGATTTTTTACTAATCTTTTAGATTAAAAAATGACGATTATCAGTTTAATTGGCCCTTTTATTGTATGTGTTATTTTTCTTTTGAATAATGAATAGTCTTGCAAATGTATTATTAATGTTATTATTGTTTCTTGTTCGAAGAATCAGTGTAAACTTTAATAATCCTAATCAACAGCTATATTTATTTCCTTGTTCCACTCACAATACAGAAAGTTACTCTAGAGAAGAATGTGAAAGTAAATCATTGGGAAAACACTTAGTGGAAAAAGTTGTCATTTTGAACATTTTGTCCGTCTTCAGACACTTACTGTAATTTGACCCTTTCTTCCCGCTCATAACTGGAGAAAACACAACACTGTGAGGTTTATGGGACAGTGAACTGACAACATCAACACTTCAAATCAAAACCATCTTTAAAAACCATTTAATTTGAGATTCTCAGGGAAAAAAGAACATTAACAATATTTTTAACTTTTGTTACACATTTACATCATCTTTACATAACCCACTTTTAATGATCTCATCACAGTTTTCTATTTCTTTCCTGTAAAGCAACATATTTATTCAGCAAACACTGACGTATTGGATGAAACTTTAAAAAAATAGGTCATGTTTTAAACAGATCTGCCAACAACATTGTAAGTCCCTGAGTCACCATGTTTGTTCTCTGGATAGTGATCTCTGTGGCAAGTACCTGACAAACAGGTTCTCCCAGTGTTCAGTTCAAATAACCACTGGTGCATTTTTCAAATGTATACAAACAAGAAGCACGAGAGACGAAGAAGAAAAATGTACAATACAAGGTTGTTTACTGGGAAAAAATATAATCACAAATATCAAAGAACAAAAAGATGCTCAGTGCAAAAAAGTTAAGTTTTAAATTGGAATCAACCAAACATTTAAAACACAGAGTTTCTATGATTTAAACTACCCCCATATACATGTTCAGTACCAAGAGTAACATCAATATTTATCAGACAGAAAACATCTTCATACATCCAAAGAGTGATTCTCTTATAAAGACAAAGTGCATATTTCCTTCATTGTGGGTCCTTGTTCTTGACGTTTCACAGCGACCGATTAAAGTTTCTATTCTTGAAGACAAAATCATTAACAGACTTCCATTTGTACCTTCAGAAATGTCAAATGTAAGTCTTTGTCGGTGTAACAGATCGGCCTGACTCCTCTTTGCTGTGTCCTCCTGAAGACTTGTTTATGAGGTACTTCACAGAGGGGGTCTTGTCCTCCTTGGGGGGGCAGTTGGCGCACAAAAGCCCCCCTCCCAGGATCAGCAGTGCCGCAGCCCCCCAGCCGATGTAAAGAGAGGCTCCCAGCTCTCTTTTCTGGGCGTCTACCAGCAGAGGGTTGTAGAAGTCCCTTATAATAATGCTGGCGGTCCAGGATACAGGAATGAGGCAGAGAATCCCACTGATGATCAGCACCACGCCTGCTGCCACCGAAGCCCTCGCCTTGGCCCTCTCCTCTGGAATGAAGTTTGTGCATTTTCCACCAGCGAAGGCAATGAGGAGCCCTGCAATACCTGTGATGATAGAAACCACCACTAGTGCCCGAGCCCCCTGGAGGTCAGTGCTCAGAGCCAGCATGGAGTCGTACACCTTACACTGCATCTGGCCTGTACTCTGGACCACACAGCTCATCCAGATGCCCTCCCACATGGTCTGAGAGGTCACTATGTTGTTGCCAATGAAGGCGGTGACCCGCCACATGGGTGAGCCGCACGCAACGAGCACCCCGATCCAGCCGAAAAGGGCCAAGGCGCTGCCTACCATCTGCATCCCCATGGAGCCCATCGTCTTCTCTCTCTCAGAGTGTTTCTGAGGAACAATTAAGAGCTGATCAGGTGTTTATGTGCATCTGAAGCAGGTGAAGAATGGGAGGTGTGAAAGCCAAGACCTTGCCAAGAACACCTGCCATGCAAGATTCTTTTTGTCGAGGAACAATAGCGCTTTGGTTTTCAATTATTCTTCTGGTGGAGATGAGGATTGTGTTACATGAGGTTTTGTTGATACTCCCGACAAGGAAGATTCACAGAAAATGCACTAGCTTGTGAATGTACACAACTTTGAATGCACAGTAGAGGGTTTAACAAAAGAAAAAGGTCAGAAAGTCTGCAAACACTGAGAATGAAAATGAATCCATCCTTCCATTCACCAGACAGTCTCAAGCCAAACAGTGATTTGTGGCCATCTGTATACAGATACATCAGAGTGTGCATTCACGTTTTTTCTCACACTGACTGAAGTTGAAATAAATCATTGCAAAATATGAATGAAACATCATGTGATGAAACCTCAAAAAAAAGGAAATATAATCTGAAAACAGGAAATGGTGTTGGTATGGTATTTCAGAAGATGCCTACACATGTATATTACATCTACTGAAATCTTCTCATTGTTGGGACATCATTTTAAAAATAAAACATGCGTGAGTGACCATTTTTCTTTGCTCATGTAGATATGCTTTAGTAAACTGCAGCATATTTTGGGCATCTCTTTGTTTGACATCTTGGACACCTTCGTGCTGTGTTTGAGATTAGATTAGTTCAGTTCAAGTCCACACGCATGAATTAAAGAAGACACTAAACACTTAGGTAATTTTGTTACTTTTTGTTCTGAACTCAGTGTTCTTTCTTGTTTGACATCAATCTGGTGGCTCAGATCCATGATCTCAGCAGTCGCATCGTAGCCGCAGCAAACAGATAGTAAAGCAGATGGTAAAGCAGGCCTACATATGTTATACTACTCCCAATTTACACTTATATTACTCCAGATTACTCACAAACCTTTGGACACAACCTTTTTTCCAATAATCTATAGGAAAACACTAATAGATAGATAGATACCTTTATTTACTCAGGGGAAACCAATTGAGAGCAATGCTTTCATTTACAATGGTGCCTTGCATATACACAATAATGCTGACAGAAAAAAGTCATCCAATTGAATATCTGAGTATTTCAGTCAAATTTCCATCACCCAATTTTGCTTTCGTTGTAAACAAACAGGATTCTTTTAGTGTGGTTAGTCTAATTTTTATTTTTAAAGATAGGTGCAACATAATACAACATAATTATAGTGTTCATATGCATAAAAGCATAGAGTGTTACTGATCATAACTATATGATCAGGTATAACCTACTTTATAGAAAAGGCATATTTGTATATACACAAAAAATATTTTTTTTCATTTCAATGATTAATTTACTGGAACTTTTTTCTTTTTTCAACCATTGCTTATTTAGTGGTTTGATTAGTGGTGCATCTGTTCCTTTAATATATTCATAACAGTCCATTTGGCACACAATCATCAGTCCATAACAGGTTCAGGTAGATTCTTTTCACTAATGGCAAAGGGCAAAGTAGGAATGTGATACTAAGTAAAATGCAACAGGACAGGGTGTGTTCACCCTGATGAAACACCCTGTAATACTGCGCTGACATCATGTGTGTTTGAGATGATTTTGGAGCATAATAGGAATTCATTTCCTGAGTGTGAGACAGCGGGGAACATAAGTATTTGGACAGTTACACATTTACTGTGTAACTCTGTACTTTGGCACGTTTGATCGGAAATGAAACAAAGACTATGAGGTTAAAGTGCCGACCTTCAGTCTCGGACCAGTGGCCCGTGAAATGTTTTAACTATTCAGGTCAATTTGTAGGGTTTTGTTTTCACTTTCACATTTAAGTCTTCACTTTTTCTCCCGCCTGTACTTATATTGGACAATTTAAATGAAATAACCCTGCTACTAACCCTCCCATCTCAGTGTTTATGGGAGAAATAGATGTTGCACAATATCAGTCACTGAATATCTGTGAAACTTTTGAATTCATGTTGTTTAAATGCTGGTGGTTTATGAGTATGACTCTTTATATGTGTTGAAACTAACATACTTTAGTTTATTCTAGGACAAAGATTTTAACTTCACACTGTGAAACTGGCTGAACTGGTTTAACGTCTGTGTGAACAACTCAAGCAAACTGCTGGGTGTTTTTGAATATATTTTTTTTTTTCAGTTGTACTCTTTTCTCCGTAACCTCTTTATTTAAACAATTTACAAAGTTAAAAACATGCAGCTCATTTTCCTTTCTGACAGCCAGCGTGATGAAGCCGGATCTTCACTGTATCCTTCAACCCCTCCAACAAGATTAAGTTGAAAGATTTGCTTTCAGTCTGGTTTAACCAACTATTTAAAAAGCGATGCTGACAATAACTGAACAAACATACAAACAATTTTCAATTCTGGGTTAAAAGTTTAACTAAAAATAAGCACTTTGACAAAAGAATATCAATTGTGTAAATGTTTTATTAAATATCTGTGATATCGTAAACAAAAAAAACAGTCTTATGATATTTCTAATTGCAAAGATTTGTAAAATATTTTATACAATAAATTCACAATATGTCATTGGTACTGTACAGATTTCCTTCCATAGCTCTTGTTGACTATTAACATCCTTATAGCACAGCTTCAATTTGCAAAACATTCAGAGGAAAATTGGTTTGATACAAGCTTAACATAAAATATCTCTCATTCAGTCCAGTCATCATGCCATTGGAAGACTTTCTTGCCGGTAACGCAGTTTCACATCCTTCCTTTTACTGCTATTCTTCGAGAAATACTCTCTCTTGCCTCCACCGAAGGATTCAGAGTTCATCAGAAAAGCTGTTCTCACTGTGTGTCACTTTCAAAAAAGGTGAGACACAACTTGCACTCTTGGAAACTCACAATAAAGGAGACTTAATCAAGAAATTATGAATTAATTTACAGTCTTTCTCAGGAAAACGGGGCTCTCATACGTAGGCTCGGCTGGTGGCTGTGGATCTGGCCCCGGCGTACTTGACTGGATACTCTGGACTGTCTTCTTTGCGTGGGCAAGAGCTGCAGAGGAGAGCACCACCCAGGATGAGAAGCGCAGCGGTGCCCCAGCCGATGTACAGCGCAGCCCCCAGCTCCCTCCTCTGAGCATTGGTCAGGATGGGATTGTAGAAATCTCTAATGATGGTGTTGGCAGACCAGCAGACGGGGATGAGGATCAGAACGCCGGCACAGATGAAAACAATTCCAGCAGCGATGGCCACCCTGCTTTTGGCACGTTCGTCCTCAACAAAGTTGGTGCACTTACCCCCGGCGATGCCGAGGATGATTCCAAAGGCAGAGACGATGATGGCGATGACCACAAGAGCTCTGGCGGCCTGAAGGTCCTGGGGCAAAGCCAGTAGAGAATCATAGATCTTACACTGCATCTGGCCCGTACTCTGCGTCACACAGTTCATCCACAGCCCTTCCCAGATGACCTGTGCTGTCACAATGTTGGCTCCGATGAAGGCTGTGACCTTCCACATCGGCAGGGCACAAACAATGATGGTCCCCAGGAAGCCGATGATGGCCAAGGCAAAGCCCAGCATCTGTCGTCCCATTGACACCATGTTGAGGTCTTGTTTGAGTCACTTGTAGCTGAACAGAAGCAGAAAAAATTCAAGAGTTGATCAGCTCGGCTCAGTTGTGAGGTTGAATAAAGGCTGTGGCATACTTCCTTCGGTTATAAGCATGTCTTCCTCGAAGGTGGAGTCAGAACGTCCTTCCCCTCTGACCTGAAACCAGCACAATGGTGATTTACCAGCCCAACCAGATTCTTTACATTATCTGTATGTGGACCGGGGAGTAGTTTCGATGAGATGAGCATCAGTCTTAAATGACTCTATGTAAATTAGGTCCGTAAAGAGGCACCGCATTCCTCATTCAAACAATGCTCTGCCGCTGGCTGGCCTTTGATTGGACCGTTTACAGGAACATCAGGTCCAGTCACAAGTTTCAGGTTTAAAAAAAAACACCAACACAGGAGGAAGTATCACCGGATGTCACCCATTTATGGTTTCTATCACTGCTTTTTCATCACCGCTTTGAATGGATGAATTTATTGGGGGTTTTTAAAAAAAATCTTCAGAATGAAAGTGCTCTCACACTGATCAATGTCTCAGCTGATTGGATCACTACAAAAATCTCTTTTTTTGTGTTTCCTTTTTATTTTCACAAGGTTTATTTATTTATTTATTTATTTGTTATATTAACCCCTTTATGTCTCCTCTTATATTTAAGAGATTTTTAGTGAGCTCCAGTTTACAGTGAAATGTTGCGCATTAAATGGAAATAAAATGTTATAATTCTTATGGATTAAATTGTTGATTTCTTTTATAAGAAATCATTCATTTTTTTCATCTCTGCATCTCTCACTCACTCTCACACACAGAAGTGCTCTGAATGTGTCACAGGTCAGAGCTCTAGTCCTCAAAGATAATTTTTTTAACATTGCAAACAAATATTGGAACAATATTTTATGATAATTGACTCCACAAACAGATCAAGTTTATATTCTTCAAATATTTTTTATTGAAATTCTTTTGAGTATTCTCAAAAATAAAGTGGGATTTACACAAAGCAAACACATCACAGTTCATATTTACAAAATCAACTCAGTATGACAAGGAAATAAATATATTTACACTGACTTCCTTATGAAAAAGCAAAGCAGCTTTAGGTGCACACAACCATGACGACATGATATTCCTCCTATATAAAGACTCTTTGCATGAATTTACATGGATATTTCTACTTTAAAGCACACAATCAACTCAAAAGATACATAATAATAATAATCAAAGGTCACAGTGATTTATATAATTTCTGTTTTTGTGAGTAGCATTAAGGGACTACAAACTACATTTTGTTATACAATCTTGTGTTGTAAAATTATAATAAATGAATCTTGACTCTTGATTACTTGAGTGAATGAATTTTACATCCTATCAATGTTTTGGAATACATACCATCCTCTAGAAATAAAGTGTGCACTTTGGTGCATTGTTACTTTGCAGTAGCAAGTTCCTAAAACCATCATGTCAGTAATCTTAGTCTCTCTTTTTCTGTCCATTCAGTTTTCAGAGGTACTGTCCACCGGCGTATACGGGTGGTGCCACATATGGTTTGCCGGGTACATATGTCCCCGTCCCTGTGTATGATCGGCTGGATGGGGGAGCGTACACAGGACCATAGTTTGCTGGACTTACTGGTGTTGCATAAGGATACATGGGTGCTGGTGGGTAGCCTGGATATCCATACATGGATTTTCGAGTAGGGCAGGAAGTGGTTAGGATGATCCCACCGACCAGAAGAATTGCAGCAGAGGCCCAGCCGATGTAAATGGCGGCTCCGAGTTCCCTCTTCTGTGTCTCGATGACTATGGGGCTCCGGAAGTCTGCGATGGTGATGGCTGCAGACCAGCACACAGGAATCAGGACCAGGATGGCGGAAATAATGATGAGACAGCCACATATGATCACCACCTTGGCCTTAGATGAATCTTTCTTCAGGCAGCCGGTGCATCTGGCTCCAATGAAGGTGATGATGAAGCCGATGAAGCCGAAGATGAGGGAGATGATGACCAGGGCTCGGGCGGCCTGCAGATCGGGGGAAAGCCTCATCACTGAATCATTCAGCTTGCACTGCATCTGCCCGGTGCTCTGCATCACACAGTTCATCCACAGACCGTCCCACACTACCTGGCCTGTCACAATGTTGGCTCCGATGTAGGAGGTCACTCTCCACATGGGGATCCCGCATGTCACCGACACTCCGACCAGGCCGATGAAGGTGATGACCTGACCTGCCACTTCCTTGCCAATCCTCCCCATCGTGAAGAGGCTTTGTGAGCAGCAAGAGAGGAAAAGTGTTTCAGCGTGCAGGTCTGGTTCTCCGTCAGAATGTCACAGCTCTCTCAAGGGTTGTTTGTCAGCGAATGTGCAGGAGGAGGGCCGTCCTGTCGTCAGGTGAGTTCTTCTGGGCAAACAAGATTCCTCTTCCTAGATCTGGGAGTGGCACCCATTTTTAAACAATGCTTTGTTTTTGTTCTTAGAAGACAGACTTTCATATGCAGATGATTCTGAAGTAAAGATGGGGTCACTGGATGAAATTACAACCACTTAGTGAATTCAAAGGTCCTGAAACCAGCTCACAGTGAATGATGGCAAATGATCAAATTATACCTGTTGTTGTTTTCACAAATTGGCTTTTTGTTGTCATAATTTTAAATCAGGGTAGTGGTGGGGTGTTGTGTTGTGCGGAGGAGTTGAACTCCAACACACATCTGATAAGCTAGCACAATAAAAAGCTAATGATATGATCTCTTTTTATTATGAAGTTCTGTTTTATTTTTGTGTAAAAGTCTAAAGAGACTTTGCATTTCTCTATGATGAACATAGACTTTTAAGACTTTTGATATGTGCTTTATAACTTTGTTTTTGTTATCACACCAAGACATCTTTAAAGCAAAGGGTGGAGGGAAATTGTGAGCATGAGTCACAGCTTGTGTTTTTTTTCCATTTTTTCCCCTTGTTTTGTCACTAACACCCTCCCGATCAGATAACTCACATATGTTATCAATCTACTGTATCTATAATGTTGTCATCCTGATTTTCCATATTGTAATTTTGCTGTTTTCTTTGTAATCTGCACATCTATTGCATGTCTAAGGACAGAGGGTTACTGAACTTCTACTGAGCTTTATCAGTCAACCACAGAGTATCAACAGACACAATCCACACAGAGTGAACTGGTCTTTCCTGCAGCATGGACTCCACCATTTGCTTGTATCCCTGATATAGACGACATGGCAGTCTGGCAGTTTATAGGTAATAAAAGGCATTGAACTGCAAGCAGACCTGAAATGGCCCATACCATGTTAAGATTGATGTGACCCAGTTTTGGCAGGTAAGTAGCCCCGAGCCGAGCAGAAGAGATTCAGATCATTCTCAGCAATGATAACAATCACCTTGATGGAGTAATGACAGGAAGCCAGTCACATAAATGAAACTGATGCTGCATTTAAAAAAAAAAACAAAAAAACCCTACAACATCCTACCGTGTGACAATACAGATACCTGTGTTGGGTAAACAGACTCTTAACACTCTGTCACACATGACTCAGCAACCCGATACTGCACTAACAATCATTTCCTCGATGATCCAGTGAAGGAAAAGTTTTATGAAAGCTTATCAGAGCGAAGATAAAACCCGTGATGAATACTTGGTGCTTTTCCACAACGCACCATTTTAAATCACTAAAAAAACCTCAAGAAATGTTTTCAGTTTTTATCTTAATATAAACCAACTCAACTTTGAAATATTAAGTTATTCACCTATACTTTACTACAACATCTTTCACTTCTAGAGTATATTTAGATTGTCGTTTCCTTCAGAAAACAGATGCCAGAAAACAGGGTAAATAACAATAATCATATTTTTATTCCTTCATTTAATTGGTGGAAATTCAACTAAACTACTTACTAAACTAATAATACTAAACTGCTGCTTATATAGTTATATTATGTCTTCTGCATTGCCACATAATCATCTCCTGTCTTTACCTTGTGATGTTGATATCTGAGGTTGAATCTCTATGACGCCATGATATGCTTTCGGTTTCTTAGAAACGAGGCAACAGTGATCATTCAGTAAGAATCTGGTTTATTTACAGTAACAGATCATTAAAAGCTTTTGAAACACAGAAATTTAAAGCATTTAGAGGTTTGTTGAACTAAATGTGGAATTTGTAGGTCAACAGATAAAAATACACAGATAAAATAAAAAAAAACTCCTTTTTGCTATTTAAAGAGATATATTTGAAGGGATTTTAACATGAAAATATCTCTGAATGAGAATAAAGATAATGACGAGACATCCTTACAACAACCCAACAAAATATTTACACAAATTAATTATACTTAATCATAGATGATGCTGGTTTTTCAACAGCTGGCCACATGGATCTAATGTTTCAAAGACCACTTTCATTTTTAAGTTTCGACTGATTACAGAAGAGAATATAGCAGAACAGAAGCCAAGTTCCTCTTTATGTTTACTTTAGTCACAGCAGACATTTTGACCCGCCATAGCAGGAAAAGTCTAACATTTGCATTCAGGTGTGACAGCGAGCCAGCATCCACGTTCCCAGATCCCTGCTGGCACAACTAAATGGAGTGCAGCCACAAAATGTCCATTCTGAGGAAGGTCAATGTGACATAAACCGCAATCAAAACGCCGTATTTACATTGCCAGTGAATATATGTTAAAGCAAACTATCATTTCTCTCTGTAGAACGTTCTGTGACTTTACGAGACCATGAAGGTGGTGTGAACCGTCTTATACGTATTCTCTTGATGTGGAGGTTGACTTCACTGGTGTGAATTTGGGTATGTAGTGGGGATGTCCATGTTCATGTTTGGGCGGGCAGTTCCAACACAGTAGCCCCCCTCCCATTAACAGCAGCGCAGAAGCCGCCCAGCCGATATACAGCGCTGCTCCTAACTCGTATCTCTGGGCTTCGATCAACAGCGGGTTGTAGAAGTTGGTGATGATGGTGTTTGCAGACCAGGAGACTGGAATGAGACAGAGCAACCCAGAGATGATGAACAAACTCCCAGCCAGGATGCAAGCCTTCGCCTTGGACCTATCATCCTCGATGCAGTTAGTGCATTTCCCGCCAGCGATTGCCAAGACCAGTCCGAAGACCCCGGTCAGGATGGAGATGACGATCATAGCGCGAGCGGCCTGCAGGTCTTGGGGCAGAGCCAGCATGGAGTCGTACACCTTGCACTGCATCTGGCCTGTACTCTGCACCACACAGTTCATCCACATGCCCTGCCATATGGTTTGAGCCGTGATGATGTTGGCTCCGATGAAAGCCGTGACCTTCCACATGGGCAAAGCGCACACCACGATGACCTTGAGCCAGCCGATCACAGCCATTATTATGCCAATGAGCTGAATCCCCTGAGAAACCATCTCGCCGGCTTTGTTCCTTCCTCGCACGTTAAAATCCAAAAAAGAAAGACGAGCAGAACGATGTGAGCTCGTATTTATAGTTTGTCGTGTGAGAAGAAGGGACAAAGACATGAGGGTATGTGAAACCACAGTCTTCATCTCCTATTGGCTAGAAGGAGTTTACACACAAACAGAGACCCAGTGACCTTTTTATTAGTGCTGACCTGCCAGAAATGTAAAGCTTCAAGGTCAAATGGCTCAGCCTTTTATTCGTTAATGCACAAAGATTTCACAGAAAAAAATGTTTAATGGTAAATGAAGTAAATATCCAACTTGCTCAAGAGGAAAACTGGATAAATCTGCTGTATTATGGATTTAAGTTTGAGGAATAATTAAGGATACAAACTCAAGACACTAGTTCTATCATTTGAAAATGAAAACATGTGCTGTATATTTATGAGATTTGAACTCTATTACAACATTACAAGAGTTAAGCTTTGTTAAAAACTATTACCTGTCAGTTCTGGGCAGGTGTGAGAGAAACTACAGGATGTTGTCCTCTTGTTTACAGCGAGGGGCAGTGTTGGACAGGTGATGATTCAGACAGCGAGCACTTCACTGAATGACTCATAACACAATGTTTTTAAAATTCACATTTTGGAGAAGATTAGAACAATTTTTTTCTTTTAAGATGCAACTTCTGACTTTATTCTGAAAATATAACTTCAGAATAAAGTCTGAAAAAAAAACAACCTACATGTGTCTCATAATTCATGAGGACTATACAAAAAGGTCTTGCCTGGATCTGGACCTTTGAATCTGCCCACTCTACTAGGTTGAGTTGACTGAAGATGGAAATGGAGGGAAACAAGCTGACAATTCTGTCTGATATCAGGCAACATAATCTGGGATGTATTTTATTGATTTTTTTAAGCGATTATGTTGTATTATAAAGTAATTATTCATATAAAGTCAATTAACTTCAGTCCTTTTTATATGTTTGTACATTAAAAGCATTAAAAAGACAATTTTGGTGGATGGTAAGTGAATTAGGAGTATTTTACACTATAATGAGGTTTTATATTTAGGACAAGCTGATTTTGCATTACCATTAAAATCATTGTTTTTATTTATCCATCTGGGTTGTAAGAGCTGAGCCACACCTCATGTCTTCTTTCTAAAGGCTCCATTTTAGTTTAACATCAAACTGTTTTAATAACATGTTATTTATATAATCTATAAGAACACACACAACACAATAATTCAATGTTGATAAAAAAAAAGGTTTATTTACAGCTTCAGACAGTCGAGAGTAATACACATTTTGCAATGAAATGATATGTAAAAAGGCACAAATGGCAGAAATTAACAGGACAAAAAATACAATACATCAAAGTTAAATGTTAGATTTTGTTCAAAAATGTACGCCAACTTTTTTCACTTGCACAGATCAATTCTGTTCGTCACTCAGTCCACATAAGCTGTTGTTTGGGTGTGGTCTCTTTATCTTGGCACTGATGAAACAAGTCCTGAAGTGCTGCAACTCCACATGAAAGTATCAGACTGAACCGTTAGCACAGTTAAAATCACCATGAAGTTCAAAACATACTTAATGTGAAATGTTTTTTTTTTCAGTCTCTCTGCCTTCTCATCTGGCTTTTGAATCCTCAGACGTAGTCCTTGGGTGCAGTTGAACGGGCAGCTGAGTACTTGGCAGAGTAGTTATCCTTCCGAGGGCAGTTGGCAGAGAGGAGTCCACCACCCAGAATGAGAAGGGCGGAGGCCCCCCAGCCGATGAAGAGCGCAGGTCCCAGCTCCCTCTTCCGAGAGCCCGCCAGGAGAGGGTTGTAGAAGTTTCTTATGATGCTGTGTGCCGTCCAGCACACGGGTATGAGGCACAAAACACCAGCAATGATGAAGATCACACCAGCTGCCACACCGATTTTGGCTTTGGAGGTCTCATCCTCCACGCAGTTGGTGCACTTGCCGCCTGCGATGGACAGGAGGATGCCGAAGATGCCGATCAGGATAGAGATGATGAGGAGGGCGCGGGCAGCCTGGAGGTCCTGGGAAAGGGCCAGCATGGAGTCATAAACCTTACACTGCATCTGGCCTGTGCTCTGCGTCACACAGGTCATCCAGATGCCTTCCCAAGTGGTTTGAGCAGTGACAATGTTCTGGCCGACGAAGGCTGTCACTTTCCACTGGGGTAAAGCACACGTAATGATGGCTCCAATCCAGCCAATGATGCACAGGGCAATGCCCAATATCTGAAAGCCGGCTGACACCATGTCTCCTCAGAAAGCTTCTTGCAAAAAAAAAAGGTCCAAAAGTTGTGTCTCTGAAAGTCAGTTGAGTCTTGCTTGAGAGATCCCCAAGAGTAAATGTTTGGTTAGGGTTGGAGCGGGTCTTTTATACACTTAACTCGGGAGGGGCTTGACATACGTACAAACTGTCACACAGACCTGTGACGTGATAACTACCCCCACTCCCAGCAACAGGCATGTGTCATCATGTCAGTTTTTTTTTGTCTCAGTCAGGTAATCATTGCATGTAAAAAAGCCACATGTGACTCAGAGTCACTACTGAGACTTTAAAAAAATACCATCAGCCACTCCCTCAAAATGATGGTATGTGGCCACTGGGCAGCTTCTTTGATCCTGTTTTTCTTTTTTTTTTACTTATTTTTTTCTGTTATGTGCTGTGGTGTCAGTGAAAATCATGCATGTTCAGAAACCACGAAGAGCAGTTTTGTTTACAGATGCTTCTTTTATATTTGTGAGTTTATCTATGAAGCTTTGAGCTGGTTTTCCAGATCTCAAAAAATAGTCTTTCAGCCTGTAAAGGAGCACGTAATATTCCATATTGTGGTTAAACATTTCTCATAGAGTTTCACAATTTCCATCAAACATTGACCAATTGTTTGCAGTGACAAGGAAATCTCTAGTTTTGATTTTATAAGAAAACGTAGTTGTCAGGGTGTTCTGTTTCTGCTGTTTTATTTTAACCTTTGACCTTCGGCCCTTGATCTTTTCAGCCGTGGTAGTTTCAGGTTCTTGAGACAAAGGTAGAATACACAAAGTACATTTGTCGAGAGCTGCCTGAGCGTATCATAGAGCGGAAAAGAATACGTCAGAATAGCTTTGCTAGTGCATAAATTACTGTTGCCTTTCTTACTTACCTTAACTTTGTGTTAGAATTAAATACTTAGCACACAGAATCTGATAAAGTTGACTTTTAAGAACATTTGCATGACTGGTAAAAGGAACATTCTTGGTTTCTATTGAAGCTATTAAAAAATAGTAAGTGTTAATGTCAAGTGAAAGACAGTATTTTGTTAGAATGACTGTGATTTGAAAGTATAAACTACAGAAAGCAGCTGCAGCTAATCAGTACATTTTACATTTCATCCTACACTGATTACACAGATTTATGATATGAAAACAAAAAAAAGATCTTTAAAAAAAATAATTTTAATCATGATGCCATTAAAAAGAATTTCGTTTGAACCCCTTTTATCTAATCGCAAAGAATTATGAGCATCTACATGATGTATGAACAGAAAAGATGTACTGTAGGTGAGAAAAAAGAAAAAAAAAAAAGATCAAAGCTGACCTTGCAGTGATGTCAGTCTGTTAAAGGCTGAAGGGCTGCTACAGGTTCTCCTACAGGTTGTCTTGGGAGAAAAATGTGTGCTCTGAAGTCCGGGGGTCCCGCTTGATTTATCGAAAGTTTTCCACAGCAGTGAGAGAACATCAGGAGGGAGATGTTGGAGAAATGGCAAACACCATGCCAAGTGATTCCAGTTGACAGACTGTGGCAAAAAAAGAGGGAATAGTGAGAGGGGGCAAAGAGAGGTAGAGAGAGAGAATCAGATTGTTTCAGAAATGAATAGAGGCAGTGTTTTAGAGCCAAAACTGCCGTTAGGACTATAATGCCTCTATTTTATCCAAGGTAGGATCATTAAAGCTACTGCAGCCTGGATATGGAGATTGGGTTCCACACACACAAGGAGGCACGGAGGAATTTCCACAATTAAAACTGAGGAGAGATGGTTTCAGGGTGAGATTATGTCCTGGTGCGCTCAGAGAGACCACAATCACATGTCTCATGCTTTTGAAAAATGCAGATACACACACATGTTTGCAGCAACCTCAGTACCCTTACAGTGCACTATATCGAATACTGAATAATCTCAAAATGTAGCTGGGTGTGTGAATCATTTCATGCATAAATAGGATCAACATTTCAGAATGCTCAGTTGTCGCTGCGTCCATTTTGCCAGATGAATTAATGGGGAACAGTTTGCTGCACAATTTCTGCAGCGACAGGTGATAGATTTGAATAAAGCAGCCGTGAGAAAATGCCAGAGGGAGCCGGACCGACAAGTGTCAGCAGGTAGTTGCGAGGCAAGCCCAGACTTCCCAGTAACGGCTTTTCTTTGGCTTTCACTCAAGTGTTCAACCCTTCAGGTATCATGGATGGGTCATTATGCATATCAAAGCAATATCCACCTGCAGTACAGACAAGAGTAACAGGTGTTTAGCTTTTTCTGTTGCAGCTATTTTAAATGTTCAGGAGAGGAAAGACTAAAATTAGATTGCAAATTTGTGAACAATAACTAGCATGACTGTTTGAATTTAGCAGCGAAGAGTTAAATATTAGCTTGATAGAGCTAGTTAGCTACTTTATTTAAGCCAATATCTATTCAGTTTATTTGTCCAACAAGTTTGATTTGTTTCTAATATTTGTAAACATAAGTCAAGTTAATGTTATTTATATAACCAAAATTCAAAACAGAAATTTTTCCTCAAAAGGTTTTACAATCAAGGAAAAACACTTGATAAGAAAAAACTCAACCAAGAAGAATGGAGGGGAAAAAAGAGGAGAAATAACATTTTTTTGCTAATATTCCAAATTGGACATCAGTGTTGTGCATCTTGGTGAACAATAGTACGATACTGCTGGTCTGTACTTTTCCAAAAGGAACTCATGAGTCATATTTTTGTCATTATGTCAGAAACAATAATCTTCAACCAGCACAGTGAAAAAAAATGATATCAGCCAGTTCAAGAGTGGATACTTATTTAACTTGGAATCTGGAAAGAAATCTTGCATTTTATTGTTTATTTATTCAGAAAGACTAATGAAAGAAGCCATTTATTACAACATCCAGTGTTGAGCAGAGTGAGACATAAAGGGAAGTTACTCTGGCTCTCTATAATGTTTTGTGATGCAAAAGTCTCGTGATGACAATTGTCCTGTGTTACATTGTTTGGGTTTCTAAAGAGATTAAAAAAAAAAAACTACGTGCGGTTTCATGTATCAGAGTAGGAAGTATGTGTTTCTATCTGTGCAGGTGTATCATGTCTATATTTGGCATGTGATGTCACCACAGTGAGCCCTGCAGCCATCGTCGTGGAACAGTCACAGTTTCAGTGGGTAATCAAAGCATGGTAAGTACCATCTTTGTGAGGTCTGGCGGTGAGTCATGCGTGTTCAGACATGACACATTATCACATGACACAAACATTAACCTGAAGTCTTCAGGGGTCTGCAGGTGATGAAGTCTAGTGGTACATAGCATCAACAGTGTTAAATATCTCTACATATCAAACAATATACTGCCATTTTTTTTATTTCTGTTCACAAAACACCATGACTATAAGTTGGTTTTTTGTTATGTTGGTGATGTAGGACTCATTCTACGGCAGATCTTGTTGGATTTTTGTCTAAATGAGATTGTCAAGGTAAATGTGTGAAAGTCAGGTTGTGTAGATGTAATACTGGGCTACTAGAATCCACAATAGCTGCTATGAAAATCAGGATATAAGCCAGTTTAGTTGTGAAATAGGGAGTGACTGTGTTTATAAAAGCTTTTGTATTTTGGCATGGAGGAACTTTCAGTTCCTTCTTTTGTATGTGGCATTAGAGATGAGGATTTAGGCTTTTTTTTTTAGCGTTAAAACAAAACACAATGACAACTTTAGTTCCTTGTAAACTTTAGTTTATTGTTTAACTTCCTACTACATGCATTTATCATCCATCATTAGACTTCACACATTGAGCAACTCTATGGGTGTTAATAATTCATACTGTAATTTTTTTTAACATTAGCGCACATCAGTGATGAAAAGAACACCATAACAGATAAAATCCAAAGAAATAAAGGTTTGAATTAAATGTACATGTAAAGGTCACAAAGAATATTCTAACAGTAATAGGTAGTCTGTTATTATGGCTAGTGTATCTACAGTAGACACCAATACCTCACAGGAACCGGTCAGACTTGTTCCCGCGCCCCTGACAGGTGGATGTTTAACAAGGTGCTCTGCAAGTTGCCTCATGCATATTTGCAGGAAATGGTCGAGAGTGTAGCTGCGCCTCCTGGTGAAAACCCTAAATAGTGTCCATGTTTGATGTGGATAAAAACAAAGCAGGAAACATTACAGAATGTCCTGTTATTCAGAGCTAAGATCTAGTGAGAGATATAGATCTGTTGCCTGCAGGAAAAAACAGGCATGAGCATAAAATAAAAGGTTAAGAGACTGTATGACTCTCAGTGATCATAATATGAGAGTCAGTGGGCTGAAACTAACTGTGGTTTATTAAGTTCAAATACATTTTTGCATAAATATAAGTCTAATATGTTAATTTTAATAAAGAAAATAAACAATTATACTTGTGCAGCATATTCAATAACATGGAGCTTCTCACATTAAATCATAAGAAAGATTGTACAGATTTACATTAAAGAAAGAAAAAGTCAATGAAACAATTCGACATGCTGTTCCTGAATTTTGGTACATAATAATAATAATAATAATAATAATAATAATAATAATAATAATAATAATAACAAGAAGGAGAAGAAGAAGAATAGAAAGGCAGCTTCATACACAACTGGCAGTATGTGAAGGTTCAAATTATTAACCCCTGCAGAGCCAAATCCAAAGATGGAAAACAGGCAACAAGTCGTGTTGTTTAGAGATTCCTTGGAAAGGCAGCTGAAAAAAATATAACAACAATCTAAACAAGACAGAACTCGTTTCTTTGCATCAGCTTGATCTTTAGTGACCTCTTTAGTCTCACGATACCAGACAATCAGCGATCTTCCCGCCTGTGTTTAGACACTGACTTGTGAGTCTAGTGAAAATACAACACCCAACGTTTTTGCCTCAGGCTGAATCTGTGTTGCCAAAGTTACGAGTCTAAGTACAACAACGCCTCCATCATGGAGCGGTTCACTTGCACTGCTGACAGTGTAACTTAAAATGCATGTGTGGTTTAAGGGTCAGTGATTGCCTTACATATCTTACCACTTCAAGCAGCACATTTACAGTCTTGTTTTTCTATGTTTTATGGATTTGCAGTAAGATGGAAAAAAAAAGGCAGGCATGTTTAATCAACCGTTGTTACATAAAGGTTAAAAATCAGACCCCAGCTAACAGAGACACTGCCTCATCCTCCACCAAATGTCAGAGGTTAACAGATTAAAAAATCATTACAGCTGTTATGATTCAGTCTGTATCTGGTTTTATCTGACTTTATCTGGCAATACACAGAGTTACTCATGGCACAGCAGCACCGTACCAGGAGTACGGGGGAATGGGAGGTAGAGTAAGGGAGGAAAAAAAACAAGATTTGATTAATATTTTGGCATATTTTGTGTTGTGCTACTTTAAATTAAGTATCAGTTGGGCCATCAGAAGGCTACCGTGTGTGATTTTCCTTTAAAAATCACACAAAATCGTCCCTTTAAGCAGCAATGCTTTTGTAAAAACTTTCACAACTTTAATATCTGCTATCAGAAAAGCACATAAAGTAATCAGCTGTTATGAATCAGTTCATTGCTCTTGGTTACATATAACACATATACATATGGGATTTGGGTATATATGTACTGTATATATTGTAAACTGACTCTTATTCTGCAGCAGAGGTTATAAGTAGTTTTGTACATGGTGTATGGAAGTGTTTGGAAGTTGGATTTCCAGAAATATAACTCAAATGGAGATAAATAGTTTGGAAAATGTATGGGTTTTATGGATTTAAAAGCTGTGGATTGAAAAAGCCACACTTTTTGAACTGAATGAAAATATTCGAGTTGATGTAAGATGTCAGGAAACATGTTTATGAGAGGAAAAAGCTGATTGTTCTCATCAGTGAACAGTGACAACAATACAAAGATCTTTTATTTCCCAGATGCTAAAGTTCCCATCAAGTGTATATTAGTGTTTGTGTGGGAGTGTGAGAAGGTGTGTGTGTGTGTGTGTGTGTGTGTGTGTGTGTGTGTGTGTGGAGGGGGTTAACCACAAAATAGCGGAGATGCTCAACCTGACCACTGACCCCTGATGACCTCTGTTAATGAGAGAAAAGTCTGTAATGACACAGAGCTCGCCTGTCAGCCACCCTCAACGGCCCTATTGTCTATCAAAGAAGGTATGCTAGATATTTTAGAAGATGTCTCTGCCCACTGAGTTATTCTTGGATGATCAAGTGTTCAACATAATAAAAGGATGATGTTAAAAGACAAATACGATACAGTATTTTCTGACTGCTGACTGGAGACGTTGCTCATTCATTTTAGAGAGAACTGGATATTTCTGGACCTTTTTGACCTAGTTTTTGCCTTTTTTGTTTTGTTTGGCGGTTTCTGTCATACCAGGTTTTGTTATAACAGTAATGAGTGAAATGAGCAATGAAATATGAAATGTGAGATCACTGTAGTAGGAGTTTTTTTGTTAAAATGTTTTGCCTGTCAGTATTAATGTCAGGAAGGGAATGCTACAGTCTAAAACTTGCTCTCTGATGACCCACCATTAGTTCCCTGGCATGTATTTATGGTAACTCATGGAAATTCACCAGACTTTATCTGTTTAGGCCAAGACATAGACCAGTCTGATACTCTCAGTGCATTTTGTTTATTTGAATATTTAACCGTATATCCTTCATTTTAAGGAAAACACATCTGGCAAGTCTACTGACAATGAGGCCTGTAAACCCAGAACTTCTTCTCCCAGGAGGAATTATGTAGGTGACCAACGTAAAACAAGGCCTGTCATTGTTACTCTTTTTTAGAAAGGAGATCTTATTCAGAGGGTGACTCTGCATTTTTCTTCGAGGTTATCAAATGTCACAGATATACAGATACTGTACGCTTTCTCAAAACCAAAAGTCTTAAAAGGAGCACTGGTGCATTAACATCTTAGTATAATCATAACTGAGCTGTATGCATTTCATCTATGTAAATGTGGTTTGGATCTAAGACAACAGTATCCTCCAGAATCTATATGTATTTTTCTATATGTATATTTTTTTACTTATATTTAAGGTTGCATAGGAACTGAACAAAAGAAGTCTTTAAAAAGAATACTGATTTTGATGGTTTTCTCTTGTGATACCGATTTCAGCTGAACACAGTGTTGTAAAAACGTCTAAAGTATCCCTGAATGCAAGTGTAGTTTGAAGGTAAACATGATGCCACTTTAAGCTGACTCCACCTTCAGTCGTCTAAGCTGTATAAAGAAGGTAGAATCTGTTTCTCCCTCTCTCTTTCTCTCTCACTAAAAGTCTTACGCAGGACTTTGAGCCAGCGAGATCCGATATCGCCTTCATCTCAAGAGGGTTGAGCCTGCGGACACAGAGGGCCTTCTATCCCGCAGAGCCCTGGAAGAGAGTCTTGTTCTGGTCCTTCTTCATCTCCAGACCCAACAATGTACTCTGCAGGCTTGGAGATCCTTGGGATGATCCTGGCCGTGGCCGGCTGGCTCGGGGTGATGGTGGCTTGCGGCCTCCCCATGTGGCGGGTGGCTGCCTACATCGGTCAGAACATCGTCATCTCCCAGGTGATCTGGGAAGGCTTGTGGATGAACTGTTCGGTGCAGAGTACAGGCCAGATGCACTGCAAGGTGCACGACTCCATGCTGGGGCTGCCAGCGGACCTACAGGCGGCTCGTGCCTTGGTCATCGTCTCCATGGTGCTCTGCATTGTGGGCATCGGTCTGTCAGTGGCTGGTGCCAAGTGCACCAACTGTAGCCGGGATGTGAGCAGTAAACCACGACTCGTGGTGGCTGCTGGAGTAATCTTCATGGTAGCCGGACTGCTGCTATTGGTGGCTGTTTCGTGGACAGCCCACGCCATCGTCCTGGGCTTCTATGACCCAATGCTGGAGGAGACGGGGAAGAGGGACTTTGGTAACGCTCTGTACTTTGGCTGGGCTGCCTCCTGCTTGCTCATCCTAGGGGGTGCACTGCTCTGTTGCTCCTGCCCCCCCAGAGCAGCCACAGCACGAAGCGGTGGTGGCTCCGCACCTCCCCGGGTGGACTATTCAGCTGTCAAGACCCTGTCAGTCAATGGCTACACCAGAAGAGACTATGTATGAATATGTGACATCTGGGCACTGGTGATCATACGATGACCAGTGTTAGCAAATTTGTGCCCAGTAGATGCATGCTGGATGTTATGGATGCAGCATGCAGCACATTGGGCACGGACATTAGAATGACAGATAAATGTTTAATATGTTGTTTTGACCTTTATTCTGTAGTAGAGGGTGTCTTATGTTGCTTTTTATATTTTATTTTAAAAATCAATACATTTACTTGTAGATTTTGGCTTTTTTTTCTAAAAAAAAAACCAAACGTTGCAATGTGTCGGATCTTTATATTTTTAAGATAATTTTTGGCACTTTTTGTCTTTATTTGACAATATGGTAGACAGGAAACGAGGGGAGAGAGGGGGGTGAAGGGGGGGATTATGAGGAGTTGCAACACATGCAACATGTCCCCAGAGGGAACCAAACCAGGGACCTTGAGGTGACAGTATGTGATATGCAGCTTGATAATTCAGTTATCAGGACCCATATGTGATCTTAAATGTCTGAAATATACAAAATCTATGCAAATTATTTTGATTAAAGCACATTTTACCAGATTATAAATAAAAGAAAAAATTATATGTCTCTATTCAAGCATGCTTTCTTTTATACAATTATATTTTGTTTCTGCTAAAGTGGATATACAGTTTTAATGCTACAATTTCATGCCACAGAGCCAGAAGTTATGTATGTTATGTTGGTATGCTAAAATTGAGTCTAATTTATAATCTATTGCTGTAAAATCCTTTGTTATGCAGAAACAGGGGCACATGCCAGCTGTAGAGTTCAGCAGAGTCTGACCAATAAGACCCCGTACTAGTGCACACTGAAAGGTATTTTATTTCAGTAGAAATAGATGAAACACACAATGGGTGGCTTGTCTCAGCACCTTATGCTTACCTTCCATTGTAACCTGTCCTCTATTTGCGAGAGTGAAACTGAGTCTGAGATAATAGTCTCCATGTGCAAGGGGATGTAACCTGCACTGTAACAGAGACCCTCAGAGCCACAAAGACCCCATTGATCAGTCGGTTTGCAACTGTTTACCTTAATCCCCGAGCGAGACTCAACAGAATAAAACTGCGTCTGAAAGAGTCACTTGAAATGCAAAGATTTTAAAATATCTATGTCAAATTGGGGATGCTAATTTACTCATCAAGCCTTGTTTTAATGTCATACAACATGTTTGCACGTCAATCTGCTGGAATTATCAGCAGCTTGAGAAAAGCAATATAGTGCATGTTTAACAGTGGATGAAACCAACAGGATATGACCTACTTTTGAGAATTCTTCCAAACTATTTAGACACTTTAAAAGTGTTTAATATCATATTCTTACAACAGCACACAAAAGTTTAAAAGATACAGAATACTGACTTACATGGTAATTCATTGTATTTCTGGCTGATTTGTTCAAGCAATACTAAAAAAAAAACATCAGCAAAGGAAACAAAGTAAGTTTTTGGCTTTTTAAATGTGCTTTTGGCTTGAGCAGTGAGGTTAATGATCTGAAGGATAGACTTCTAAATATTCTGAAAACTCCCTTTGAGTAACTGTAGACCCTGCTGGCAGGATTGTGAACTGAAGCCAACTGTGCAGTCATGTGTTGATGGGAAAGTGCAACAGTCCACTCAAAGTCGATGACAAATCCCGATTCATTGTGTAACACTCTAATTTACTGTACAAGTAAGGTGTGTACAAGTCCGAACACCTCAAGCCACAGAGAGTGACATCAAATATAAAGACCCACATGTTTTGTTCATGGCCTCGAGTAACCGTTCGAAACATCTGAATTAAGGTTTGTTTGCACAATCATTACGTTAGCTTTGCAAGGTTCAAAAGCAAGATACTGTAATGCTTTTGATGACAGCCCCCATATGACATCAGTAAAGCAGCCTCGCTCTCTTTTCCTATGAAGTGAGTGACATAGATGCAGTGCAGATTCAACGCAGCGCAGGTAAAACTACTGACTACTGAGTGTATGTTTACGGGGGTCTTGTGGCACGTGCAGAAGGTAAACTGAGGTTGAGATCCTTTGATGCACTATGACCTTCAAAACAAGGAAACTGATAAGACCCCCATCATTGTGCACACGCACACACAGACAATGTTTAAGCCTCCAACACAATGGACCACTCTCTCTTTGTATCACTGGTCCCTGGAATAGAAACCCTTATACAGTATATTGTGAAAGAAACTCATGTTATTCATATTGGTTTTCATCAGAGTCCTGTGTATCTTCCACATGCAGATAACAATGTTTAGAGGAGTTTAGTGTTGTTTGTGTTGCAGTTCAAGCACGTGTTCTCAGTTGTTAACTTCCCACGGTGACCAGTGACATGCATGAGTCAAAAGACTGTCGTGGCTGTTGGCAAAAGCTGTTTTTAGCATCATATACTGTAGCAGCACACACCTCAACATCATTACGGAGTATTTCATCATCTTGTGGTTTTTTAAAAGTGTTCTGAGGTCTGCAGATCTATTTTGTTGGCCATTATGACTCTTTGCACATACCAGCTTTCTTTGTAGAGATTTAGGGAAAACAAGGAGTTGTGCAAAACAACGTATATCGGGGCAAGCTGCGCAAGCCTCCGAAAGCTTTCCAGATAAACATGATTTCTACATGAATTATTTCAAACACTTGTCTCAAAGTGTAACCGAAAGTAAACACAGAAAGTAGCTGCCTGGGATCAATCAAAAGTATTTCAGGGCAATGTGTCAGAAAAGTTACTTAGAAATTAAGAAGGGCAGGCACCGTTGCTGGGAAGATGATGGACATCATCTTTTGATACGTTTCCATGGATATTTGAAAGCACTTCCCAAAACATCCTCCCCTACTCTCAGCAATATTTGGAGTGATTTGACATAACTTGACCTGCAGACCTTCCTTAGAACCTGAGATGGTGGTTTCATCGAATTTCAGATTCAAAGATACCCGTCAGATCATCAGAGCACTCCCACTGCTTTCTTAAGAATTATCCCAACACACTTAACCTTTATTAACCAGTGTTATCATGCCTCTCCTCTCCTCCTTCTCTCTTTTTCCTGTAGTGTCTGTTTCCAGAGAACTATGCTCTGTGAATTCCCTGATTGGCCAATTTTCTCACTGAAAGCTGCAAATGACCAGATTATCTTGTTCATTAGGCATCTGTATTATATTTCACCCTGTTACATTCAATAAAAAGGCATAATTTAAGTAAAGTAGAATTCCCAACCCATAAATGTACAATTTGCAGTCTTAATAATACAAAAAAATGATGGAATACCTTTGTCAAGATCTAATTCAAAATAATAAAACGGCAGGCTCATCTGTCAGGGGGGAGCACAGCAGTAAACCAGCATTTTGCTGTCTTTCAATCATGCATTGACAAATCTTTACCATGTCTGTTATCCTTTAACTACTCCAAACCTGAGATATGGGCCGTCTGTGTACTCTCCCCTCACCCAAACAGGTGGGAGAGCTACCGGGGCTGACAAAGATGAATGATTAAGCTGAGGCCGTTTTCATGCCAAGGCTGGATTTTTTGGACATTCAAACAGGGTGGGATACAATTTGAAATCTTCCCTGGCCAGTACTCGAGTGACTCCTCCTTCTGCTATAAAGAAATCTGCTTATATGAGCAAACGGCATTCCATGTCTGACTACTCAGATAGAGAAGACATCTGTGCGCTTTGAATCATACAGGTTTAAGACATGATTTCATTGGGGCTGGAAATACTTGGAGTGACTCTGGCTGTCCTGGGATGGATCTTAGCCATTGTATCCTGTGTCTTGCCCATGTGGAGAGTATCAGCTTACATTGGGGTAAACATCATCACAGCTCAGACCACCTGGGAGGGCATCTGGATGAGCTGCGTGGTCCAGAGCACAGGTCACATGCAGTGTAAAATCTTTGACTCCATGTTGGCTCTAAGTGGCGATCTTCAGGCTGCCCGCGCCCTCACTATTATATCCCTCGTGGTGGGCACTGTGGGAATCCTGGTTGCCATGATGGGGGCGAAATGCACCAACTGCGTGGAGGAAGAGACGGCCAAAGCTCGGGTGATGATAGTCGCCGGGTTGGCCTTCATCCTGGCTTCTCTGACCCAGCTGATCCCTGTGTCATGGTCAGCCCATACCATCATTATGGAGTTCTATAATCCAAGTATATCTGAGGAAAAGAAGAGGGAGATAGGTGCAGCTCTGTACCTGGGCTGGGCTGCAGCCGCCTTTCTGCTCATTGGAGGGGCCATCCTCTGCTGCAGTTGCCCCCCGCAACCTGAGAAAAGGTACGGGCCTCCGCCACAGATGGTGTACTCCCAAACCAGATCGATCGCCCCGAGTAGCTATGATAAACGAAACTATGTGTGAACCTACACCTGCTTTTTTCTCACACTTTTCCATCATGTAAGCGACTAAACCAGAGAACCAGAGAGTACGGTCAATTTTAAATGACTTATCTACACACACACACACACCATCTTTATGTGGAGATGGACAAGACTCTGGTATTCATATCACCATGTATGCCTTGTTGAACAGAGCCTACATCAAACTTGCTTTCCTTTTTTAATTTTTTTGTGTGTAACTTTGTGACTGTTGGAAGCTTTGAGGCTAACAACTATATGTCAGTGATGTGGTGTGCCCTGTATTTTATACTGTGTAAAAATCACTGTGTAATTTGTGATCTGAATTTAGAGAATAGTTGAATCTGTAAATGTAGTTTTTTTTATAGTACTGTCTGTTTGTATGTGTTTTGTAAAGAACCTTCAGTTTTGATAAAGAGGTTGATGGAAGTATGTATGTAAAGCCAAAGGATGCAGATTTTGGTTGTTTTGTTTGTTTCTATACTTCCGATTCAGTTTATCTGAAATGTTTTGATGTTATTTGTTACTTTTTTAATTAAAGGCCTTGTTTTTTTTTACTTAAATTGCCTTAATCGGTTTGACTACTTGAAATAAAGCAATGCAAACTGATGTGACAGCCCACCCTCTTCCTCCAATCACTAGAAGATGGATATGCAGATGCAGCACATTCAAAATAGATTTCGTTGCACCCGTGCATACCTAGCTATTAGGCTGACGACTGGGAGTCTATCACAGCACCTATCCACCTGGCTGCCTACCATATGTCTGTTGGCTCCATGATAACAAGAACCGCTACTTTGTCAGCTTCCACACACTATCTGAACTGCCCTCTTGAACAATGGACCTGTTTCATGCCTGAAGGGGGAGACTAGTGGGGGAGGGGGAGGGGGGGTTGTTGTCAACACTGGGTTTCAGAAGCTGAAGTAGGTGGGGGTATTTCTAGGGACACAGCCCCGGCCCCGAAGAATTTCAAGGGCATTCTGGAGACAGACAGAGACATTAAGGCCCATCAAACATAAACCTGTTGTCAGGTGAAAGCCCCATAACTCTAACACTTAGGATTATTTATGCTTTGGCTTCAACTCAAGGAGTTTGTGCTCATTTAAGTCAGAAAGCTCCACCATCCTCGGTCGTATAAAATCTTCAAAAACTTAGCAGCAGTTAAGCCGAACTTGCAAGATCTTTAACTCCTTAAAATGCTGGCAAATGATAAAAAAGGTGAGGAGGCTTTTACTGAGAAACGGAGGTCAGGCACTCTTCATTTACGAGCCTTTTAAAAAACCAACATCCTTGGTGTTGGAAAAAGTCGCCTGGGCTTATTCTGAAGAGGTGATATACAAGTTATTAGACTAAAACAGAAGTTTTTCAGCTTCCTATTTAGCCATTAATATGAAACACAGGTTCTGAAAAAGTATAATTCTACTAACAACGTGTTTCATTAATATGACAAAGAAAATAGACAAAACTGACAAAAATAAATCAGTGAAGTTAAATTAAGTTAAATACCTTCATAGTCAATCATACAATAAGCCTTAAAACCCCTGAAAACCTTGTTTTAGATCTTTTTCTCTATAACATTACCAACTTAACTAGTTAAAAAGATCCTTAGGTATAGTTATTAAGAGTTTTACACTCAAAAACCCAACTAATGTACCTCATTAGGACTGTGTAGTTGTGGGTTGATCAGATTTGACAACACAAACACACAACAATTATCACATTTTGATTAAAATCTTGCTAAATTGTGATTGGTACACGGAAGTACGTGACATCAACGGTGCCTCCAACACTTCAAACCAGTGAAAAGAGAAATACGTACATATATCTGTATATATATGTTCTATATAAACTGTTCTAACCCTGGCAGAAACTTGCGTGTTCATGTAGTTGATCTTTAGGACCTTTAATCCACCTTAGAATTGTTATTTTACGTTATAACAACACATGCAACACTTGCGTGCCCTTTCAGCTGTAAAAGGCGTCTTTGTGGCCAGGCCCATTGTGAAGCAGGCCGTGTAAGCTGATAGCAGAGAGTCTCCAATCCTGAGAGTGTCCAGATCCTTCCTGCCCATTTGGTGATGTCAGCTCCTTCAAGGACTCCTCCCATCCACCTGATCTGCCTTATAAAGGATACAGGTGAAGTCGAGGCAACAGATCACCACACAGTCACAGGTGCAAAGCCTGAAATTAAATTAATCATTAGTTGGGTCTCTGGTTGACTCTTCCCCTTGGCTGATTTTTTTTACTGTGATCCCGTCTCAGGTGTGACACACATTCAGCAGCAGAAGAAGAAGACTTTTCAGTATGTCTATAGGGCTGGAGTTGATAGGCATTTCCCTGTGCATTTTGGGATGGATTATTTCCATCGTGGCATGCGCCCTCCCCATGTGGAGGGTGACGGCCTTCATCGGCAGCAACATCGTGACGGCTCAGATCATCTGGGAGGGCCTGTGGATGACTTGCGTGGTCCAGAGCACGGGCCAGATGCAGTGTAAGGTCTACGACTCCATGCTCGCCCTCTCCCAGGACCTGCAAGCCGCCCGCGCCCTCACCGTCATCTCCATCCTGTTAGCCATCCTGGCCATACTCATCGCCATCGCCGGAGCCAAGTGCACCAACTGCATTGACGATGAGGCATCAAAGGCCAAGGTGATGATCATCTCTGGGGTCTTCTTCATCGTTTCAGGGGTCATGCAGCTCATTCCTGTCTCCTGGTCGGCCAACAGCATAATCAGGAACTTCTACAACCCTTTACTTCCTGATGCTCAACGGAGGGAGCTGGGGTCCGCGCTGTACATCGGCTTTGCAGCCGCCGCCCTCCTGGTTCTCGGTGGCGGACTCCTCTGCTGTTCCTGTCCGCCACGCGAGACCAGATACAACCCTTCACGGATGGCTTATTCTGCCCCGCGGTCCGCAGGTGGGCCAGGGTTAGAACGGAAAGACTATGTATGAGTGAATTTCAAAAAAAAAAAAAAAAAAAAAAGACATTGTTGAATCTCTAACCTGCCTCTCCACACCAAACGGAGGGTGTACTGAGGAAAAAAGCTGAAGAAAACAAGGAGACTCCGCGATGAAGGATGTGTTGAATTTTGCCTTTAATGTCAAGTATCTCTGAAATAGGGTCTTTTTTCCTCAGAGACTGAAATGACATGCAAAGGTCATATGAGTGGAAATTTTCTTTAATCAAAACAAAAGGCATTGAATTTATGGTCTTAGTGCTCTGTTTTTAAAGTCAGCATGTTAAATATTATTGATTATATGATCATATACTTTTTTATACAGTCCTGGCTTCTTAATGTTTACCACTGAATTTTTTTTTTTTTATAAAAACGCCATGATGTCATCTCCATAATAGGGCACTACTGTGTAAAACGTTGAAGAATGGAATGTGTTTCACATTTATGCTGTTTGTTTAAAATGTCAAAACAGGATTATCAACGGGATTATGTTTGTAAATACTGTATTAAGAGCATCATTAATCACTCGTAACAGTCACAACAGATGATAACTGTATAGAGCTTATAGTGCAGTGTGGTACTGGTGGAGTTGGGGTGGTGGGAGGACTGGGAGAGGACTGTGTGAACTGAGCACCTGGTTTTATCGACAACAGTAATTATCTATACACCATTGCTGTACATGTATCTTACAAGTGTTTTTTTTTTTAAATAAACATGACTATTTTTAAGGTACTGCACATCTTGTCTTGTTTTATTTCAAACATACAGTAAATTACCATTTAATTGTATTTTACTTAAGTGAAATAATGCCCCCATTTCAGATGTTGTAACAGCATGAGTCAGGAGAACTAGCAGAAATGACGGAGTGCGAGCTATCCAGATGCCTTTGTAAAAGATCCCTGATATTTGATCCTCTGGGCTTCGTTACACACCAACTCGCAACTTAACCACACGCGCTCTAAACAATTAGCCACAGGATCAGTTAACGGGTAGAGGTGAGAAGAGTTAGCACAGAGGAGTCGAGTCATTCCGGGCAAGTTACATGATTTATTTCAAGGTCAAGGAAATCTTTTATTATCCCCGAACGGCAATTTGTTGTGCAGCCAGCAGAGCCACACAACCATCAGACAAAACTCGCTGAATATTAAAGGCAATAAATACAACATAACATACAACATGATATTACAACACATTGTTTAAAAGGCTAACGGTAGCCGGAACAAAAGAATTAGGGTGAGTGACTCATACCAGCTGATGAAGGAGAAAGTCAAGACTGATTCAATAAAACAAGAATAAAACATTTTCATAACAGTGTTTTCCACATTGATTTAATTTTTTTTACTCTTTAGAGCTTGATATTTCCAACACCCTGCCACATATTTATACAAAAACACATATTCATTCATGGAAGTTGCCCTGTATCACCACACACGCTTCTTCTGTTGGCCACTGACAAGGATATATTGGTAAAATTAAAGGAGCATTTTTCGCTGAAAGTTTTTCCAGTCCACGAGCTTAGATTGTTCCAGCTTCAAGTATATTAGCAGCTTCCTGGTACATAACGTAACTGCTGTCTAGTCTTCCCTTGTCCTGTTTTACACGCTCATCTCTGTGATCTTTATTTAATGATGAGATGCAGCAAAGCGGCACATGGTTATCTAGACTCTGGCACATTTAAAAGACATATCAGACAGAGTTTCCATAATAGACGTGAGTTCGGGCCTTTCAGTCTAGTTTCAAGAACACATGCGGTCACACCTGACAAAGGCAGCGACATGAAAAATAAATGAACTTGTAATAGTAAATATGAGAGAGGTCCGTTGGTGCGATATCACGTTGCTCTCCAACTGTTGTCTCTATCTCCCATATCAGTGTCGCCTCTAACAACGGAAGAGAAACTGCTTGACATCTGGTCATGATTATCGTAACTACAGATTAGAGCTGTTTTAAATTGTAATCAGTATGTGGGAAATTTACCTTTGAGGGTTTTTAAACAGATACTTATTTCCAGGAAATAAAAACTGTGGGCTTGGTGTAATGTTCAAGCAAAATTCGGCAGAACAATTGAAGACAAATGTGTGATTTTTAAGGTCTTAACAAAAAGATTTTATGTTGCAAAGAGATTTTTTAGCAGCAGCTGAAGGCAGATGGTCTAATGATGAACCATTTTCTGTTTTAATTTTAAGGGTGTGTGTATGTGTGTGTGTGTCTTTTAAATACATTTTTTCTCCTAAATAATGAAAAACACAGTTTCTTCTTAAGCAATCAAGTCTCTTTTAACTCATTCGATTTTTTTATTTGCTAGAAAAGACACCAATCAAAACATAACTCCACACAAACCGAAAAGGCGTAGAGAGAGTAAGCTGAACTCTTTCCACTAAGTCATGACAGAATAATCATGACGGCAGAGCGTGTTGACCAGTAGCACTTCTTGTGTGCTGCTCCAGTGACTCGTCTAAGACCTTCAGGCATATTTGGCCGTCGTTAAGCTAATCATTGATTCTCACGCTGGTGTATTTCACAGCCATCCAGAAACACGTTTCTTTTTCCAAATAGTAGGTAGCAGGTCAGAAAACAAAAATACTTTTTCATTTGAAATATTCAAGTAGGTCATACTTCTTAAAGTTCTGACAACATTCATGAGTTTAGATGTAGTTAAAAAATATACCTATAAAACAAATAGCGGTCTAGTAAAGTTCCTGAGGCTATGATGAAACTGAATCTCATTAAATACCTAAACCTGGCTGACTGAGAAGAAAGAAGAAAGGAAGGGAAAAAAAGGCATTTTGTGAGTCTCTCTCTGGTCATGCTCCGCTGGCTCCGTCCAACCCAAAGGGCTAAACGCTGGTCACATGACCGATACTGGGGAATGTGAAGGGCAGAGAGGTTGCCTGGCACCTGAAGTCAGAAACAAAAAGCAACCCCCTCCCCTCCTCACCTCCTCCTTCCCTCCCCCCGAAAATAACACAGGCCCACTGTTTCCACTCAGTGGGAACGTCAACTCACTGAAGTTTCTTACCTGCAACGGCAAGAAATTCAAATCTAAACCACAACAGAGCCACAAAGTTATTTATTGAACAAGAATGATCCTATAAAAGTTACTGAACCATAAGACATTTTTGTTGCTTGAGGAAATTTAAGTGTGAAAAGCTGAACATATTTGTCCAAGCTAGTCATCTGTATGAAACCCTATCAGGAGCTTATGTTAAAACCCTGACGTTCGCTGTCATCGACATACACACATACCTGAAATACTCACATTTTTCTTGTCATGAAGAGACCCTTTTTCATCCCTCTCTCATCTCTCATCTTGTGTTCTTAACATTTTGCTCTCAGTTGTTTTGTGATGCCGGTGCCTTGCATGTTAGTATGTGTGACATTTACTCAACTGTTACATAATTTATAAAGCAGGATGTAAAAAAACATGACCAACACCGCAGATAGTTCCAGTGAATGTGGGAACAAAGGAAGTGGTAGAAATCTTATTCTCTGCTGAAGAAGAATTATGCAAAGTTTGGTCTTGATTGCATATAATATCGATGATTATAGGAGTTTTTAGGTCCTATAACACCACTTATACATTAGGTGAATGTATGCAGCAGCTGGAACAAGATACAGTATGCTGCTTGGTGTGAAGGCATGCCAGGAACAGGTATCATCAGATAACTCATCTATAAGGGTAGTGAAACAAGACATTTAAGACAAAATCAAAACCACAGGAAGTCTTTGGCATCTGTACATAGTGGCATCAGCCACTCACATCAAGGTTTTAACCATTTATTGCAGCGATATGTTTTTTTTTTGCGGTGTGGTGATGCTCATGTGACGCTCTGGAACAAGCATGCTCAGCAAGCTTGCGACAGACTCTGTCCCTGATTTCACAAACCGTGATGGATGAGAAAAACAACATTTAAGGAACTTATTAAAAACCATTCAAAATTATGTTACGTACAACCAGATGCTAACACATGAAGAGGCACGCGAGGTGCATGAGCAAACATTCTGTGTTAAGTTTTTTATGCTGTTTAAAATTGCTGACTGTCTGCTACAAGAAGCACGTTAGCTATTGATCTAAAAGGTCTTTATTATATTGTGCAAAAAAAAAAAAAAGCTGCAGGACCTTGAGAAGATTGGTGGCCATTGAAAGTTAATATTTCACAAGCACTTTTGCAACTTTGCTTTCGTTTTACAAAACGATTTTAAAACTGGAGTTAACAACATTTACACGTTTAGTAATGTGGTTTTGAATACGTAAAGGCCTATAACTTTACTGTGATGGTATATTTGAATATACTTACTGCTTTATTTCCCGAGGCAATATGGACAATTTATTTATTTATAACTTGTGGCACAATACACATGATGTGTTGTTGTTGTTGTAGTTGTTACTGTTTTGGATTTAAATATCATTCAAATGCACAACTGCAGCGCAAAATTAAAAAATTAAAAAGAAAGGTTAATTGACTAACATTTTTGTTGTTGAATGAATTCATTTCTTAAAAATTCCTTTTAAAGAACTTGGAAAAACTAGTTGGAACAACTTAATTTTATGAGTAATTATGCTTTATGCTTTCAATTACTAAGTAAGTAATAATTAAAAATACCTTTGATTGTAGAGGAAAAGCTAATTCCCCTAACTTAGTGTAGTTTGTTGGTTCAACATAATTTAATTAGAAATTGTCATAACTCAAAAAGATTGATGCAAAGTGTTGCATTATTATTTTTTTGTTGTTGAGCCAGAACATTAGTTTTTAGAGTGATGGGGGGAGTTAAGTTTCTGACAGCAGGCAGTAGTGTAGCAACGAGGATAAACAGCTCAACATTGAATGCAGACTGAATGAGCGCAAAATGTTTATTGACCACCTTTTGTGAGAGAGAGAGGTCATGGACATGTGATCGGATTGGTATGTGGGACACGTGACTATAAAACGATGCCTGTGTCTGCCTGAACTACACACCTGAACATCACGGTAGCAAACACTAGCTGATTATGGTTTTATCAAAAAGTAAATATTGTGTGGACCACAGGAGGAGTAACTACTACCGTGGTAGTAGCTGACGGGGACCCAAAGAAAAAAAGAAAGAAAGAAAGAAAGAAAGTTTTATTGTAATAAAAAAAGTATGATAAAAAACTATTAAAATTAACAAAAGTAAACATGCTTTCAACACACTGCTTTATATGTTGTGCTCCTGTTCAAGTCACGGATTACTTTTGTAGTTTAGATTCTTTAAATTTCTCACCAAATCTCAAAAAAATGTGCTTAAATGCAGGACATGTTCTGTGCCAGTTCTCAAGGATCACTGGCACCATTTACAGGACAATAAAATACTGACCCATCCAGTACAACAGAACAGCCCTGCAACTAAAACAGTCCTGTAGTGTTTACTGTAAGACAAATGACTCTCTGCAGTGATACAAACTCTGCATTTATCACACTGTCTCTGCACAACTTACTGATGAAAAATATGTGTTTTTGGTATTTGTTCTACTAACTGATATTTGTCTTCTGACTTATTTTAAGACAAATAGAATAATAATGTAAATGAGGATTTGTACATAAAATATAAAAATGTTTGACATCACTGATCAATATTAAGAAATCCTGCAAAGGAGGCCGAGCAGCTAAATGGCATCGAGGTGATAAATTAACATTTTGTCCTTTCCAAAATGTTATGAAGTTAAGGAAGCGTCGCTAAGCAAAAAGATACACAGTGTGTTTACTTTAAACCACAGGATTGGTCAGGTCAGATTTTGTTAAGTCTGAGTGAATTTTTGGTGGAACATTCATCCCATTAGCTCATTGCTGAGGCAGAAACCAGTTAACGTACCTGCTGATAAAGGTTCCAGTCAGATGAGAAGAGCAAGAGCCCTCCCTTACATTCCAGGAGTGTGTCTCCCAGCCAAGCACAGATAAGAAACCACCTCGCTCTCATCTCATTTACACAGCCAATGCCTTTGTGAAAGAAATAATCTGGTTAGCAGGCATGGCGAACATAAGGCTGCTGGTTCAAAAAGCATCAACATTTGGAAAAATGTGCAAAAATGAGCAACATTCTCCTCTCTCTGAACTGCTTAACCACTGTTTAACCATCACACCATAAGATAAACTTTATGCAAACATCAGACACATTGATGAGAGACATGAAAAGTCCTTCTCAGTCATATTTTATCTTCTTCTAACTCTACAGTTGAAAGGATAAGTGTGAGATTAACACACTATTTGTTCAAAGTATAATATCCTTCCTAATTCTAAGGTGATGTCAGACAAGACAATTTGTCTAAATGCTGCTCTAAAGGACCCAAAGCAACAATCAGAATATTATGCTGCCCTCAAGTGGTCATAAGAAAATCTGTAGGAAGAGTCTTCAGGTGCAGCAGTGTAACATGGAGGAGAGGAGGAAGGAGGAAAGACCAACTACGCCACCTGGAGAAATGCACCTCAGGAAACATGTATGATTAGGAAACAGGGATTACCAAATACCAATAATCTTATTTTAAGTAAACAGGCTTGTTCACTGAGAGGACAGAGATGCATTTCCAAATGTGTAAGTGATTTTTAATGAGATGATTAGATTGAAGGAAACTGAAAGTCACTGCTACAAGGAAGACGAACAAATCAGTTAATTGTCAAAAATGAACAATGGAAATTTAAACTGGAACTGAAAACATAATTTTATTATAAAACTGCTTGGAAATATGATTTAAATGTTTTACATTAAAAAAAAGTTCCCATTAAATATGTGCTTCCAGAATTCAGAAAAAAACATCAACAAATCTAATAAACCTGAGTGGGCTGAGGCTGCTGAATGCAAGCTAAGCTAAGAAGAAGTCCAGAAGTGTCCTATACTCGCTCCAAGTGCAGTCACAGCAACCTAAACACACTCACACAGTAAAACAGGTGAACCAAAATGTGCATGATAGTGTCTTTAACCACAGTAAACAGTGTTGGGAGTTCATCCAGGGTGACCAGCAGACCAGCACCTCAGCTCCAGTACTCTAAAAATTTGGTTAATTGGTTAATTTGGCTAAAAGCAACATACACATACATCAACTTATGGACTTATGAAAAAAAATACAATAAAACATGTAAAGTACAGAGTTTTTTAGATTGGAAACACTGTTCAAAGACAAATGTATGCATGTTTTAATTACCGGCCGCTGGGATTTGTGTAACAAACTGTGAGCCAGAGACCGTACAGTACGTACATGACAGAATAACACCTGTTTATCTCACACAAATCTTTGCCGACATGCAAATCTTAAATCGCTCAAGAATGTCAGCAGGCCTGCTGTAGGATCACAGCTATATCTTTGTCAGGGATTACGTAAAACTTTGGCAAATTCAATCAAATCACTGACAAGCGTCATAAGCCCCCCCCCCCCCCCCCCCCCCCCCGAGCTAGTGATCAGAGTAAGACGATAACGCCACTAATTATGTCAACAAACAAATAAAAGGCTTTGCAATGACTGTGGAGAGAGAGAGAGAGTAATCCCTGTTGATTTGAGTTTTTGTACATGGGAGACAAAATAGGAGCTCTGCAGTGATGTAAATGGGATGAATAATAACAGCATGTTGTGTTTTTTTCATTAAGAGCAGAGAACATGTGTCTCTAAGTGAATATTTGAAATATGAATGATTTAAAATGATTATCCAGATTAATTAGAGGAACAATCATTTGTATATAATTGGCCAATAGGTGTAAATCTGTGTGTGTAAATCTTGGGTTTGATAAAAGTAAATGACGCTGTGTGAAGACTTGTAATGAGAGATGACATGACTTAATGTACTGTAATGTGATGTGTTGTGTGACCTGAAGTAATCTAACATGATCTGATGTGACGTGTCCAAGCAAAGAGACACCTAGCATTATATAAATGTACACAATAACACACAAAAGCATCTCAGTGACCAAGGTAGATCATCCTGCATGTGTACACTATGTCACAATAGGCCTTTTTATACAGCAGGATTTTTGACTTGTCAAAGCAGGAAAAGCACAGGTTGTAACCAAAAACATGAATGATGTTTCTGCTCCATTTGTGTCATTGAGGCGGCGTGCACAATACGAGGGGCGGACAGTAGCACAGATGATCCATTATCAACATTATAAGGGAACATCGCAAGTCGCAGTGTTCTCTATGAGAAAAGGCTGAATGCACTCTACTAATTTTGACTAACACTGACAAAAATTAGATGATGACAAAACTATATATATACACATTGTCAAGGTGAAGCTCAAACATTTTTATCATGTAAGAATCTTCCTAAAGCTTCACTGTTCTGAAGTTTGAACAACATCCGTTTGCATAACCTTTGCGACATTTCCTGTTAGTACAAAACAGCACAGTAAAGTAAACTCTTGTATAATAACTGACAAAATATCACATTGTGAATATTTGCACACAGTGTGTACTTATACACTATGTACATGAGTGTACAGTACTGGTCTGGTATGGACAACACTTGAACACATATGATATTCTCATCTTTCAGCTTGAGGAAACCATTAAATTCTTGTTGGAATGTTTTGACAGGAAAAGGGTGCGACTAACAGTGTGTTTACACTGATATCATCAGAGGGAGTCAGTCAGTGAGAGAAACATGTTTTTTAATCTGTTTTCTGGTATAAAGATGCTGCACTGCCCACTGATGGTTCTGCACCGTATTTTACTGCGCTGTCTAACTTATGCTCCATTAATTCTGTAGTGTGACCCACCAAACTGCTTCTCATTCATTTCAAATTGTGTGTAGCCATTTGTTTTCTGTTAAACTATGACCGGTGAGTGATAAGCTTTAATTTATGGCAATGGAAATGATATATCAGATGTGTCAGTACATACAGAAGGTGACAAAACCAAGATACAGAGAATTGCCTATACCTTCATAAATATTATATAAATAAAGCTCAAAGCTAAATAAGTTTCCACATGGAGTAAATAGACCCGTTAACACTGTACAAATAACATGGAATAATAAAGAGGAAGTTCAGTTTGACTCCTCACGGTGATCCGTATTGTATGCCAAAAATCATTTTACCTTTCATCAATCTTACAAGGTAAACAATTAGTTATCACGCAGGTATTCTACCTCATATGTGCATTTGCATGTATCTGATAGGCCAATGCAGTGACAGATGACAGTACGTTGCTTTGCGGCAAAAGAGGAGCCAGAACCAACGGTTTTGTTGGAAATTTTTGCTGGAAATGTTTTAAAATGAAATGTGAAGCAGGGATCTAAACTTTTGAATTTTATCTTTCATGAAATTAACAAACAATATCACTGACAAATCTACCTGTTTCATGTGTCAGAACTCTGCTGAAGTTCAGATGTTCAGATGTTAATTCCTATTTATTAATGAGGCTAAAACTATATTTTGGGCTGCTGCATGGAGCCACTTGAATAAATCCAGGTTTTATTCTCATGAAGTTATCTGTAAGACACAGAAAAATATGTCAGCGAATATATTTTGTGATCTACAAAATAAGCAAACACAGCTGGAGGTAACAGACAGTTGGCTGGTGTTTACACATTTAATTTAAAGCACAGCTTTACTGTTCCATGGAAGGAAAATGCTTCAAAGTCTCAGCTTCACATCAACAGCTTCACCAAGATCTTAAGAGACAAAGAGATGCACCGGAGGAGAGTTTTTTTTTTGTTCTGTGGTTTATTTTTCACCCACTCAAGCACACCAGAGTAACATATCTTCCTGTCACAACCTGACTAAGTATGTCTGTGTGTGAGCAGGTGTGTGGATTTACATGCAAGGACATAAGCATGAGGGTGTGTGTGTGTGTGTGTGTGTACGTAGTCTATGTGATTGGTAAATATGGTCTTTATTCTCATGTCATCATGTTATTCTAAACAGCAAACAGTCAAACACTGTGACATACCTTTGGGGTTACAGTTGTACAAATGCTGTCAGCACAGTGGAACAGTAGATGGATGCTGCAGTGCTGTCTGCTGCTGATGTGCAAGATGAGAATAATGTTAGAATAACGTTCAAGATTTCAAGATTTAGTTTACTGTCATTTCCAAAAAAAACCCGAAATGCTGTTCCTCCCAGCCCACAGCTGTGCAACAACAACAACAGAAAGGATAAAGATACACTGTATATCTAAAAATACCCTTTAAAAAATGATAAAAACATATAAATCTCAAGAGGAAAAACAAAGAACAAGTAGTAAGCAACACGGTGCATTAAAGTGCATTTATAGAGAAATGTACATGTGTCAGTTTGATGTAAACAGCTCTTGCATGTTAACGAGCGACCAGCAGGTCGTCTGACTGTTTGTTTCTGTCATGAAAACTTTGGAAAGAATATAAAAACATCTTTTTTTTAATCTCAGAAATGGTTTTCAGTTTTCAGGCTCTTTGAAGTTGACATGATAACATCCATTGTAAAGGAAGGGTGGTGTTGTGCAATTCATTGATTCCTATATTTGATTAACTTCTTTGATTAGTACTGGGATATAAAGTAATGACTTCCTGGCAGAGGCACCACATGTCCTGATAAGACTTTAGTCCTCACACCACTTTTTATGACATTTATGATTTTATGATATGCTACATACAGTATAAGCATTAATAACTTGCCATCTTGTTATGAGAAAAGTTCATTAGACACCAGGCGCCTTTATGAACAGTCAATCACAGTGATGGAGCGTTAACACCCAACTTAGATATGATTGATTTGCATTTGAAGAACGCATCAGACTCCCTCACTTGACTCTACATCTGTATACGCATCAGGAATTTTAACACTTTGTCAGTTGTGTTTAATTGTGTTTTCATTGTTTTAATTTGTTATCTTCTCAAATTTCATTGCTAATTTTAAGAAGTTGCTTTCTTTGTTTATTGTTGGGAACCTGATCAGTTTTTGATTAATGATGAATGCTGCCAGAAGATAAAATACTTCTATCACACCACTATCTGCAACTTTAGCCCAGAGAGTGACAAATATTTACATATCATAGTATCAAATAAAATATTTACAGACAATTTACTAAACACATTCATAAGAAGCCCCCTGCAATATCTGCAGTACTGTGCGAAAGTTTTAGGTGTTTTAGATTTTTATCTATAATGTGATACCATCAGGGAGGTGTCTGATTTCTCCTGAATTTATTCTGCAGCATGACTACAACCCCAAACATCCAGCCGGAGTCATAAATAACTATCCTCAGCAACAAGAAGAACAAGGCCATAGATGGTTTGGTCCCCAAAGAGCCCTGATCTCAGCAATAAAGGAGTCAGTCTGGGATCACATGAAGAGACACTTAAATCCACAGAAGAAGTGCAGCAACTTCTCCAAGATGCGGGAACAACAAACCTGCTGAGTACCTTGAAAAACTGAGGTGCAGGTGTACCGAGGAGAACTGCTGCTGTTTTAAATTAATAATAATTTGATTTAGGTCTGTTTATTTAAATTAGTATTAAAGCATCCTCACTTTACTTTTAGTGCCTAAAACTTTTGTATATTTATAATATATTTGTGTATTTATCACATTATTCCTAACCAGTGGAAATACTTTGAAATTGAAAGCTCATGAAACCTGATCTAGTCATATTTTCTACAAAAAGAAAAGATTTTAAAAGATTTTCCTTTCTTTTCCATTGCTTTGGGAAACGTGGATTAGAAAATTTCTGGAGCCAGAGTCAGCAGCTGCTTTTAGTTAAGAGGAATCAAAACATCCTGCTCTGTCAGAGTAAATCAATATCCATCAATACGAGGCTAATAACCATAACACCATCACTCAGGTGACTCAATGAGAGAGAGAGAGAGAGGGAGAGAGAGAGAGAAAGAGAGAGAGAGAGAGAGGCTGGTTGAGTCCGGCAGTGACCACTCACTGAACTCGCGTCTCTCTCAGCGCTTCATGGATGTCTGTAACATTTATATTCAACCTAATGATGTATTTAAATGATCGTATTATGTGAAAGCTCCTGTATTTATGCGCGGGACTCTGCGCGGGAACATTTCAGACACGCAAACTTCATTTTTTTCACACCTGCACAGCGGGGGATTTGGTTGCAGACTCTGACCGTGAAAAGATGGATTTATTAAAGGTGAGGATCAAATATCTTGTATTACATTCATATTTATTTGAGCAGCTTTATCTCATGTTAACCGTGATGAAGCATTTTATCTGCAGTCTTCCTCCAGTGTGCGGTGTGCTTTTCCTTTCTGGATAATTAGTTGGAGTCGTTCATTGTATTTGTTAATTTTAGCATGATGATATGACCGGATATTTGTTTGTTATGTAAGAAAGTGGTCTCCAGCTGGTTGAATGAATGAGGACAAAGAAACAAACACAAACAAAGAGAAATAAACAAAACCACCGTGTTGAGGATTAAGAGCCTTTAAACTGGATAACATAACAGAAGAAGATGTTTTATGTGCAGCTCTGTGTCATCACAGTGAATGTCATGGCACACAGCTACTCCTCAGTTAGAGGAGTAATAAAAAAGAGGAAGGTGAAACAGTCTATTTTAGGTCGAGCAGAAGTCTCCCTCTGAAGTTTATTGTCAGTTTGATTGTGGGCTCACTGCTGAGACTGAGCAACACACTGAGTCCATGACCTCTCACTGCCCTGCAGGATGGGAAACAAGACAAAAAAAAAAACAAACATGGCAGACATCTGTCACTTGACAGACAAAAGACACTGAAAATGTATCAATTAATGACCATTTTAATCATCAATTAACAGTGTAAGATGTTTTTCAAGTAGAACATTTGCTGGTTACAGCTTTTAAAATCCTCTTTTTCATGTTATTGTACACTGAATGCTGCTTGTTAACAGAGTTTCCACTGGGCTATGGTAAGATTCGTCACTATATTTGACTTGTATAGGTTGTCAATAATAAAAATAATTGACAGTTACAATAACTAAAAGAAGCTATTGTTCATTTCCGGTCAGATTTTCACATAAGGAAACTTGTTGTTGTTGTTGTTTCTACTTAATGAAAAGAAGTTGAATAAATTCCACAGTCTTTACTGAACACGCGTATCACAGTATCAGTGGTTGGTGCTAATTACTGAGTTATTCTAGCGGTGTGAATTATTACACGCAGCTTTGTGGTGAAACACATGGCTTAGGTATCTTGGAAAGCTGCTCACAAAACACACACACACACACACACACACACACACACACACACACACACACACACACACACACAGAGTTACATAAACTGAGACCTGTTGGCTGCAGTGTCATACAGGCTAATTGGGCTAAGTATGCATACATGTGCGTGTATATGTGTGTGTGTGTGTGTGTGTGTGTGTGTGTGTCACAGCCAGGCCCAGCTGTGCTATTGCTATGTTTTTCATCAGTCGGATGAACCACCGCTGCTCCAGCTGTCCGCGTGCAGGAGAACATCGTGACAAGAGGCTAAACAGACTCCTCTGTAAAGTCTGAGACACTCTCCGTGCTTCAATGTGTGTTTAAGTGTGTTAAAGTGTTATCGTCATATCGAAATAATTCATCAGATTCAAGCAGAATTCAACCTGAGACCCTGCAAACATACCGACAGTGGTTTGATGTTGAACGTACAAACCGGGGGGGACAAATGAATGGAAAAGACTAAACAAATCCTGAGAGCAGATGGTCTTGTTTACTTAGTTTAAATTCTGTTTATTTTAATAATCAATCTAATCAGGACAAGCTGGCCTTAAACTTAAACACAGTTTGATTGGGAGTTTCTAGATTAATGCCTCTATGGAAAGGGCCTGATGCATGAAATTGATCATTGAACAAAAACGTATCCTTGAGGTTGTCAAAAACATGCAACATGATGATCTACTGTATATAAAATGGCACAAAACTATCAGTTTCCCTGCAGACAATGAGGTCGATTGGCACAGTTGCTCTTGACTTTATTTCAAACCAGCTACAGTTGCTGCTGCTGCTGCTGCTGCTGGACTTGTAAAACATATGATTTAATAAATATCTATTCCCCCAGGAAAGACAAGACCTTTAAAATGTTTTCTTGAAATCACTACAGAAATCAACAATTCCCTCTATGAAAATGCCACTTCTAATGCCACGTACTGTAAACCATTTCTCCTTTTCATCACAATCTGGCTGCGTTATCTCGTCCGTGTTCGCCGGTTTCTAAAATGTCACGCAGCCCGCGTTGTTCTCTGTCAGTCAAGAGAGTATAATGATCTGATCAGTTTAATGGTCATCATCAAATCACTCAAATTTTGTTTAGCTCGTGCTGTTTTTTTTCAAGATGTGAGGAAGATCCCCACATCTTTCCACACCCTTCTTTCTTTGATGGATAAAGTAGAGGGAGTTGGCTCATTTAAGAGGAAATAGTGTCTATTTGGATCCTTTTAAACAAGGAAAGAAGTTCACTCTAATGAAAAGGGTTTATTAGCTGCACAAGTCAGAAGGTTGATAGTTTTGGGAGGGGAACGTTTAGAAGAATGGAGATGGAAGCATATAGGAAGTTTTGGGTGTGGGAGTGTAATTTGTCTTTGTCATGTGAATTAATGTGTCAGAGTGTTAAATTGAGACAGAAAAAAAATAAGAGAAAGACTGAAAGAAAGAAACATCCTCAATAGAGACACAAGAAAACTGTAGTATGTTTAAAGCTGATTCTCAGAAAGCATCTTTTTTAAGCCTGTTAGTGTTGAGGTGCGAATCACTTCAGGGAAACAGTCATGGATGTAGTGCAGAGTAAATACAGTCAATCTCTTCCTCGTATATTATAAAACATAATATATAATTAAAAAATCCTGTATTTTCTGTCTTTCTTCCTCTCTCTCTCTTTCTCTCTCTCTTATGAGTCAACACGAAACATAATTAACTTTTTCTCATGATAGTAATATACTGTGCAGATGGTGCACATTTGCCGTCAGCGCTGATTAAATTCAGATACGTAAACTTGAATTATACTGTGATTATTGTGCATGTAGCAGCTCATAAGGTGAATATTTGCTGTAAAATGAACATCCGAGAAAATCATGAGCCCAAAGCTGTGAATAACATAAACAGGACACATTACTGCATGAGGTGGATATCAATAGTGGCAGCAATTAAGTGATAACGGTCTTTGAAGACTGAAATTTCTATTGTGCTGAAGCTAAGAATTTCAAATATTTCATGCACCAGTTCCCAGGAGATCATTTCCTGAATGGGTGCAGTTTAAAGCAGTTAACGTTTGAGTTGATGTGTGTGCTGTTTTTTTCCTACGGAGTGCTGATTAACCTCAAAATAAACCCATTTTTATTCCAATTTCAATCAGTAGCTTATCTGGAACAAACATCTACATCATTACACATGACACAAAAACTGTGTCAAAAGTGTCCTTTTTTTGACCAGGATATGTCTGTGCACCAAAAAGGACACTCCATGCTTCATACCTGTCATATTGTCACATCGAGGGAGCGTTTGAGTGGGCTTTGTGCACCTTTGTCTGGCCTAAGTGCCACTTTGATTAGCCTACCGCTCTGAGTTTAAGGCAAAAATGATACCCTTGTGCATGCCCTTTGTTCTGTTCAGACGCCTCCCAGCCCATTCACTGCAGGGAAAATCAATAACGGCCTTACTACCTTTAAAAAGAAACTTCAATATTTTTCAACCTGGACCCTATTTTCTCATCATTTTGTGTCTAAGTGACTAATGGGGAAAACAATTTTTGAAACTGGTGCGGTATTGACCGAGAGTGATTCAGCGGGCAGCAGCTCAACGGGCTGCAATGTAATCAATACGTAATAGCACCCCGTCAATGTATTTCCACTGAAAGTGCTTGTTTTTGCTACTGACAGGCTCAGATTGTTATTATAAGTGTCTGACAACATTATGGAAAAGATCTGACTTGGTTAGACAGAATAATAAACAGACCAGATCAAGCGAAAGGTAAAGAAAAACGTTTTATTTCTCTGTATGGTCCTTTACATAATGTTGTCAGACACTTATAGTAACAATCTGAGCCTGTCAGCAGCAAAAACAGGATGTACATTTACGAGGGGCTGTTGCCTTGTCGGATTATATTGCAGTCTGTTTCACAGCTGCTGGCTGAAGTTACTCAATACTGGACCAGTTTCAAAAATTGTTGTCCCCATTAGTCACTTAGACACAAAATGATGGGTTGAAAAATCCTGAAATGTCCCTTTAAAGCTGGAGTGCGGGACTTTTGTCTCCCCCTTCTGGCAGTGAGAGTAATTACAAAAACACTGTTGACACATACTAATGTCATAGGCTCCGTTGTAGCCAACTCCGTCACTTCTGTGCAGCTGTAAAACTGTGGATAAACTGTTTGATACTCTTAACAAACAGATACATTTTTTTTGTTGTTTTTTGTTGTGTTTTTGCCCTCTACTGCAAATCAAATCTGCCCTTAAGGGACAATAAAGATCTGAAATTAACTGAGCTGAACTGTTTTGAACCCGCAAAATGATTCATTTCGCTAGAATTTGATCCATTCGGTCTGATAATATTTGGAAAGTCTAGAAGAGCTGCATGATGAAATTATTTTATCCCCATTCAAGTTAGCAGAGGGCTAACCAGTGTGCATGTTTTGTCCATAGAGCATGTGCAGTATGCATCATCCTGCTAGTGCAGGAATGTCACCACTGACACTAAATTTAAAAACTCTGTATACTGATTTATCTGGCGGTGATAAGCTTAATCAGCATTGTGTGTTTGGCAAAGGCTTGAATGTAATGGACGCTCATTTATATGTAAAAGTTCCGAAACGCAGGTTTAAAGAAGAAATATTCATCCAAGACTCAAATCAAATAAAAGTGTAAAAAAGAAAAAAAACAACTGAACTTTCAGCAACATCTTGTGGATTTAAATCACACATATATATGACAGATTAGGTCATTGCAGACTCTCCTGCCTCCCACATTCATTTGTGATCCTGACACTAAGTGCTTGAGGCAGCGTACTGTCCACACACACACACCGTCACATGCTTGACTGTACACAAACAGACCAACCATTTTACTCCCGACTTATTTCTCGCCCTGATCTTCTATTCCATATTCATCATATTCATAACACCTTAAATCATTTTTACCATTTGGGATCTTGTTAACATTATACCAAAAAGGCCTTTGCTGTAATGGTGTAATTAGTGACACCGTTATTACAAGTGTTATTTAGCTGCACAGCGAGTTTTGTGAGGTTTTTAAGACTCAAAAAACCAAAAAGACAAATTACCCTGTTGTTAATGTGTGCTTTCCTGCAAATTTCATAACTGATAATTATGTGATACATCATTAAATAAACCCAGAGTTGTGCGAAACAGTGGGACTGATAAGTGCAATTTCTTTGTTAAATATTTCTTTTAATTAGTTGTGTTTTTATCTCTTTTTACTTGCTATATAAATCTTGATCTACAGTTTCCCATTCTTACTGCAACAATAGAAAAACTGTATTTAAAACTTGAGTTTAATTGTGTTACTTCCTGCAGATGGAGAATACTTTTCTGTCAGTGTATACATCTAACATCTGTTAGACATGGCAGCCACAGCACAAAGCAAAAAAAACAGTATTTCATCAGTAACTTATTTCTACCAAACACTACAGCTTCGAAAATAACCACAGAATTAAATGAACACCTCTCTGAGATATTTCAACAAAAACTATACATAACCTTCATGAAGGAAGGATTTATTGGGGGACTGTTGTAGACAGCATTAGTTTTAACTGTACCCAATAAACTGGCAACTCATGCAGTTGTGTAACTGTAAATTTAAAACCTGACATGAGATAATGTAGCTATCATAATTGAATGCAAGCTTAAAACTACAACTACAAACTACTTGCGATGAGGCCTTCCTGAGAAAGTCGCACAGATCATTCTTTAATGAGGAAATTCTCTTGTGCTCCATCCTTGTTCTTCTCACGCTACAGCAGGCTTTGCTTGTCACATGCCACTAACTTCCTGAATTATAGTCGTTACCCACCAGTATTGACAGGAGGATTAGAGACGGGATTATTCTGCCATCTTTCATGTTTCTCCTCTGTGTGCTTCGATGGTCTGGAAAGTGCACTCGCTAATCAGACTCACAAGTTACACAGAGAGGCTGGTCTGAGAGCTCCGGGCAAGGTGGTGTCATCGTCTGTTACTGTAAAAGTGTGAAACACATTTAAAAATGACAAATTAATCAATCAGGTAGTCACTCTCTACAAAATAAGTACAGCACAGTTTCATCAACATCATTGCACAGATAAGAGTCACAATCAGAAGTCATTATTCTACATAATATTCAAACTATCTACAGGTTCACAACCCTCCATACACATTTACAAATAATTACATAAGTCACAATATTGGCCCCATACATATTCAAAGTTCCAGCCTCACAGAGACCAAAATAAACGGTATATTTGGGAACTCATTGTAAGTTTATTAATTCAGACATCACCAGGAGCCTGATCACAAAATGTGACATTTCAAGGGAAAAAAGACATTTGAATGATCTTCTTTTATTAATGACTTAGTTTAATAATGAACCAACCTCACTTAGTCAGTTTCTGGAAGGGATTGCCTTATATCCTGCTGATCACTATGTCACCAACCTCTATAAACCGATATCATCAGTCTGAGCTGTGTCAAGTTAATTCAAATAATATTTCATAATCACAAGAAAATGAAGTATCTATCTATGGACTCCTGAGTGCTTATCATTCACATTTTGGGTCCCTTTGGGTCCCGAATTCAATCCAGCAGCTGGTATTGAGTGCAAAACTGGATTATCAGTTGTAGTTTCATGTATTTCTCATACGCTGTGTTAGAATGTGTAAAAATTAAATCTATTTATTCGGATATTTTTTTTTACACATTCAAACATTTAAATGTATTCATACAAAATGTTTTCACACATTCAGATATGGTGATACACTGCTACAACACATATGACATACCACATTTTAAGTGTAAACCAAACATTAAGTGATGAATTTTTTAAAATCTTTACCAGGAGAAAACTGTATTTCAAGGCAGTACAGTGCAGACTGTAAGGGGACTGATAAACAATCTGGATCTTATCCCATGATTTCCTGTACTTGACCCCTGATGACCTCTCAGTAACCCTGTGGTGTCTTCTCAAGCTCTGAGATGATCTCCCAGTGGCCACACATGGCACACCGCTAAGTGATGAAGGCTTCTGAGACATTCTTCATCCTCATCCTCCTGTACAGGACTGTGGTATGTACTGGAGAGACATTACATTTAACTGATGAAACAGCAGCTTATGATGAGCAAATTATGTTTTATTAAGAATAATACAGGAGGAGAGTCTTAGTATATAATACTTTTCTAATCAAGTATTATATACTAATACTTTTTCTAATCATTTAGATTTTAAGTTTGGGGGAAATTATTGTCTAACAGCCTATTTTCAATGAGGAAGAGACTACACAGTAGTAACTCTGATGCTTTAAAGGGGACATATTATGCTTTTTTTTGTCTTTCTACTTTGCTGACGAGCTGACGTCTGCTTGTCATGCATGCCCATAAACGGCTGTCCGTTCTGTAGCCTTTGTTGCTAAGGTTGTTGCTAAGGTTGTTGCTAAGTTTTTTCCATGTGTTGTTTGCGTTATCTACTCGCATATTTTGGATCAGATTTCGGCTCAAACATGCACGCATTTGGGAAGTTGACACTTCAAGTAAAGAATGAGAAAAAATAGTGAAATCCTGCTTTAGTTTGTTGCATGGTCTGTAGCCGGCCAATCAGAACAGAGTGAGCTCATTGGGAGGAGGGTCTTAAAGAGACAGGAGCTTAAACGGCCTGTTAGAGACAGAGGCTGAACTGAGGGTGTGTGTAAAGGGTCAGTATGAGCTAAATTAGTTTTTTGAACTGTAAATCATGCAAAGATATTCCATTAGAGCCCAGATTAAAAATATAGACTTGTAAATATGCGTAATACGTCTCCTTTAAACCCTGTGTACCACACACTGCTAGTTTATTAGCTACACCTAGCTGAATGTAATTTAATCCACTACAGTCCTGCTATGACCTCAGAATTTCTGTCCATCCTCATTTCTATCAGTTGGGGATGTATTTTAGTCCATTACAACAGTGCCTTGGCTTGCCTTCACCATCTGTCTCCCTCCTCTTCTGTCTCACACTGTTTCTTCTCCCTGTTTGCTCCGTCTGCTGAGTCTGCTTTTGACTGCTTGTTACACAACACCACCTCTAACTGCAGCCTCAGAAACAGGCAATAGATTTGAAGAGACACCTTTCTGACTGTGTCCATAAAAACATAATATGATAATCTTCATAAAAGAAGGATTTATTACAGGGTACTGTGTTGAATTACATGAACTTATACATGCATAGAAAACAGAATCAAGCAAAGACCTTTCTCACCACACACAGGTAATAATAAGAAATCATGGTGGGTGTTACTGATATTGACTTGTGTGTGTGTGTGTGTGTGTGTTTGTATGTTTGTGTGTGTGTGTAGTGTGTATCAGGGAGGACTATGAAAGAGACATTGGAGGAATGGAACCAGTACAGGAATGAATGTCTCCTCCGGATGCAGACAGAGGCCAGGCCTAAAGGTAACATACACAAAACTGCACACTCACGCTAATGAAAACTAATATGATATGAATATGAATATGAATGAATACAAAACTGCTGCATCCTCTCCTTTCCTCTCTTCTTCTCTCCTCAGGGGTGTTTTGTCATTCTATGTTCGATATGTACGCCTGCTGGTCAGATGGAAAACCTAACTCTACAGTCAAGGTGCCCTGCCCCTGGTACCTGCCGTGGTACAGCCAAGGTATGAATACAGACACACACACACACACACACACACAGGTGTTCTGCTCAGTTTATGTGTGATCATGGGTGTGTGTGTATCAGCCTCTGTTGTGTGTTTGTGTAGTGCGTAATGGTTTCGTGTTGCGGGAGTGTGGTCCTGACGGTCAGTGGGCCACCGAAAACTCCAGCCACACCTGGAGGGACAATTCTCAATGCAGCTCTGACAACAAGCAACAAGAAGCCAGGGTACACACACACACACACACACACACACACACACACAATCATAACAGAAAATTATGCAAAAACTGTCAGGGCTGTGGAAAACAGGAAATGAAATAATTACCACTGATGCCAAAAATTTTTAATTGAAATTCAGACCAGAAAATTACAAAGGTTTTACGGTTTGTTTCCTGTTTATACGGACATTCTGTTGTATTTTCTCTTCTTCATACTGAATATATTTTGGGTTGATGTACTACAGAAGGGGATGAAACCTTTAAAAAAGGCACCGTAGTCCACAGGCTGTTGGTCCGGACTGGTTTTCTATGCTAATAGTAGTTTGTTCTATTGGTACAGAATGGGTTTCCATATTAACTGGACATTTCAGTGCTGTTAAACGGGACATTTTTCACCACATTTTACTGTTTTAACCCAAACCATGATCTTTCTCTAACCCTAACCAAGTGGTTTTTGTGCCTAAACCTAACCATTTAACCCAAACCATGGGAAGGACAAAAACGTTCCTCCATTTTTAAACAATTTGAATTTGATCACATGATCTTCCATACCGATAATAAATGGACTGTTGACGTGGAGGAATCCGTACCAATAGCCACTTCCTAAAATAAAAATCTAAAAAAATCAACTTGCTGTACAATAAAAATAAGAAGATTTACTCTCAGCTCATTACGTGTGTGTTTTCTGTCCTCTGTGTTTACTTATTCTTGTGTTTTGGTTGCATTTGTTGTAGGAGAAGCAGATGATGGTCTTAGCCTACTTCAGAATCATGTACACTGTGGGTTACTGTGTCAGTCTGGCCAGTCTTTGTCTGGCTCTGATTATTCTGATGTTTTTCAGGTAAGTCTTCATATCTACAGTCTGTGTCCTACTTTTATATTTTCAGTCTTGTTAATCTCATCATTTTAATCTGGTTATCTTTGTTTCACTATGTTTGTTTACTGTAAAGCCCTGTGTAACTGAAACTAATTAACTTAAAGTTTATTATTATAGACCTATGTCCAAACCTAACATGTTTATGTACAGTCTTTAAATATCTTAAATAAACAAAGGTTTTTATAATCCACCTAGATTTTAATATTAAACTATTTTAAAATATAAAATTATATAAAATGATTTATTATGAAATTTGTGAAGCATTTTCTCTCATTTGAAGAAAGAAAACTAGACTTTCTTGACTTTCTAATTCTGTGAAAAAGGTTTTTTCCACTTTTTTGCATCTTCCTTGGTCTTTAAAAGCAACATTTGATGCTTCTCGGACATGTGTGAGTGAAATTATGTGGTGAAAAAAGCAACAAGTACTTAATAATATAATAAAAGAATAAAAAGATGCTGCAAAGTGAAAATAAACAGACCTCAGATTATCATTTAAGCACTTGTCTGTCAAACTTGAAACACCGTGTTCGCTTTTCACACTTTTCTTGAGGTCAAATTTATTCACTGACCTCCATAATCAAATAAAAGAAAGACAGTGTTGACATTTCATCGTCTGTGTGACGCATGTTTAGCAGTCTGACTGTAAATGTAAAACATTATTTTGATGTGTTTGACATAACTGTGGTGTGTGTGTGATGTCTGCAGGAAGCTGCACTGCACCAGGAACTACATCCACACCAACTTGTTTGCGTCGTTCATTCTGCGAGCTGTTTCAATCCTGACCAGAGACGCTCTGCTGAGCAGAGACCCTCCTGAGTTCAGGGACAGCAGGAATGTCTCTGAGGTACTCAGTGATCAGGTAGGACACGCGCGCACACACACACACATACACACACACACACAAACACACACACACACACACACACACACACACAAGAAACAGAGAGACAGATTGAGAGAAAATGCAGAAAACGACTTATTTCAAGGATGTTTTACATTCATTAACAGCTAAATTTATTTTCCAAACCTTTTCATCCCTTAAGTGCAGAACTGTGGAATCGAGACAATTTAGACACAAAAATTGAGTTTCGACTTGATGTTACTCCAGAGAGACCTGATTTAAATCCCAACTGCCAGCAGACTTGTTAAAGTAAAATGAGAAAATGCTGAGGTATCGTTTAAATCATCAGCATTCAGAGCTCTGAACGATTTGCATCTTGTTTTGTAAATTGCTTGTGAGGAATCAGAATCAGAACCAGAACCAGGTTTATTGAGAAGTAGGTTTGCCCATACAGTCAATCTGCCTTGGTGTCACAAATATACACAAAATGAAATAATCCTAAGTAATATAAGAGGAGAAAGAAAGAAATTTACAATAAAAAATATGTAAAATATATTCTAAGTGAGAAGAGCTGCTACAGGTTTAAACTGTAAATTGGAGAGAATGAAATGAATGTACAAACTATTGACCAACAATGTGAAATTGTACATAGTGTAAACAGTATATGAAATGTGCAATTAATAGTAATAATAATAATACTATACTATACTATACTAATAATACTTATTAATGTAACGCACCATCAAAAATATGAGACTTGCCCCAAAAGACGTAAAAATAGTTGTAATCATCATTATACCACTGAAAATTTGTCATTACGAACATCTCGATGACCTGTTTTCTCTTCCTACACACACACACACACACACACACACACACATACACATACATCAGGCAATGTCTGGCTGCCGCGTGGCTCAGGTGCTGATGCAGTACTGCGTTGGAGCCAACTACTACTGGCTGCTGGTGGAAGGCCTGTATCTACACAATCTGCTGGTGCTGATGGTTTTCCCTGAAAACCGCTACTTCGGTGGATACCTGCTCATAGGCTGGGGTACACACTACAAACACACACACACACACACACACACACACACACACACACACACACACACACACACACACATACACACACACACAAGGAATCACAGAAAAGTAGTCAAACACAGCACAGCTAAAATGGACATGAGGTGAAAAAAGGAAATGGTTAAACTCTTAATTATTGACAGCAATTTACACACATCACATGTAAAATGATTAAATTTATCTGCTGTAGTGTTGAGAACTTTCTATACTTATATATTTTATGTCTGTTTCGTGTCAGGTGCTCCAGTGTTATTTGTTGTTCCTTGGATTATTGTACGTTACCTGTTTGAAAACACAAGGTGAGACATTTTTCATTCATAATCTGAAGAAAAACATAATTTCATTCTGCACCTCAAGATCTTGTGTATTATTGCAAACTTTGTGTGTGTTTCTAGGTGCTGGGAGGTAAACGAGAACATGGAGCACTGGTGGATAATCCGCACTCCCATCCTGTTGGCCATTCTGGTAACGCACACACAGGAACATTCAACACACACACACACACACACACACACACACATATAGAAACTCTCTGATCCATATTAATGCAGACAACATGCATATAAACCAGACACATCACAGCCCAGTGAGCTCCAGGTCGGAGTGATGTCTCTCATCATATGTGCATTATGTTGTGACATCACACATCCTCACAGCTCCTCTTCAGGAAGTGTCGGGGGGTCGCTGGTTGACATACTACAGATATCACACATGTACAGTTCATGACCCGCAGCGTGTGCTCATTGAAATCATTCGATCATGAACACGCATAAACAAGACTCACACAAAAATGAACACGGGCATGTCTGTGTTATATTTGACTTTCATAAGTCGGTCAAGGATTAAAATTCATGGGTGACTCATAGTTGCTTCCAGCCAATCATGTCATGAGTGTTTAGCGTTACGTAGCGCCAAATGCCAACAGATGGAGGTCAAGACTCCAAGTTCCCATTTAAAAGCAGGAAAGAAAATTTAATGTAGCTTCAACACTATTGACTCTTACTGATGACTTCACTTTTACAAACAATGAATCTAAGGAAGAATGTTTTGGTTTTCGTTGAATCTAGTCTTATTTTATTAGTTTTAGACATCAGCAGGACACTTTGTCCAACAACGCAGGAGCACAAGCACAAGTGGTTTTGATGGTCTGACAAACAAACCTCCATTTAAGCCGTACTTAAAGAAAATGAGGGCAAAATGTCAGTAGTTATTGGTCAATTTTGGCAAGCTGCCTTATAAAACTACTGATTTATTTTATGCCCTGAAATCAGCTTTTGAAAGACATTTTTTTTTGCTTTTGCTCATCATAATCAGTAAACTTTCATTAACGGTTGTACTAAATTACTCTTTAGACTGATAGTTTTGCATCTGAACATTTCATCTCATTTGGAACAGTATCATTGGACGTGAATGTCCTTGTTTGATGGGTCTGTTTGTTTCTCTCGTTTTTATCTCTTCAGGTGAACTTCTTCATCTTTATACGCATCATCCAGATCCTTGTATCCAAACTGAAGGCCCATCAGATGAGGTACACCGACTACAAATTCAGGTAAGTCACATGAGCACGGCTGAAAAAACACTGAGGGAACAATACTAAAATAAACTTCCTCCTACACATACACCCCCTCCACACTCAAGGTAAATGGTATGTGCAGTGGGCGAGACAGTAATTAGGCTAATGGTTCTCAGGTCAAGCTAATAGCCCGGTGAACATGCTAAACATGTGAACACTGTGGGACCAGTACTGTGGGAAACCTCCTTACTGGAGCATTAGAGGATCAGAGCAGAATTAATATTAGTGGAGGTGCACAGAGCCCATGTCAGCGCTTTGATATCTTGAAACAACCTTCTAATCTGTGACTGAAAGTGCACAGAGACAGAGTTTTAGCTTTCATGGCTTTCAAATGACCCATGAGTGGTTATGAAAGTCAATATTTATATTTTTACTCCAAAGCCTTAAAGTATGCAAAAGTTCTGCATGGATTTTATTAGTATGAGAGTAGGACAGCCTCTGAAGCAGCATCATATGACACTAAAGACTGTTATTTTAATTATTTCAGTGTTTGCAAGGCGTTTACAGTAATTGCAGGGAAACTCTGGGACTGTTATTACCTCAGTGTACTTTACAGCACGTTATTGTCACTTTCAGGGAAACTAATTAACACACATAAAGATTTTAAATATATGCTATAAACTAGAAAGCCATCAAGCCAAAGACCTAGAGGCAAAAGGTTACATTAATGCCTGTAATGAAAAAAGTATGTTAAAACAAAGCGACAAGAATAAAATTAATGATAAAATATGCAAAGAAATATGAATGCCCCTCTTTGCCTTTGTTTCTTTGCATGTCTGTTCATTGTGGACTGTAGTGGACTTCTGTGTTTTTTGCATGATGTGAAATTGTTTTCTTGTTGATCAGCAGACATTTTTGATGATGACAGTTAAACTAAAAAACAAAATTCAATAAAATGGAGACAGACTTAATCAATCTTTATACATATTGCTATACAGTTAACTGTTAATATCTGATCAATATAACCACCAAACCCTGTTTTGCCATCTTTATTGCAAACACACTCACTTTAAATTAAGTCTAATGATGTCTGTGTGTTTATTTTACGTTGCCAGTCAATGTTAATGTCAATGTTACTAAAGTACATCTGTTAAGACAATGTTTTTGACTCAGCTGCTGTAACTTTCTGAAGAACCTGAAGAGTCTGTATCAAGAGGCACAAACACACACACACACTTACATACAAGCTTATTGCTATCTATCTCAAACAGACAGATTTATAAGAATAATTTCCATCAAGCAGAGCTATAGTCTTATCTTCGACGAAGCTCCGCTCGAGGGGAAAAGGTACTTTTCTTGTTTATCCCTGCTCAGATCTTGGGGGCATCTGGGTTCATGCGGGAAGACGGTCGTTTAACTGGAAAGCAGACGTTCAACAAACAAAGCATCTTCTCTACTGAAGTGTCTTTGAGCAAAAACACTGATGAGATACCAGATTTAAAAGCAACACTCACACAAGTTTCTGTGTTTCTGTAGCTCCCCGAAAAAGAGAGACAAGCAAAACCTCTTTTGTGTGTCTTTCTCTCCAGACTGGCCAAGTCCACCCTGACCCTGATCCCTCTGTTGGGGATCCATGAACTGGTCTTCGCCGTGTTGACAGAGGACCACACAGAGGGCGTCTTTCGCGATGTCAACCTCTTTTTTCAGCTCTTCTTCAACTCTTTCCAGGTACGGTCTGGATTCGTTCATCCAGGCTGCACTCAGGAGAAACCTGCTTCAGATAAAAGCAACATTGCAAAACATATTTCATGTTGTTTGTGCGTTTGGTTTGATTAATAATGAATTAATTTCCCCTTTTTTCACAGGGTTTACTCGTAGCCATCCTCTACTGTTTTCTCAACAAGGAGGTAGGTGGTGTGTGCAGCAGGTGAGATAATAACCAGAGTGTGTGCACATGATAACACCCTCTAATGTTTAGCCTCTTTATTTGTTTCATTTCATTTATCTCCGGCTAGTATATTTACTCATCATCATAACCCTCCTTCCCTTCTTCTTCCTCTTACTGTAACTCATCGTTCGCTCGCAGGTGCAGGCGGAGATAAAGAAGAAATGGCAGAGGTGGAAGCTGGGGATTTCTGACCTGGATGACCTGAGAAACACTGGCAGCAACACACCACAGGTGGGCGCCAACACCGCAGCCTATCAGACGAACACATGCTGTAAATCGTTTAAACGGTCTTTCTTGCTGTGTGTATATTTACAGGCTCTGTGTATCTGAGAGAAATGTGCTAAATCAAATTCCTTGCTTCATGGCCAGTTAAAAAAAAAGACTGTTTATAGTGTTGTAAACATGGAAACTATGCTTGTATTATAAATGTGCAATTCAAAGTGTTAGCACTGGAAACACTCACCTTTATCTAGCTTTACACAAGTGCAACCCTTGTGTTTCTCCTGTAGTTACACACTATACAAGTAACTTATGAATATTAGATTATTTTTCAGTAGATTTTAGGGTAGATAAGGTGTTGCCTCAGTAATTTAACATATTTTGGAGGGTGTAGTAGCAAAAAATGGGTACTAATGGTACAATACAAGTATTTTTTATTCATATTTATAACTTAAATACATTATTGTAAGTTTGATTCACAAGTTAACACAATGGAAAAATCTTTTCTACACTTAACTTTCTTGAACTAAATAGTGTCATAATGTTATTGTTTTACAGGTCGGCGCCAGCGTGCCACTATCTGGCCAGTGCTACCATCCTTGCCTGCCAACCGCCGACTGCCTGGATGACAGCCGCCTCTCCGCCCCGGCCCACTACCCCTCTCCTCCTCCTCCTCCACCTCCTCCTCCTCCTCCTCTTCCTCCTCCGCCTTCTCTCCCTCAGCTCCCCATTCCTCACGCCTACACACAGCACCAGGATCAGCTGGGAACCAGACAGCTGAAGACCTACTGCTATATCCCCGCTCATAGACAGGATGGAGGAGGAGGTGATGACGAGAAGAGCTGTGACAGCTACTGCTGAAAATTCGACATGGCCTTAAAAGTCTTCTGGAAAATGAGGTCAAAAAAACAGTAATTAGTACATCCAAAACAGACCCACTGACTCACTGAGAGGATGTATCATCCATTGTTATGTCTGTAGAAATATTTAGAAAACATTTTTATCTAGATTTAAAGACAAAGAAATAAATGGATGGATTCACATTTTCCTCAGTGCCAGCTGTTGATGATATCACACAGGAATTTGTGCGGAGACGGCCCGTCACTCGGAGGATCTTTAGGAATCGTGTGTTTCATCAGTCCGGCTTTCATGTCTTAAATTAACAACGAATTTCAACCATTTCCTGGTGTGCCTCTGTTCAACTGACCCGGCAGCATAAATCAACAGCTGACAGGACTCATCTTCTCTGATTTCATTCCCACTGAGGAAGCAACACCAGTTTTATTTCTTTTTATAGCCCTGAAATTGTTTTAGGTTGAAACATGGAAATGTGCCAAACTTGTTTAATTGAACAGTTTTTACTGTTAAAGGGATGAAACCTCAACGGTATTTACCCTCTTTCCGAGAAAAGCCAATCTCCGTCCACTCATCTGAAGCATCACACCAGTCACACCCATCCTAAAATAGTCATCTCATTTCACTCCTCATGGTACACTTATAGGTTAATTATTGTTTAGTTGTTTCTTAGCTCAATTTGTTCATCTTTTCTTCATATGTCCTATTACTAGCTTACAAATTAGTGCAATCATTTGAAACCAGTTTTCATCAAACACCAATAAACATTGCCAGACAGTGTTATTCAGGAGAGCAGCCATATACTTTCTTGAAAAGTCAATACATTCAAAACCTAATGAAGACTTGTATTGGTTTTACCAGTGTTGGATGCCTGTTTCAGCTATGAATTACACATGGTAATAGATACTCTATAAACATAGTGCAGGGCCTGGTGCAGTTACTCCTGTCATGTCAGGTCTCCGTTCTTCTCTCTGCACGGCTTCTCGGCTCTTTACTTTGCTGCTTCATTTCGTCGTTCAGAGTCTTGTTCTGAACCAGATTCAGTTTTTCACACATCTACAATATAGACTTAGATTTATGACCTCTATTACCAACAGAAAAGGGAAAAACCCCCGCAAAAATTTTGCTGATAACTAAAGTCATTATTAGTTAATCTAACTTTCAGAAAGGAAGTTCCTCTGTCACGCTTCCTTCCCTTTTGATGGGTGTATAAACTCCTCAGTTACACTTCACATAAGACTCCAGATTAAATTTATAATACAGCTGCTGTCTAGCAGTGAGAGCAAGAGGAGGGAGAAGCAAACGCCATACAAGTTTGGCATATTTACAGTACAACTTCATCACCATGAGGCTTGTGCAAGAGGCAGGTTTACTCAAGTCAAATGACATGTTCCAGCTGTTACTTGGCAAAGTTATCGAGATTCGATCAGTATCACGTTCATTCTTACATAACTATGGCTCGGGTGGTTTATATAGAAAAAGTATTGGGCTTAACAACTACTTTACCATCACAATTACTACTTATAGTTTTTTTTTAACATTTGTTTTATCTATAGGGCAGAAACTGGAGGAAGAAAAACAAACGTTTGGAGACATTGAGCTGAACGGGCTGTTGTGGTTTAATTCAGCTGCTTTCTGTCACTGTTGAATCATGTCACTGTGTAGCAACATGTCCAGTGTTACTCGGAAATGGGATTTAAAAACTTCCATGAATCAAACCTGCAACCGTTGGTGTATTTACTGTCACTAACTGCGTGCTGAGAGATAAACCAGCGTGTGATGAGTCATTTCCTTTTGTTCCGTCCTGCTACCGAAGGACAAAAGGTCAAAAGTGTCAAGCGACGGTGATTAAATCAAACTCTTTCTCAAATCAATGTTAGTTCTCTAATCTCTGGTTCTTTTAATAGCTTCGATTTAGAAATTCAGACCAAAACGTAAACAGAAGTTATTTTTAATTTCATATGTACATTATCACAAACAAAAAAAGTGGTTGGAGGAAAGAAGGGTGAAAACCTTAAAAAACACATTCAACATTGTCCTAAATTACTCATCCATATTTGTGCAAAGCTCACAGCATGTTAACTACCAAACTCCCTCATTTCATACACAGATTTCATTCAGTTATCAGAAGAAAAAAAACAAAACTAAATTAGGTAGCATTTTGTTTTTAACAGTATTGGCCACGTCACTACATTTTTTGGCACCGTAGGCAGCCAACAGACACACACACACAGAGAGATGAGACAGACGCAGTCAGTCGGGTCCTCACAGCTTTTCCTCTGTGTCGTTCAGTGGAGTGTAAAAATATGCAGCGTCATCTTCTTCGTAGATGATGGCTACAGTCTCATCGGCGTCTGAAACGGCTGCGCTGGTCTGTATGTAAGCCTGGGAGAGGAGGAAACGTTTGGCAATTTCTCAAACAAAATACATGACGACATAATTATTTTTAGACAGGAAGGATTGAATCACAGAGGATGCACAAAATAATTGATTTCACAAATATTTAGCCACTACATCTAAACACTACAGGCTCAGCTAAATGCTTTTATAAAGTTCAATGGAGAGTCGAATGACTCCCAGAGAAACATCAGAGTACGCCTACAGCTAAAAGAAACTTGAGCAATAGCAATTATCTGAACTTAAGTCATGTAAACACGTCAGACTCCCTCACCCTCTCAAGCAGCTGCAGTCGCTCCTCATTCAGCAGGTTGTTCTGTCTCAGCTGGCTGACTGTGTTCTCCAGTCCCAGAAGTTTCTCCAGGTGCCGGCGGTGTCGCTGCTGCAGCACTTTTACCTTTTTCTGCAGCTCGGCCACGATGGCCTCCAGCTGCTCCTTACTCAAACTGTTCTTATGGTAGCTGTCGATGTGAAAATAGTAAAAAGATGGTGAATGCTGTACTAAAGCAGCAATAACAAGTCAGTTGAAGGGTATATAGGGTAGGGTATACATGCATATTTAAATGTTTCGTTCTCATAAAGCAAGTTTTCCCATTTGTTATAAAAATGTGATGTTAAACTGAGACAGTGGCAATATTGTTAGTTATATTTAAAGGCAGGATGAGGAGGATTTGTCAGTTGTGGTTTGTAAAAACATTCAAAGTTGGCTCCTTCCTCCTCCACAGTTCAACGACACCAGAAGTGCTATGCTGCTATGTCGCTACGTTTTTTTTATAGAGTCTCAAGCTCTGCACACCCTCTGCCCAAAGGTTGACGCCCAGAAACGTCCTGAACACAACAAAATACAGGCAGAGTCTCTGCAGATACATACACTGCAACACACTTCTAGTGGGTCATAAGTGATGATTGAGAGGGATTATTTTTTTAAGAGTCTATACATTGTTGTTTTTTTTTTTTTTGTTTGTTTTTTTTTTAGGGAAAACCCTGCTCATTCTGCCTTTAACCAAAAGTTGAAGAATGAGAAACGCTCATGTTTTAGGGTAAAAAGTGGTCAGACTCCTGACAAGGAAAAAGTGTGTGTGGGTATAGCAATCTGATCCCCAATAATTTTGGTCATTCACAATTAAACTATCAGGTGCAATTTTGTTAATTTGCATTTAGACAGTCTGTTTAACTTTTATTTACACTGTCGGCTTCTTGAATTCAGCGTTGTGCAGGCAGATTTTTGTCAAATTAAAACTTGAAAGTGCATTAAAACTATTTTGTTGCAAAGGATGGCTGAATGATCTCAACATTAATAAAAAAAACAAAACATTATAGTTTCAGTCAGTTTCGGTCATGCAGCCCACATGTGAGGAAAACAGAATTATGGATATGAGAAAGAAACACCTAATTACTAAAGTGCTATTTAGTAATTTAAAGTCAAATGTCTGATGTTGATGTTTAAGTATCGACTCTTTGCTGCATCTTTATAGGCTGCTGAATTAACTCTGATCCCATTTTAATGCAGTAACCAGCATCTTTGGTGTTGCAGAAAGAAAGATTCTCTAAAAATCTCTGAATGAAAACGCAGACATGTGCTTGAAACCGAGAGTCGACGCTCACCAGTGCTCCTCCAGCTGGTGATCCTGTCTCTCTGTGCCATCCTCCTCTGGCCTGCAGTCGTCTCCCTCTTCCCCCTCTGTGTCGAGTCTCTCCACGGTGAGGACCAGGGACGTGGGTGACGGCGACACGTGTTTGGACACTATAGGCAGAGTCGACGTGATGGGCTTGGAGCTCAGCGCCGACGACAGCACCGTGTTCGGGGAGAAGGTGAACTGAGATGTTTCAGAGGGGAAAACGTTTGGTATCGTCTCGAAGTAGGCGATGACTTGCGTTTCGTGGCCTTCGTGGATGTCTGAGAACTCCTCCGTCGTACAAGTCACATCTTCGACACAGAGAGAAGCCGCAGACTCATCTGTGCAGCCAAGCGCGGTGTCATTCACCACCAGCCGTTGGCCCTGAGTTAAAATGGCAGCAGTGATCCCGTTCACAAGCTCCTCTTGCCCCTCACCAGCAGCACATTCGGACATCACCACCACCTCCGTGTTCTCCCCACTGTCACTCAGATCATCTACTGACTGGATTAAAGTTAATGGGAAATTTGCCCCCGTGTTGAATCCATTTACTGAAGCCCACTGGTTCAGGTCCGTCTGGATAGATCTGTCAGACTCTTCAACATGACTCGACTCCACCAGGCCGGTTTCTCCCTGCTGCGCTGAGTCGACAGTGATCTCATACAGATGCACCGTGTGCAACGTACTTTCCGTATCTGCAGCATCGTTAGCCGCCGTCCTGTCATCCGACACCATTATGCTTTGATTACCGTTAGCTCGAAGCACTTTTGGTTTCTTCTCGCTGTGATCCATGGCTTTACGTTTCTGGAAAAAAAGCAGGTGAAGCGTGCATTTATGAAAACACAAGCAGCGTGATTGTGTTTACAGTTCAACTTTGAGCAATGAAAAAAGAAAATGAAAGTTTCCCAAGGCATCTTGACTCACTGCTGAAATATTTAAATGTTTTAATTTCACTCTAATAAAAATAGATTTTAACATTTCAATAACACTTTACTGTCTGCTATGAAGAGGAAAAATGTGAAAATCACATAAATAGTCACATTATTTCAACATTCATGTTGAATGAAGCTGCAGATCAGGGAGGGGGTTGCTGAAAACTAACTCCTCAATGTGATTTTGTGTCATTAATACAAATTTCTATCCTTTTAATCTAATTAAACTAATTAAATGGTAGAAAAATAATACAAGATGTATTCAAACATTGCAAATTTTCAAGAGCAAACTACAGCTTCCTGAAATAAGGCAACAGCAACTTCTTTTATGATGTCAGTATTCAGCAAAATAATGGAAACATAATTATTTGCCAGTATAGTGTGTTGGAATATTATCTTAACATACATCAGTGCATTCCTAGCGGGGTTTTATCAACTTTCTTATAAAGACCTCTTCAGTATTCTACACCCAGGACTCCTTCAAAATGTCTTGTGTTTCTGAATGAGACTGCATTTATATCCTTTTTGGTTTTACCTCGGCCTTCTGGAAGACTGTGGGCACTGCGTCGCTCTCAAGGTAACGGATCCCCCATCGCACCTTAAAGCACGAGGGTGCAAAATGTTCGTGGCAGATGTACTGGTGTCGAGATGGAATCCAGTTCTCACGTCCCATGTTCCTGAGCCACTGCTGCAGCCGGTCCGGGTCCTGTAGAGGGAACCTAAGATACAATAATAGTGAGACACTGAAATCGTTAGAAAAAGGAAAAACAAAACCATAAAGCAGAATTTACACTGTTCTTGTTCAAATGATTTGACAGTTAGGTCAAATCAGGTAACTAACCAACTCTGTGGACTCATCACCTTTTGGCTTGTGTCATTAAACACTGCTCAGCGTAATCTGATCCAGCTTCAGCGTTGTATGAGCTTGTTGAGAGACGCTTCTAATATTTCACAGAGCTGCTCTATTTAGTTGTTTAATATGGTAGACAGGTTTCTATTGTTCTGATCACTGTGTGTACTAATGTGGACCTTCCAGTTGTCATGTTTTTTTAAAGATAACATTCCCAATAAAATCATCAGGAGAGCTTTTATTCCTGCCTATGAATCAGCTCAAGCGTTAAGATGACATCATCATTACAGTCTGTCTTCCTGTTGCACGACACACCAGGGTTCAAACCCACATAATACAATTGGGAAGTGGCACTATTGCAGAAATAATCAGTACAATATGTTTAAAGAAATGTTTGCCCTTCAGTAAAAACTCAACTGAATGACTTCCTGCCCCAAAAAATGATGATTTAATCAGAGCTCAGACTGTCTCAAAGGTCAAACCGAGACGACGCAAACAATGCAAGTCATCAAAAACCCAATTAGATACCGATATTTCATGACTACAGTGATTAATTTTAGTAAATAAAATGTCGTAAAACGGACGTCGCGAATAAAAACGTTGCTTAAAGTTAGATGACGCTTATATCAGCAGCAGCACTAACGTTACCTGAGCAACGAGGTTATCTAAAACACTGATAAAAACATAACCAGCTTACTTGTAAAAGCTTCTCCTGTCGCTGCCGCTCCCGGAGTCGCTCTTACAGTTCGGGACTGAACAGTATTTGGGCATCTCAGGCCGGTCTGGTTGTTGCTGCTCTTATCTTCGTCTGCAACTGGGTCCACAACAAGGTGAAACTCGTGCTGTGTTGTCAACGCGTGGCGCATAGTTGACGAATGACGATCAGCTGTTGAGACTCGTGACGTCAAATAAACGCGACTGTCATGCTGGAAGGGAGCAACGTTTTCTTTTCCTTCTTCAGCGTGTCAACGGTGTCATGTTACAGGAATAAAGAGATGCCCTTTAGACATGTTTTAAGATATATATAAATACTCTACTTTGAATAATAATGTCTACTATGGTTTTTCCACACTAATAAAGTTCAATTATCTTGTTAAAATCCTTAAAATTACTCATTGTCCCTCATTAAAAATTACAGAATCTATACATGTGCAATTATGTTTCATTTCAGAAGTTTGATTGCTGGACACAGGATGTCTCCTTCTTCATTGTAAAGTTATTTTTTAGTTTTTGTGCACTGGAGGCTTCAAGTTTCCATATCACACTTTTCTAAAGTTGAATATTGGATTTGAAGTTAAGGAAAAAGATGACGATTAGCTTCCAAACAATATAAATCACGCTCGTTAGCTCACCCTTTAAATTCCGATTTTCAGTGGACACACAAAACTTTCCACTTTCAGCAGATGAATGTGAAAACAAACTCTGTAGATAAATCACTCTGCTCAGTGAAGCTCAAACATTCAACTGTAGGAACATTTTTGAGATTTTTTTAAATAAACATCTTAATAGCTGAAACTTTAAAACCCCAACACAGGACACTGTCTGTATAAACAACCATAACTGACATAAATAAAGATACCAACTTCTTTCTAAAATCACTGGACTGGATTTTTTTATTCAATAATTTTCTCCAAACATTACACGGAATCTCGATAAATGATACAGTATATATACATACACGTCAGTGTATTTTTATCTAAAAAGTTGAGGGTCACTGGACAATGCAGCTGTGCGTTTCAAGACAGGATTGCATTTGGACGTTTGTGTACTGAAGAAATCCACATATGGGGGGATGGGGCGGGGTAATAAGTCACCGGTAATTGAACATGTATTGGAGACTCGAGTGCCATCAGTGTTTGCCGTACACCAAAGCTAGTTTGGAGAGTAGACTGTGCGGGAGCTGCCGGGTGAGTGGCACAATAACGGTCAGGGATGAAAATATGGAGAGCAGCAGTATCTTCCTCGACAGGAAGCAGTGCAGCAGTGCAAAATACATGTTACCATCTACATGACTGAACTACCTAAATACACCACTAATGGCAAACAGCACCTTTCAGAGTGTACCAAGAGTCAATCTCCGTTTTTTTTGTTTTTTTTTTCGGATTGGGATCATACATGTAATTATATTTTGGATTCCTGTAAAATAAAAAAACTTAAAAAAAAAAAAAAACTGACATACTGTAGGATGGTTTGAGAAACACTGATAGACATGCTGTTCTAAACCCATTTCACAATGCTTTAAGCTGTGTACACAGGCCAACAACAGTACAATGCTAGGTTTCAGAGTCACAAGTCGCTCCTTGTAAAAACTGAACAATCATTTTTATTACAGATCTTTGGTACATACCAGCTAGCTGATCCCACCTGCTGAGTATATCAAATATTTAAAAACCAAGCAGCTCCAAGGAGACTCATCTGAAATTCTCAGGGTTGGTTTCTTTTCCCAGTGATGCAACACATTGATGGGGGCAAAGTGGACAGTGGAAATCGGGATTTTTCCAGTTTTAACTGGTAAACATGAAAGAATGTACCCAGTTCTGGACTGGGCTGGTCTAAGTGATCTCTTCCCATCTGAACTACACGTATTTTCTGCAAACAACTAGCGGAAGTTTGTCGGGGAGAGGGATCCCTTAGGCTAAGCATGAATGAGAGCATGTCCGAGCACTGGAGGGAGTGAGGTGGCTGGGATGGTTCAGGTCAGATGGGAGGTCGTCAGTGTCGCAGACAGACTAGCGTGGCCTCTACATCATCCCCAACTGCATTAGCGTGTTGGCATACGCCATGGGCTTGACATTCGGATGAGGCTGTAAAGGAGAGTGAGAGGAAAATAAACGTTAGATCACACTTTAACAAGCTGGCTGTCAAACTTCATCAAAATTAAGCACACTTCACTTCTCCTTTTAGTTGTTTTTGCAATCATGCCAGTCATGCTAACTTTTTACTTAAAGAGGAACTACACAGATTTTACACATCAAAGTCAGGTGTTGGGTAATACTACTGCATATGTGTGTGTTGCTTCAGAGAGAGATGTGCAAAATCTGATCAAATGCCTCACATGATGTCACTTGAGGCTGAAGACTACAAGTCTGAAAATGAAAAAAGTCTGGGGGTGTGGAGTTAGAAAGAAATGAGGTTAGCAGGCCTGTGAAGCCCACTCCTTATCTCTGCCTATATCTACTTTTTAAAAAACTTAATTATCTATTAAGAGTCTGACAAATTTATAGAAGTGCAATACTATACTGGTGCAGAACTCTTAGTAGAGATGTCCCAGGCAATTCGGGGATCAGTGGCTAAAATAAATCCAGTCTGATCCTGATCCTTTCTTTACGGGACTCTACTTTCTTTAGTCCACCTCATCCTGCTAGTGTTGCAGCGCTGCTCTCTTTTTCTACAGTCAGGCTCTATGTGTAAGAACTTTGCTGCATATGCAAGTGAAAATTAGTGTGTGAATGTAAAAAAATTACTTGAGTGCACCAGTGCAATTAACTCTGACACAGAGGTTGGCAAAATACAGGGGTTTGTTAAAGTTACTACAAGGAACTTTCATTTTGTGTTGATTTTAGCGGCCTCTGTGGACCAAAGCGGTAGTGTTTCCTGGAATAAAGACTATTTTCCATTCCGCCTTGTCTCGTAAAAATCTTGATCTGGCTAACACGTGCATTTGTTCTGGAAATGAGTGAGCTGTTTGCAGGATGCATAGCAATGAGGTAACGTATCCATTTGTGGCTGTGTAAGATTAATAATAACGGTTTCATAACCAGTTAAAAGTTCCTTGTAGTAACTTTAAGTTTAGACATTAACAAATATTTTATCTCTCCTCTCTCTTTCTTATTGGCAAAACATTCAGGTAGCGGCAGTGCGTTATCGCTGACTGTCACTTTAGCCAATTAAAATAAACGTCACCGTCACCGATTCATATCAGCTGTCGTTCATTCACGTTAATTCTGTAGAAAACTTGATGAAAAGGCAAAATTAAACTCAGCTGTTCTCTCTGCAGCGGGTGTCTGTACTAAACCAACGACAATTATTAAAGATAACGCTTATGAACTTAATTGTTTTGAACCAGGACCTTCAGTATTTGGATCAAGTTATTTTGAAAAATGAGGTTTGATAAATTTAGTAGGGTACAACTGTTATTTCAATGTGTCAGATACATATTCAACAATCAACATTAAGGTAAATATTGGTAGTATTAGTAGTATCATGTAACCCCGAGATCTGTGCAATGAGGCTCTTGAATTAATTATTATCAAAACCAACAGTCACAATGATAAAAATGAGCATTTTATACAAAAATAACATTTCTTTAACTTAAAAAGCACAATTCCAAAACATCCCTACTGCTTCCAATAAAACTCAACTAAAACACAAGCAGGTGCCACTTTAGAGTACAAGATACTGACCACAGCAGTGAACTGGTGGAATTCTGGCTTGAGGTCAGATCCCCTGAGGTGGATATAAGCTCCTTTATTTCCCATCTGATCACTGGTGGAAGGTAAAACACAACACACAACAGTTTAAGTGAACAGCGTTAGCAACAACTCTACACTCTTAAGTTAGCGGACACAGTGACGTACCAGTAGTTGGGTGCTGAGAACACGGTGATGCACTTCCCTGAGTGAGTGACCTCATAGCCCTCAGTTTTGACCTCATGACTACGAATGATGAAGTCCAGCTTGTTCTGTTCCAGGAAGCGCTCCGTCACATCCGGCCCAAACTGGCAGCTCACCCCTCGCTTGCTGATCGACCGGCCACTCTGCATGATAAGAGAGACAGACGGATTAATTTTAAATTCAAAAATTGATCTAACACAAACTAGTGGATACTCAAACAGGTCTAAAAAAGGTATTGGATGGGTGACGACTGACCTGAGGCTGTGGATCTGACCAGAGGAGGTCACACATGGGACCTGTGAAAGAGCGGAGGAAGGTGTTAAAATGTTCCCGTTTTCCTTTCAACAGATGGTTTCTTTGAGACAGGTTTTATACTGATGGTGCGCAGCCAGTCTGACCCTACCTGCGTCTGGAGGCTGTCTGTTCCTGTCAATCTTCCTGACGTCTTCCAATGTGACGCCATCTTCACTGAACAGTCCACCGTGCATAATCTGATATAGAGAATCTGATTAAGACTGTGTGCACATTACAAAATATGCAAAAAAAACATTAATAAACAGCAGACATTAGCAAGATTCAGATAAATTATGATCATATTAATCCATCAGAAGTTGGACTGCCTGGTAAAGACGTGTAAATAACAATAAATGAAGACACCATGCAGTCTACTGTTTTCATTTGCCTTCCTCTCACCTATAATACATCTCTCCACATCCCTTTTTCAATTTATTCAACAGATTAAATTTAAGAGATTCTACTCTATTCCCAAATATTCCTGAAAGATAACACTAGCACAACTGGCTGCAGATATATGGCATCAATTAGACCCTGTTTACGCTTGGTTTTAAAACGCGTCTCCGTGATCTGAACACAAGTGGACAGCTGAGAGACACATCGCCGTTCACACAGCTGAGACACATCGCCGTTCACACCTGCGTCTATCATGCGTCTCCAAGGTGTCCAGCTGACCACTTTCACTACTGCTGACGTCACTTCCGCTAGAAGGTCAAAGGGCACCGTGCACAGTTATCACGTCAGTCTGTCACAGGACAAGTGCCAGATTTGTTTCACAAGGGCTAGCTAAGAAAATAAAAATGCTTCAAGGTCATGAACAGGCTATTCCAACTGTTGATATTAGGGTTTTTTCATTTTATATGTATTTCTGCATTGTCAGGGACACATCATTTACATTACAAAAGATATGTCTTGGAGGTTGTTTGTACTTGTATTTAGCGCTGTCCTCTTATGATCCTATCACCCGAGATGCATTTTAAAACCAAGTGTAAACAGGGTTTTAGAGACTAGAGCTGGTGAACAACAGTAACATTAGTTGCATGACCTTATGACTGCTCTCAGCTCACAATGCAGCTGCTTACCAGTACTTTGTTGTTGATACACTGTGCAAGAGGCAGCCACTGGAAGACCTCGCTGAACAGCTGGAACATCTGGGCCGTGTACTTAGCCTTGACCTCCCCTTCGAATCCATACATCTGGTTCATGTTGTCTGTCTCATGGTTACCTGCAGGTGAAAATCTTAGTTACTGCATGATGTACAACCCAATTTAAATAACTCAATACGCTGTAATTTAACAGTAAAAAAAACCACATGAAAGATGAACATGGAAAAAGGCTATTAAATGAATTTTAGTGTAGTGTTTGAACTTTATGACAATGTGCATGTAATAAATATGACACATCAATATGACGTGTTACAGCACACATATTTGCAGATGCAACACATGCATCCGGGAGATAGCACAGGAAACACTGCGAGTGTTCTCACCCCTGAGCAAGTGAAAGTTGTCGGGGCAGAGCAGCTTGAAGCCAAAGAGGGTGAGAATGACCTCAAGAGAGAAAGAGCCGCGATCCACAAAGTCACCATTGAACAGCTGAGTTCTGTGGTTAAGCACTATGACGCACAAGTTCTGGGTTTGAGGCTTTTGGGCTGTTGTTTTCTTTTTTTAGACAGAACGATACAAACAAGGAGGACGAACTGCACTGAAAACATATTTATGAGCTGATGTGACTGACTGCCTATAGGCAGAAAGGATACATAAGGGTTGGTCTCTGAGGGTAGGCCGTTCAACTTGAAGATGTTGAGGAGATCATAGTATTGCCCGTGGGTGTCACCGCAAATAGTTATTTTTTCTGTCTGTGGCAAAGAGAAACAGAGCACCTTCAACAGAGTCCAAACAAGATGACTATATAAAATAATGAGCAATGAATATTATATTTTACTTTCATTCACTTCACCGGCGATTATCTGCTAAGTCCTCACCTCTTTTAATGTGATTTCAACAAGACTTGGTAGTTTCGATAGAACATCTTTAACTTGCACCAAAATCTGAAAGAGTACAAAAAAAAAAAGGTTTAATTTCAGATACATTTCTTTCAATGGGTGTCTTTGAAATAAACAAATATGTTTACCTGATAAGCACACTTTCTGTGCAGTTTCTTCTGGTCTTTGAACCAATCCATCATCTCCTTCATGAACTTCAATGTGACCTTGCCATCTTCAAGTTTTGGGCCTACGTAGTCATCCTCAATCGCTGCAATACAAGATCGTCTTAATTACAATGAAGAATCAATCAAATAACATTCACATCGGTGCATTTTATTATCATTAGTTTCTGTTTAACATGCAACACAATGTTTTAATCAATCACCATAAAGTTGACATCTGTTGTAAGGCACATTTTAATGTTTTACAAACAGATATGTTTTACAGACTTGTCAGATGATACAGGAAACTTACTCATGCTTTCAATGTCCAAAGAGTCAACAACAGATTTTTTTATCTCATCGCTGGCAATGGCTCTCTCAAAAGCCTTCTGTTTCACAATCTTGTTACATTCCTGATACTTCATCCTTGCATCCTTGTCATTTGGTCGAACCCTCACTACCTATCATCAGAACAGGGAAATGACATATAAATTAAACACACTGGTTAATCATCAACTGGAATCAATGCAGACCCACTGCAGCTGCAAAGAACAGGTCATAAATAGTTATAAAAGGATATTAAGGGTTCTGTTTCTTCATCGTGCGAACAGTTTCTACTGAATGAAAACAATTTGGTTGATCTGTGTGCTGTAAATCAACTAAATTTTGAATTATTGACAATCACACACTGTTCTGCTCGATACATTTCAGAGATCTATAAATACATATGGATCTTCTTCCAACCTCCAATTGCTTCATAAAGGATTAAGTCTCATTTTCTGTTGTCATGGTGCTTGGTTTAGTCGGTGCAATAAATTGAAACGACTATGGCTAAGCTTTAGAGGTCTTTGTTGCCACAGCCCTGATATATTTATATTGCTTATTACGAGAACAGACTGAACAATAGCCACCAAATTACCAGCGGTATGAGTGCCTTCAGACTGGATCCTATTGGCATCATGACTAGATTAAAGGATAATCACTGTTTAGGACTGTTAAGGCAACATAAGGAGCCTAACTCATGATGACAGACGGACAATGTAACTGGAGAGCTCATTCTTTAGTTTCTTTGAGAAAATCTCAGGGGAAAAAAACAGCTCTACTGGGCACACTGCTCATGTCCTGCATGTTCTAGGTTTCCTGAAACCCTTAAAAATACTATTAGACTACAGGGTAGATAAATATGTGCAGCTACTATGGTCAAAGATGCTATATTTCTTACCGTCTCATAGTCCTTAAGTGCAGCCTTGAACTTGCCCAGTGCCATGTTGGAGGTGGCACGGCGGTAATATCCCTTGATGTAGTTTTTGTCTATCTCCAGGGCCTTCGTAGCATCAGCCAGGGCATAGCCATAGCACTCTGTGCGTAGGTATGCCAGGCTTCGGTTGCTGTAGTAGATGGCATTAGATGGATTGAGCTCCACGGCCTCTGTGTAGTACTTGATTGCATTTTCATAGTCTTTCTCTGAAAAACAAATGTCACGTCTTCACTGGACAAGGACTGTTTGCAGTTCATATAAAATGTCAAACACAATGCAGGCAGTGCAGGTTTATGATTTATGTCCTATCGGGGTGATGCTGGAGCTTGATGACAATGGAAAAACTGTGTGCTAAAACAATTAGTCAGTTGATTGGTCAATCAACAACTAATCTATGATGATTCTGTGAATCATTTAATTGTGAAAGTCTCGTTTCAAGTAAACACACCAAACATTTTCCAGTAACAGCTTCTTAAAAAAGATTAACTTCCTTTTCCTCCAAATCACACAAACATCACTTTCGGCTCTGGTAACTTTAATTGGACAAATTGTATATTTTATTAAATGAAGATAATCCTTACTTGTACCTCTAAATAAAATATCACCAGTATGCCTCATTCAAAACCTCAAGGCTGATAACATGAGAACATTCTGAGCATTAATGTTGGTGGTTTTATTCAGTGTTTAATCCACAGTTAGGGTGGGTGATATGGCCTCTGAGAATAGTTCTCAGTAATGCAGACATTGTTCATTACACTCTGGTATTACAGTCAGTAAACTATCAGTAAATCCCGGAATATCATTTTAGCTTTATCACAATGTTACTGTATTGATAATTTGGATATATGAGATTCCAGCTCCAGGCTAACACACACTAATATCTGTGCTGTGCATTCACGATACTGCACACTTTGCTCAGTGGAAAAAAAAAAGAAGTTATGAGACAGGGTGAAAAACATCCTTTAATCCCATTAGTGTGCATACTGTACGGAGATAGCACTGCTAACCGCGTGTACTCATGCTCAACAGCCATACAGGCTGTTCAGTGTGACCTGCCACATGGGATGCAACACTAGCCAATATCACTGCCATGATAGATGCCATTCTTATTAGAAGTGGAAGAGTACGGGGAACAAGGGAGTGGGAATTTTAGTGGAAATAGGCATGCGATATACCAGGAAGCAAAAGAAAATGGTGTTAACGTTGATATTCTGCAGAACCTAAAAAGTACTATGACATTTCAAAAAAATGCACAGTGCTTTGAGATTAAGTAGAGCAGGTGGATGAATGGCATTTCTAAATATATCAAAAAATAAACAAGTAGCCAAAATAGAGTTTAGACAGCGGACATAAAGAGGAAACTTTACTTTCGTTATCGATGCTTTTCACTGTCAAGTTGAATAATTTTACTTGGACGCAAATCAGAGGCGCGGCGTGATTGTTACGTTACTTCATTGCAACATTAACTAACGTTAACGTTCAGCAAGATACGCCAACACATACCTAATAAAATGTAATCTTATAAGAATAATAGCAAACAGTTAATACTACAGTGACCATTAAGTGTCTGCTGTTAAAACGAGGCTGCTGCCCACACGCGTCACTTATAACTACCCAAAAAACTAAACACAGGGTTGGATAACAACAAGGTCGGATTTACATTTAGTTAAAATCCAAATAAAAGACTAAATCAGAGCAAATCAGTGGTGCACTATAAATGACACGCGTGACGGCATGCGATAATACTGAGGGTGCCGATAATGTGCTGGCTGCTAGCTAGTGTTAGCTAAGTCAGCTAACCGCTGTTAATTCAATGCAGTAATCCAATGAATGAGTTTAGCTCAGTGCTAAATTAGCCTAGCTTACATTAGCGACCGGCTCCAGTTAGAGCGTGTAGCAAGACCGTCATGTCGCCGTTGTAGTCAGTGGTAACACCGTTGTCTGTTTTAAACCGTTGAATAAAGCCATTTACTTGACAGAGCTGCCAACTTACCTTTAAAGTACTTATTCGCCTTCTCCTTGAATAGCTCTGCATCATTACCTCCCTCCGCCATCTTCTTCTCACTGCCGGTTTCCAGTACGTGCGCCATTGACGGATGTCGCAAAGGTCGCAAAGTTTTTTTTTTTTTTTAGTTCTGTTCAGAGTATAAAAACACCACTGTCGGGTGAAAATTACGTCAAAATTTAAAGAAAATGTAATGTGCCGTGCAAAATCCTAGCACAACCCCAATAAAATTGTACTTAAAGTTAATTATTTGAACGGTAAATGTTGTTAAAATATGATTTTACTTGCAAAATTCATCCATTCGTGCAGTGAGGTAAAATCAACGCTAATCTCATATTTGTAATTAGCGTTTTATGATGAATTGAGATTAGCTTTTATAGCGTATAAGTGATAATGACATTTAAGTGCAAACGGTAGAAAATATAAAGCAGGAAAAAATTCTTTCACTTCATTAACCAGCAGGGGTCAACACAGACCTTCACCGAAATACCCATCAAATTCTCATGAAATTGTGCAGCATAAGTGGTTGGTTTTGTAGGCAACTATTAGACTGCCGATGAGGTTAACCAGAAAAAATGTTAATAAGGTGAGTAATGTGTAACAATCGAATCATTAGTAAAAGATATGGTAAATGATTCGTGTGGAGATAATTTCCCCTTGCTTTACTTGGAATTTGGACCGACATTTTTAGATTTGAAGCGCAATAAAATACATAATTAAAATGTGAGCCAGTGTAACACAAAAGTACAGCCTTAGTCACGATTCCTTTTGGTTTTCTTCCAGATGCCTTAAGGCTTTAGGATGTTGCAGTGGAAGTTTCCTGCCATCTGAACTCAGCAGTCGGCCTCTGGCAACCACAGATATGGCGATGAGGGGACAAATATGGCACAGGTGCTCATGTACACAACTTTACTCACTCACACATGGCATCTGACGCACCAAGGCTTCAAATAACTGGTTTGTAAAAACATCACGCAAACTTAAGCAGAAGCACATCCTAGCTGAGCCACCTTTCCCTTCTCTGCACTGACAGTCACATTGTGGTCAGTGGAGTCAGGAGAGGCCAAAGGGACGCCTGTCTTCTGTACCAGAAAGGAAAGGGCAGCCTTTTAAGATATATGTTTGTGGTTTTGGTTTTAGTTAGGGTTAGAAGTTCAACAGAATAAGAGGCATTTAAGAGAAGCATGTGACACAGAGGATACAGCCCAGTCCAGTCTGCTTCTCTGACTCACAAGCGACATCCCACAGTAAGGAGGCCAAACACTTGGGTGACTCACAACGACCCCGGTCGAACACTTACTAACCCCGGAGTGTGAGTTCACTTTCCCTTTGCGAGATCACCTATGACTCGCCTCTCTCTCTGAGCCATAACTCGTCTAGTTCTGTGATCGTTTTACTAGTAGCGCTAAAAGGAAGAAAAGCAAAAAAAAACAAAAAAAAAAACAGACTGACTGAGAACAAGCTGACGTTACTGCCTCAGCCCCACATGAGAGTAAACGCAGACAGTGAGTGGGAGAGACAGTGTGGGAGGGAGAGAGGTAGAGAAAATCTGGCAAGCCGGGGAGGATAGTGGAGGGAAATTGCCGTCCTCTTGGGTGTACGATGCATGAGCGTGGGCTTTTGAGGGGTCCTGAGAAAGTTAAAACAAACACAAATGGAGGAACGCAGAGATATACGAGCAACCAGAGAAAGAGACAGATGAAGGTCACGGGGAATGTGAGTGACATTCCAGGGCCAGGAGCCAATGAATGATGAGGCCTCAGAGTGAGTGGAGTATATGTTACATAGGCCTGATCCCGACCTTCTTACTATTTATTATTCTGTAGCATGTAAGACCATTACAAAGTGAGTGTTTCAAGCGCCCCCCCCACCCCCCGCCTCTTTTACTTTATCTCTCCTAACGTTCATGTCAGACTTTTTCAGTGTTTTATAGAAGCTTAAAAAGCATCAGACTCCTGTTTCCCCTCCTCTGCTCCACTCTGTCCAAATAATTCACTAATGAGAGTTTGGCTTCAGGGGTCTGTGGGGGGTCGTACTTATTTGAACCATATGTTTTTCTAGCGGGCAGGGCAAAGAACTTCAAGCAAAATTAAAGATAAATTGGGAGAAAACTCATCCTCTTGAGCGCCACCCTTCCTCCTATTTCTTATATCCCTCTATCTTGATTGTGCTTGGTTTAGACATTTAGTTCCTCTGTAGGCCAGAGTGGTTTTTTTTTTCTGACATTCTCTTTGAGTTATATACAAATCGCAGGGATTGCTCATATTAAAAGTTAGCCTTAAAAAGGGATCTCCATCTCCCAGTGGAACCTCCTGCTGATGAGCGGATTCATCAGCTAGCTTGTAAATCAACATCCTGAAGTGACACATTGCGCGTTCACTGGAGTTATTTGCACTACTGGGGAGTGAGAGGTTGGAAATTTCATGTAATTGGAAAAAGAAACGTGATGCATACCTGCCTAGAAAGAATGCTGCTGCCTTTACCTTTTCCACATTAAAACCTCGTCTGTGTTTCTCCTGTGTTTCTTGGATTTGTAACCCGGGTGCGTAGGGGTGGGGACTGGACGAGAGTATAGAAAGCAATTGTGTTTATATTTTGCTGGGAGTCTGTTTACATTTCTTGTAGGGCTGTTTTAAGTATTAAGTAAGGTTGTTACTGTCAGTGCCTTCGATGAAATCAGTTGCAGTGTAAGTCCATGTGAGCGTATATGAATTTATATGAATCTGAATCCAGATTAACAATATTTTCATGAAAATCCTCTCTTGTTTTGTTTGTTTCTAACTCATGCATTTAAATGAACATTTTAAACAACTATGAAGTTATTCAGTTTAGTTAAACTGGTTATGAAACAGTCTCAGCTCTGTATGACCTACAAAAGTAAATGTGACAATCAGTGAGAAGGCTATTTCTATGTAGTTACTCTAAATGCCTGCCACCGGATCCGATCCCCCACGAAATCAGATGAAACTATTAAACGACACGCTACATTACATGTAGCGTCGTAGCATGAGGGAGTACAAAGACATTACAAGGACGACGGGGGGACATTTCTATTCGTTTGATAACGTTAAAAGTAAAGTCAGACTTCTTGTCGGCTTCACGACTCATTTTTTAAAAAAGATGAGAGAAACAGAGAGAGAGATAGAGAGAGAGAGAGAGAGAGCAACAGTGGTCGAGCGAGCTAGAGAGTGAATGAAGAGAGCGAGCGGCACTTGTGAGAACAAAGGAGTGAATCTGAGAAATTTAGCATGAATTATTTTTCTGATTGTTTCACGGCGGTTTACGTTCTAAAGCACAAATAAACACATTCACACCTCCGCTCAGCCCTGCTGGAATGCACCACATTTCCAGATTTGGTGTGAACTCAGCCTTACGTGGGTGAACAGTACTAAAAATAAAGTTTACTTTGTTTCAGCGTCATCTTATCACAGTTATTAATCTTACATAGCCACAAATAGATACATATAAGGATACAAACACCTTACACCTTATCGCTACGCATCCTATTAACAGCTGTGTTTATAAAGAAAAGAAAAGAAAGAAAAATAGTATTAAAGATAAATAGCTTCTTTCTTTCGCTCGTTTCCAAAACAAATGCACACACTAGCTAAGATGTTTAGCAGTCTGCATTCTGGGAAAACACTTCCACTTCTGTCCACAGGGGCCGCCAAAATCAACACAAAATAAAAGTTCCTTGTAGTAACTTTAAAAAGTAGTGACGAATGTTCTCTTATGCCCTTGAGGTATTTTCTACGCTTGATTCTAATGACTAATTACCAGTTTTGTATTGTTTATCCATGTTTTCATTAAACAACAATCAGTCAACTTACTAAACAAACAGATAGACAGTGCAGAAGTGGGTTATGTTGCTGCGGTTTGAGGCGTTTCTGTTGACAATTTGATGCTTTTTTTCCACTGTAAAAACAGGAAGAATGTTCTTTCCACAAAGAAGAAAAAAAAAAACTTGATTGTTTGTACCGTTTATAAAAAGCTTTTGGCAATCATGAACAGAACAAAAAGGATCTTCTCAATTGACTGTCTCACATTTGTCCAGTTTGACTCCTTCATCCTTCATCATTAACACTCCCTGTAATGTCAGGGCTGTAACTTTGATAACAAAAAGCAGTGTTTGGTTTTACATCATTCTCGCTGGTCGAACAGACTGTGAGACATGCATGCGGCCTCATTTTTTCAAGATTTCTCCCACTATCGAACAAACAGTTTGGACTTGTGAACTTATACAGTAAGGATTGTTGCATTAGCCACTGAAACCACAGCTCCATACCTGAGTGTAAGCCCACACACAGTCTGAATGGAATAAACTCTTGACTGTGGAAATGTGAGGCAGACTATGTTAGTTGTTTTTTGTTTTTTTTTGTTTTGTTTTAATGGCTCATATCCAGCACCTCCTCCTGATCGACTGGCACCACAGCCTTGTTAAAGGAAATTTAGAAAATGACTGACTAAACAGATAATTAGAATAAATAAAAACAAATTGTTATGGGAAGTGAAAGCAGCCCAGATTCCTTAAAAATTAGATTAGGATGAAAAACGATCTTGCAGTATGAACTCACCGGTTGGGTCGAGTCTAGCCTTATTTGGCCATATCTGTGGATATTATGGTAATTAACCACTTTGTATTTCCTACTTCTTTTTCATTTTCCTCTGGTTTTCTGTGTCATCAGTCAGGATTTTCCCTTCCACTGTCCCCACATGTTCATTCTAATTCCCTCCACACACATAAACCCCCTCTCCCATTCACATTTACTCTTGCCATCATTCCCTCATTTATATGCTTTCTGTGTATCCTCCTGTCTGTCTCTTTTTCTCATTTTCAGCAGCTCGAGTGTTTGATGTGTGCTGGGCACGAGAACAAGGGATCGGATACACACCCCAAACAGGAAATGAGAAATTCAAGCAAATAGACCCGTGTCTCTGCGCCTTGCAGAGAAAGACAGAAACTCTCACAGGGAGGAATGTAGATAGATAGAGCGAGGGCAGACGGCGGAGGATGTGAAATAGACACGCTGAATCAAGAAGCTGTGAATGTTTTCGAGGTGAAAAGGTTGTTATATACTGTGTGTGAGCAAGAGAAAACACCCGGAGTATGATATTTATAGACCGTGACCACCCCAGATGCTGCTCTGCATCACCCTGTGACATCACCCGTCTTACGGTACCATACAACTCCCATTTAACTGTACATATCACAGTCGCACAGTTCACCTTATTTTTCTCAGCGGCGGCTTTTCAGCATCTATTTCGGGCTGCGGAGGACACCGACAGCTCACTTGGGAGTCAGACAGGGTGGTATTTGTTTGCTCCTTTCACCTGGAGATAACGCCAGCTTTGTGGCAGGTTCTGCATCGCACCCACACCCCACAGTTGTACTAATGTGCTAGATGGCAACCCCTTAGCAGGTGAGCTCATAAAAAGAAAAGAGTCCTATCAAAGCGACATTGGCACACAGACAGAGCAGTTGTGTGACTCGCTCGCCGCCCTTTCATCTGGCGGCGTGGTTGTTGTTTTTCACACTAGTTAACGGTAGCGAGGACAAGTGGTGGCGGCTAGTTTATTTTACATCTCAGGCTGCTCCTACTGTTTATGAGCAATGAACAACCGAGCACGACACACATGGTCAAACTTTCCCACAGAGAGGAACCCGCATCATAAGTGACTCAGGATGTCTGGGTGCACACGCTCTGACCATTAGATGACTATGGGACATAAAAGGGAAGGAAGACTTCAATAGACCTCTGCAAACAAGGTGGAAAGAGAGACGGGCTGTTGAGAAAACCGCCCCAGCTTCTCCGACGGGGCTGAATTGTCTCAACTGGTGTGAATAACTGCAATCTGATGTGGTGAGACAGCAATAACAAACAAGCAAAGCAGCAGACAGACAACGATCCCACAAGAGTTCAAGACAAACTGTAAATATCTGTCAGTAGAACAGCGCTACTTTCCCCAAACACTGCATAACAATGAAGACAACTGGAACACAGATGCTTTTTATATAATCTAATCAGACACTTAAACATCGCCATGTCAATACCAGCTGCGTAGCACAAATACAGAACCAGAAACTTTTTGTGTAGTGTCTGAAAATATCCCGTCACACATAGACAGGCCATCCAGGATGTTGTGGGGGAGAGTTTCCTCTTCCTGTTGCTGTTACCGTTGGACTTTCCTGTCAGTTAGCATTAACTACTGACAGACCTTTGGGTGCGTTCCAGACTCATCCCTGGGCCTTTTTTTTTATCTCAAGGGAGTATGATTCCTTACTGTGAAGTATTAGTTAACATCCTGTACACTTGGGTGGCCAGGCAGAGGAGGCAGCATCAGATCTAGGTACTCTCCCTGGAGCAGACAGCCCTTTTTTTTTTTTTTAGAGCAGAAACCAGCAGGTATATCTAAAAGCAAATGAGGACCACACTCAGTGGTGCGGTCACATGTGTTCATCAGGTGGTGCGAACAAAAACAAAACAAAACAAAAAAAAGAATCAACCACAGATATTGTCTCCGAAAACTCTCACTGGACTTCGGAGGAATGCGACAGATTTTATAATCTTCCTCTGTATCATCACCAAAGCTGGTCATCTCCTTTTCATTTTTCATCAAAGATTTCTCAGATGCTACGGGAAAACGTGTGCGGAGCTATTTGTGTCAGCTCTCGGCTGTTCCAGCGAATTAAACGTTTATGATTCAGCAACGCCAGAGGGTCAGACTGGTGCTGATTCTAAGATAGACTGGCCTGAATTAGTGTCTGCTTTTTGTGTCTGGCTTCTGTTATACCTTCACACACCTATTCCTTTTTTTGTGTGTTGTGCACATGCGTGTATTAGGTGTGTCTATGTGAGAGTGTGCATGCCAAGACCGTTTTGAATTCTAATTTAGTAGGCATTCAGATCGAAAACAGCCCTGCATTAAAACAACGCAGGGGGCTACGCATGTTGCTTTATGAAGCGGTGAACATGTAATATGATCCAGGAAGTCCACAACTGTACTGTCGTTACAACTGTACAATACTTAAGCAATGAAAAAGTAGTGAATAATAGTAAAGCGTAAAAAGGACATAAATTAATTCAAGAAAGTCTCTATTGAGCACGCGACTGTCCGTATGCGTTCATGTACTTGTGTGAGCACATTTGTTCATACGTGCACACTGCGCATGTATGCATGAGTATATTTTAATATATTCTCATGTGTTCATGTATAACATGATTGCGTGTGCGAGCGCATTGAATGGGAGGAGAAACGAGGAAGGATTGAATAAACCAAACACATAATTTCACTCTGCTGCCCGCTCCCAAAGTGCCTCGATCACAGGAAATGGGTGTAAAGGAATGACTCAGCTGGCTTTGACCTCCACCCCCCCCCACCCCCCCACCTCCCTAACACCCCCACCCTCTCCTTCAGGGCTGCCTTAATTAGAAAAGCAACTCGTTTGTTTTTCTTCGTCTCAACACCCAGTCTGCCCCTCTCAATCTGTGTGCCTTTTAAAAAAAAAAAAAAAACGAGCGCATCCCAAGTTTGGTGATGACTCATAGCATTCTCCTCCACCCATCGCTCTCATGCACTCTCCCTCTCTCTGTGTAATTCAATTGGCCTAGATTCCATCTTTGGTGCACAAATGTAAAAAACAGCTGTCGCACAGATACAGTATGTGCTATTATCCGCTCAGGTGTGTCCGATTCATAGAATACTCACTCGAACATATGCTTCGGCTTTGATAGCGTCATGCCGAAACGTTTATGTATTCGCCGAGCCTCGGTTGCTCAGGGCTAACACATAAACAACACACATTTGTTCACCCATGCACATACACGTACACAAACACACACATGCTGCTTCAAAGGATGGCGTGTCATAAACAGAGAGACTGGGAAGGAGGAATGTGTTGTTCATTGGGGAATTCAGAGCCAGTGGGGAGAGGAAGGAGGGGTGGGGGCACGCTGACCTAAGGCAACGGAGGAACACGCTGCCGAGCCTTTCTCTCTGCTGTCATAACCCTCGTATGCCCATCAATACAGCTGAAAGCCCCACTGACACGGGAGGCCGCGGAGCGCAGCTGACTAATCTAAAACAGACCCTATACCATGCTACCCTGAAAAACCTAACACCTCCCTAACCTCACATTTATCCAATTGGAAGAGTCGGGTTACCATGTGATACCAATGTGTGTGTGTGTGTATTCACAGAACAGGAAGATGATATTTCTTCCTGTCCGCCGCCGCGCCAGTTTTACGCCGGTGTGTGTGTGTGTGTGATTTGTGACTTTAGTCACACCTCTCTTTAATTGGAGTCAGCAGCCTTGCCCGTGCTTTAGGATGTGTGCGTGTCTGAGTGAGAGTGTTTTTGAGTCTATATGTGTGCGTGTGAGTGGACGTAGGAGGCAATGGGATGAGTAATAGAGTGTGATTGAACTTAAGTTTACTCCCTCTGGTGAGGGTCACTGCCTCAGGGGTTCATGGAGAGCTGAAGTAACGCCCCCTCTCCCAGCAAGCCTCCGTTTCATGAGCTTCTGGAAGTCCAAAATCATCCGCCATTCACTGTTAAGAGCATTACTTACTGTGCTAGTGAGAATATCCTATAGCATAAAAAGTAATGTCAATCGATGGTCGTGAAGCAGCGTTTATCTACTGTAATGCCATTCACAAACAGAAACAAAAGTTATATTTAGACGACCAAATGAGAAGGATGATCTGAGTAGTGTTTTTTCCTAGTGACACATTCTTCTATGTAGAATACAGTAGAATATGAGTGTCGAATCCAGAATAAATGAATGATTCATCAAGCGCAGCCACTGAGCTTTGTCATGGAAGGTTTGTTTCATTATGTGTGTGTTTCATTTGTTTGTTTTTTTGTTTGTTTCTGAAACGGTTTGCTTCTATCTCATATATATATCGATCAGCCTGGCTGAGAGTGTAAGCCTGTTGAGTTATTCTATCCCCACTAAAAAAAAACAAACAAACAATTAAGCCCAATACATATTCAAAATGAACGCTGTTCAGTTTTTACAGGCTAGTACAGCATCAGATAAGCATTCAGCCGTCGACATGGATGGAAAATCCAGGAAAGATGTTCACCTTTTAGAAGCAGAGATGAAAGAAACTTTCCTTTATAAATCATGGAGATAGCGATGCTAGTGGAGCAGAGTTGATCCAGTGGATGCTTCAGGGAATTATGGGACCCTCAAACCCCATCAACTCTCCTCCCCTCCGCTGGGGTATGTTGCTCAGTCGTGTTTGTGAGATTAAACTGCTATTTAAGGGGGGGGCTGCCTCTCCTTTGGGAGTATATGGTTGGACATTGTTGTGTTTTTAGTCTCCAGAGTCAGATCTTCTCCTCCTATTACCCAGGGAGATGCTAGCTGTTTATAGGGGCAGATTTGTCCCTCTGTGTCCAGGGACAGAGAGCAAGAGAGAGTAAAAGAAGGAAGGAAACGGAGGGGCGGTACCGTGAGAAGGAGCCAGTCCGGAGATGTAATTGGTACCTTTCCTTTTTTAGAAAACATTTCTTACTTACTGAGGTCCAGCAAATGAGTCAGGGCGCAGCATGTTTTATAACCACACTCAGACATACTTTCCCTTTGTAGTTTTCACTTTGAAGAGGGTTTAAGTTTCTCCTGTCTTTGATCCACCGTGTATTAAGCTATGATGTTAGCTACTGGTTATGTGCATGACAAAAGAGCACAACCACCATCTGTCGTAAAAAAAAAAAAAAAAAGGAAACGAAATATTCTCGTTTGCAAACTTGTCGTTTTTTTTCCCTCAGTTCATTTGTTTCGTGGAGATTAGTGTTCAAACTTTTTAGCTTAAATGTCCAGAAAGCAGAGATGTGTGTGTGTGTGTGTGTGTGTGTGTGTGTGTGTGTGTGTGTGTGTGTGTGTGTGTGTGTGTGGTCCTTTGTTCTGTCTCGCCCTCATTCATTCATTCACCTACATCTGTTTTCTTCCCCTATCACTTGCCATGTTTTGTTCAGGTGATAACTCAAAATGGCCAGGGAGTTTCTTCAAAGCGTTTGCAGGGGTTAACAAAAAGATGAGAGAAGGAAAACGGAGAAAAGAAGAGACGGCGCAAGAGATACGGTGATCCAGACTGTGATAACCATCTTGACTTAAACTGCAGGTGTGAAGTGAGAGGGATGGCGGTAAAGACAAGACAGGTGGAGAGAGGGGACAAACCTGTCCACTCACTGCTTAGCTTTTACATGTTAAGCAATGCTGACTTTATGTCTAAATAGTCTGTAGACGTTGTGGTGTGTTTGTATTATGTACATTTGTTTCATTTATTTAAAAAAAATTGTGTGCATGCATATGTGTGTGTGTGTGTGGAGGGGGATGCAATATAGTAATCAAGGTAAATTAGAATTAAGAAATTAAGTAATAAATGTTAAAGTTGTTGTAAAGTGAAGCTAAAATAAAACACTACAATTACTGTAATTTTACACTTTAATCTGACTATAATACAGCCTGTAAGAAGTAAAATAATGAAGTAAAATAATTTAAAATGTGATTGAATAACATGAGGTAAACCTAAATAAATAAATAAAAACATTAAACTAAATAAACAAATATCACATTTAAAATCCAGAGGACAGAAAAGGTAAAGACGTATAAAACAGAAGTCAGTATTTACTCAAGTTTATTCAGCCAGAACCGTTACATCACTAGATATATATTTCAACAATATCAACAATAAATCATTACAATGATCTCATTACTATTATTAAATGTTATTTTAAAGATATAAATATTGAAACAACTCAAATTAAATTAGTCTTAAAGCAAAAATGAAATGTAATCAACATTGAAATGAAAATGAAAATAACCGAGTAAGTGTAGACTGACGTGTTTGCTGATGTGCTGTATGTATACAGATTCAGCACCTGGAGCAACAATGGCTTCCAACAGCTGTGTGTTTGTGAAGCAGAGCTGAGCAGCAGCAGGACACCAGGGTGTGTTATTAAGGTCACAGTCAGCTCTCTCTGAGTCCACAGGAATTATACCAGTCCGCTTCACTGCTCTACTTTTAATGACCAGTTGTGGCAAAAGATCAGTGGACATATAATTGCAAATGTCATAGATGTTGTAATAAGACAGAACCCAAAATAGCATTTCAAGACCAGCGACGGAGGCAGCAGATCACTCTTACATTTAGCGAGATCAGTTTTCATTGTTAAGTCGTAAAAGTGCCACAAAGGCAAAATCTTTAAGGCAGCATTACACTAAACAGAGCCTTTCATTTCTTTTGCAGATAAAAGAAGATGAAACGCAGCACGCTGATGCAGTTAAAGAGCCAATTATGTCAAAATTGAATGACTTGTTCGCTCTGATGAAGTGCAACAACAGAACAATTTTCTGGTTACTCATTCGGTCGTATAAACTCGGCACGTGGATCGCGTTAGTGGTAAAAGAACACCTGCTTGATTTTGAAATGCAGCAGGCATTTCTCACTTGTTGCTCTTGTGTAACACTCTCATACATTGCATGGTGGATTCAAGTGCCCCCCTCTTTTTTTTTTTTACTTTTTTTTTTCTCCTGGGATAGAGCGTGTTCTGGGATGTGCTTCGCTTTGTGGCAGGAGGTGTCAGCAGTTTGTTTCAGTGCCATAAAAAGCCTGAGGGCTCGAGAGGAAGCAGCTGCTGAGAAATGAACATTGGTTAGAAGGACAAGCCTACTTGAGTTTGACTTCCCTCTGGGACCATTCCATTAACACCATGATAGATTTATGAGCCTCTTGACATTCATACCCTTTGTTTGGTCATTACAGGGAAAGTAAAACAGGTGGAACGGCTGGCTTTTTTAGGAACTAATTTCAATGATCTTGTCTCTTCCAACAAAACTCATGTTTTGCATGTTTAGGTTTGGTAATGATCCTATTTTCTGGAAGAAAAAAAACCTTTTAACATTCCAATTACATTTGCCCTGCCAAGATAACACGGTACATAATGTGCCCCGGCACCATTAAAATCAAGACCTGGCAACAGATCTGACTGAATCATTTTGAGAGGTGAGACAAAAGGGGATTCAATTATGTTGATCATGTTTCATTTCACTTTGTTTATCTGCCTACAGAGAACACTTTCCAAACAGGCACTCTATGTGTTGGCTCGCTGGAGGAAAATTTCTGTGCTTTCCAGAGGAACCCTGGGTAACATGACCGGCTTTGGAACAAGATAGCACAGATCACTGTCACCTTGTTAGCAGCACAAGCATCCTCCACACCACTCACTAGCACAAAGCTTATGTAAGGCATTTGACGTTGATGTGCCTGAGCCGTGGCTGTGTGTCAGTGGGTTCAGTGTTTTCATGTGCATGTGTACAGTATGTGTGTTTAATTTTCCATGTAGTCACTGCCCTTAAGTCTGGGACTTACCAACGGGTCTGGACCTGCTCTCCTCATTCCCAATTCAGCCTCATGGGCTGCCAGTAATCCCTTGAGTACTGAGGGAGAGGGGTGGGGCCGGTCGGGTGGGGGTGGGGATGGATGGGCTGCATGGAGATAGTAAAAAAATGTTGGTATGGCATGCATCCATACAGTTAAAGGCAGTGCCAAGAACGAGGCTGCACATCCGGGAATTCTGGTGTTAGCCGTCGGTGAAGCCCAGTAGGGCTTGCTGTTCTTCTTTAGTCAGTCCACAGTCATCCAGAGTAAACAGGCATCCAGTGGTCGCCCAGAAATAGACCTCACACACCTGGCTTATACCACGCTTTTCCACTGGTGGATCTCTCCCCTGACATCGGACAGTCATTGCTAAGTGCACAACCCAGTTTTATAATATTTGCTGAAAGAACCATGACGTGTTTTTTTTGCATGCACAGTGAGGTGTATCCCCATCAGCGAAGGATTACATGAGGGAGATATTAGTAGAAGAGTAATATTATACTGTAAAAGTGTAGGAGGAAGAGGAGGCGTGTGTGGGTGTGGGCCCTGTACATCAGTGTTGAACTGCAGTCTTGAACTACATCAGCCTATTCTCAGTTTTCAACTCAAGTCACAGTTTTATAGTTTTATAGTGAATATATTTTCAGCAAACTATTTTTTTTATCTAGACTAGCCAAAGCATAACCTTGTTGTAGTTACTTATCATACAACCAAAACATGTTTAACACTTTAATTCACTCTTTCATGTGATTAACAATACAAAACTGCATGCTACATGCTAAATGCTACATGCTAAGTGTGCTTTAGTTGTGCTCATTTCATAAAATGTTCTTTCCCGGACTTGACTTGATTAAAAAACATGCATCATTTGCACGCTCTGACAAGTGTAACACACACACTCCTACGCAACACAGCTTTGTGACACCTCACAAAAATATTCCACTCTGACTTGATAATTTAACATCAATGTTTATTTCAGGTTTTTTTTTTTTAAGTATTTACACATACAAATTTCAAATGTTAAGTGCATTATAAAAATAAGGTAAACAGAAAAAAAAAGTGTTGTTTTATTTCTAAAACAAATCACAGAAGTCGAATTAATCCTTTTGAAAGAACTGAATTGTGCAAAAAGCATCACACTTCAGATGAAAGTAAAAACTATTCCTGAAATAAAAGGCAATAAATTGCCTCTAATTTACTATGGCAATAAAAAACAGCAAATGTATGTATTGAGTCTAATTGGCTCTTCCCTAAAACCAGCAACACAACCACAACCCTGACCCTCACCATCTAAAGAAAACAAGTTGGCTGTAAATGCTGTAGGGAAGAAAAATATGGTCAACCACTGATATTACTCATGGCTCTGACATCTCGAGAGGATTCATAAGGACAAGCTGACATTCAAATATGAACACAAACACAGTGACAAAAAAAGCATTGCAAAAAAATCATGTGGGCTGAAAGAACAAGCAAAAAAAAACAAAAAAAAAAAACTGATGGACGGTTCATGTGAATCGTTGCTCAGTTGGCTGCAAACTCCAGCCTCTCAGTCAGAGGGAGTTTCCCCATGTCGGACTGTCCCTGTGGTTGTCTGCTGTCCTTTATGGTGTTGCTCTCTCCAAAAACACCTGCAGCAAAATCTTCCAGGGAAACCCCAACGACCACTGTTTTCCATACCTGGGATTGATTTAGCACCTTTAACTATGACCTCTTTAGGAGGATGATGTGGCAAACAGAAATGTCCCAGACAGCCATCTGTGAAAAGAAAAAATGTTCTTCCACCGAGGTCATTTTGGTCCTCATGTCCTTTGGTATCCTTTACGCACCTTTTTTTTTTGAGTGTAATAAATCATTTTTATCCTTGACCAGGTCAAACAGACACACTTGTAGACTTGTGTATCACTTCTTAGCACATCTGTCCATCCAACAAATAAATTAATTCTTTTCAAGACAGATATTTTTACTACTGCGAGGAAAAAAAAGTATATACACATAGAAAAGAAATCACCTATTATATCTATATAAAGAAGTTCATGGTTTGATTTGCTTCCAACCCGATAATGGCAGGGCTCGCAGGAGGAAAGCTGGACAACAAAGATCCTGATGACTTTAAATATTTTTTTTCCCCTCGTCCGCTCCGCTACATTATTCTCTTTCTCTCACTATCAGTAGGATGTTCTTGTCTGTGGTCTCAAACATGACTTCTTCCATCTCTGTATGTGTTCGAGGGGAGGCAGAGCAGTCGGCCGTTTGTATTTTTAGCTACACTTGCAGGACTTCACAATCATATTGGACAGCTGTTCCACCTGAAAGTGAAAATCAACAGTCATGTGTTAAGTCATCTGTAAGTGTTGCTTTCACATCAAATGTTCTGTAAACATTTCACCTAAGATTGAATGTTACTCAGTTGCGGTGTAGATACCTTGTGTTGCCTGCCCACGTAGTAGAGGATTGGAAGTGGTTCCAGTGCCTGGGGAACACAGCAGGGCTGGGCCGAGGCTCCTGGGTTGTGATGCTTGTACAGGGCCAAAATCTGTAAACAATTAGGGAAAGACATGAAAACAGAGAACTCAGCTCAGAGTTTCATCACCGACATGGCATGTGCCAAAGCAACTGTAATAGAAAACGGCCAAATTTGTAGAGGATTTACAAGTTTGCCTCGAAAATGGGGGATAAGGGACACATGAGTCCCAATGACTCACTGCGTGCTTCATAGTGAGGTAAGACCAAAACAACGATGATACTGGACTTTTACTGAAACCCAAGCATCAGCCACAAACTGTTACTTATTGAACAGTCTTAGTACATTTCATTAAATTAGTTTTTGTTGCATATAATTATTAATTAAAATATTTATTTAAACAATAATGATGTAAATTTTGGGATTAGATGTCAGATTTTCAGATACTGACACAAATGGTTAGTTGACCTCATTTTAACAAGACTAAGAGACCACAGTGACGCTAGCAGTGGTGCTTTGAGCGCGATGCTCTGTCAATGCTAACGCAGCGATGTTTAGCTGGTATAATGTTACCAATGTTAGTTTAGTGTATTAGCATACTAACATTTGGTAATTCGCACTGAACACAAAGTTCAGCATCAAGCAGCTGATGGAATGTTATTTGTTTTGCAGGTCGGTCATAAACCAAAGAATTGGACAAACTCACAAAATCGTTAAACATGAATTTCTGTACCACATGTCATGACTATGCATCCAATAGCTGATGAGACATGACACTCAAAACCACAAATGTGAACCTCATGGTGGTGCTAGAGGAAAAGTCATACCATGAATGTCTGTACAAAATATTGTGCTAGTCTAACCAGTAGATAATGCAATGTTTTTATGGAAAAGTTAGAACTTTGATTTCGAGGTTAACCACCAATGGCCTGACTTTCCTTCTCTTGGCACAATAATTAATTCTCTAGGCACCATGAATAGCCTATGTGTACCAAAGTTCATGGAAACCCATCCAATAATTGTTGAGACATTTCACTTATACAAAATGTGAACATCTTGGTGGCGCAACGGGTAAGATTAAGGGATAACCAAAGTCAGTGGGCTTCATCTTCTGGGCACCATGATTGTCCAAAAAAAATAATGGCCATCCATCCAATAGTTGTTGAGATATTTCAGTGTGTGTGACTGACGTTGTTATCTCTAGAGCCATGTCACGAGTGTGGCTAAAAATATCAGTCAAGTCAAAGTGTTATATTATTTGAATTAGGCCTGCAACTAATGATTACTGTAATTAAAGCAACTACAATGGATATTTTTTATAATAACAATGTATCAAATGACAATGTGTAGCGTGAGAGGCGTCGCTCGTCATGATGAACCTACCTATTCTGACCGACTCTGCAGTTCCCCTCAGCTTTACAGAACTTTATAGCAAGTTCCAGCTCATTGTTTAGCTGTCTGATTGCAACTTTACTGTTTTGGTTCACTCTCAGCGTTCTCGTGGTGTCATTTATGGCCACAGTAGGCAGCTGTTTTTAAAGAAAAAGCTCTAAAAACCCCACTGTACACTACCTCCTCAGCACCAAATGGCAAACAGACACAGTTAGTGACTAGCTGGTGAACATAGTGGAGCATTTAGCAGCTAAAGAGCCAGATATTTCCCTCAGGAGTTGGTAGAGAGCAAAAACAGAGCTGGTGGAGAGTGAATATTGGACTTACATGTACAATGTTGTTCCATAACTGCTGGATGTGTAAATAAGCAGCTGTTTGCTAACAAGTTTAACATATCAATTTAAAAGGTGATGATATGCCAGTATTAGGTCCACAACTTGTTTCCACTGCCCCCAATTGGCCAAGAAAATCAGTTAATGCAGGTTTAACAATTAGTATGTTGATTATTTTTTTTAAAAAACGACTCATATAGCCTTTAAAATGTCAAAAAAAAAAACCCACCTACTACAGCAAAATCTCACATTTGAGAAGCTGGAACCAAAGAATTGTTCATTTTCTGTCAATCAACGGGAGTGTGAATCAAAACAATCCTCCAATGACCATGTAGGGAGAAAAGCACCAGTCTGAGCTGCCAAACCACCATAACTTATTCTACCATGTAATCAGATGTGGATTGCACACCACAGCAAGGTGTTGCACCCTACCTGAGAATATTTGTTTTCAGTATTCCAGATGTAGGTGCAGGACCCCATGCAGTAGTTGGCGTAGTAGCCCGCTGGCTTATGTATCCACTTCCAGCCCAGATCTTTCCTGAAGTCGATGTACAAGCTCCGCACACAACAGGTCTCTGTCTGGCTGCATGTGAGAAAACAGGGAAACATCTTTTAAGTGAGGTGATAGAGAAGCATAGAGATTTTTACAGCATAGTTGCTATAGAAGGTAAATTTGAGATGAGATGCATGCTGAGTTTAAATGTTTTAAAGGTTTTAATGCTGCACTAAGGACTGTTTTAATGTAATAATACACCCATCTCACGATTATATAAATTACAGCTGAATTTGAGACGGTATTTCCATCCTAAACAAGATCCCTCACTCTCTTTTCCTGAATTAAATCATGTGGTGTGTGATACACTAGTCACTTCTCTACCAAAAGGAAGTGACAAGTCAATATTGCCAGTGCTCTGTTGCAGCTCTGGCTCAGGAGGAACCCCGGCTCTTCCTGTCCACATGTTAAAGTATCCTTGAGCAATGGCTACTGGTCAGCTGCCTTGCATGGCAACTCTGTCTTGTATCAGTGTGCATGGGTGAATGTAAAGCACTTCATCCTATTTAGGCCAAAAAGCACTACGTAAATGCGGTCCATTTAAAATAAAGCATTTATTATGACTCGTAGTGGGTTAAGTTGCATAAAACCCAACCCAAAAGGATGTCAGATATGCAGAATTGCTTACGCTGTACAGGTATCCTTTGTTGCCGTGGAACGCTTCTTGCGTGAAGTGAGGTGGCTGCTGACGTTTTGAGGGATAGACATGGTCAGGATGTAAGGTAGCTGCTCCGTCATCTTATTTAACGCTTCCTGGTCTCCCCTAACCTTTTTGGCCCCAGAAATGTCAAAGGTGAGAGCTTCAGCTGTCTGGCCGCATTCACAGAACTGCCGGAGTTCAAAACCCTTTTCATCGTCTAAGAAAAGACAGAAAATTACAATATGAGCCAATTTAAAAAGTGGTCGGTTACATTAATGCAATTGCATGAGATGAGCTGAACTATAGTAAACAGATAACTGAATAAATTGCTTGTTTAACTCACCGGTCCCTTTGAGCCAGTCCTGCAAGGTCTCTGTGACTTCAAAGGACAGCCACTTGTCTCTCCACTTGTTATCGATGAAACGGGAAGCAAGGTAGCGTGATGAGCTGTTCGCAACCTGATACAGCTCCACTCGCTGCTCTGTAATTATCTTAGGTTGTTTGATGAGCATCCGCAGTTCCGCATTGGTCAGCAGGCGGTAATCCCCCACACTCGCCCGAATCTCGGAGACGTTGAAGTACATCGATATTTTTTGGGGCTTCTCTTCGTCGTTATGTTTTCCTGTGTGATTTAAAATGGACATTTACTTAGCAAGTTCAAACAAGGAATAATCTCACACAGATAATGATTACAATGCCCATTTAAGAGACAAATGAGAAAACAGGGATGTCCTACAAGCTGATCTGCCTGATTATCACAGCTGATCAAGGCATATTTTAAATGTTGGTTATCTATTTATTATGTCAAATGAAATTCTGATCATCTGATTTCACAACAGGTGTTGTATAATGTCTCAAACCAGCCTTTGTAATGTAAATGCTCTTCTGTTAAGTGTTTTTTTAAGAGCTATCTATGACATTTTTTGTCAAATTTAAAGAAAAAATGAGCACTGTCAAGCTATATAATATAGAAAAATGTAAATATTGAATTGTGACTCTAATTCTACAGATACTACATATTAAAACACTTAAATCTGGGTCGAAGACCAATATTAGTGAGTAAGAGGAGAGCAGTAATAAAAGTTTTTGCTATGAGACTATGAGACAAATCCATTTTATGGTCGTGGAGGGGACGGGAGTTTTTTGGGAGCTCTTTTCATGGATTTAGATAGTTGGCTGACTACACTCGCAATCTCTACAGTAAATACACGATACTGCGATATCTCTTGGCATACAAAAGTATATTTTTTTAATTAATGGAACATGGCAATGGGACAAATGGGTGCTCTTTAGGAACAGTTAATAGACACAAGGTTCAAAGAATAACCTTAAACTTACAAGTTCAGATTTGTTTATCTATGAACTTTTTTTTATTTATTACACTACAAATATTCAAACTTAATTTTAGTACTCAATTATACTTGCAGACTTGGGTTTTTTTTCATAAATAAACCTCTTTTTCATCATCATAAATGTTTTTCACTGTTTTTTACACCCATTACTAAAATTGAATAAGCCAGTGTTACTCAATAAACCTGACTACAGCCAAACACTCATCTATTCCAGCTGCTGTAAAGCAGACCATAAAGAGTGTTTTGTTTTCTTAATGTATTCCTGCCCATATTTGCAACTTTTATCCCTGAGCCTGGCCATATCATGACAGCAGGAACATTCCCCATGCAGAGCGTGATAGAAAACAGAGCCAAGCTACTGAAGGCTTTAACACCATAAATCTACAAGCGATACATTGCAAAGGATTAAGTCAGACAGAGACGTACAAAGATACACGAGAGTGAAACACAGTGTGGAAGGAAAGAAGTGAGAGGAGGTGTGAGAGGGGGTTTGTAACATCTTAAATGCAAAGAAAACAGCAGAGTGAAGTACACTCGCATATGAATATAACAGTGACGGATGGAAGGGTGTGTGTGTGGGGGTGCAGGGAAATTGGAGATGTGTATCAATGGAGCCTGGGGTCTGGCTCAGGCCCAAACCTTCTACTTTGCCTCAGCCTGCCAAAAGCCGTGATTCTTTGCTTCTCAAGTCCGGGAATTACTCTTTGACAGCAGCTACAACCCAGCCTTGCATATTTGCTCTGCCTAGACGGTCCAGGCTGTACCACAGTCCTGCATGTCACGGCTGCTTGTGTATCATTTACCAGTATCACCATCTGTGCCGCTACTTAGGTAGTGTTTCACCCCTTTTAGTGAAGCCAAACTGAAACTGAAACGAGCTGGTGTGGAGTGTAAAGGGAAATGAGATGACATTTTACTGGTCCCACCCAGAGAAGAGTCAAATGTTTGGTTGTAAGTGCATGAATGGAAACACCGAGCGTCACAGCAGTGTACAGTATGTGGACAGCAGTGGACTGGCAGTGATGTGCCAAGCAACACCAAGTACGGAAAGTCATCATCTCCAGCTAGTTTGAGTAAACTAAGATAAATGTGTTAAGGGTTAGAGAAGTGTTTACGAAACAGGAAATTAGGTCACTTCCCCCTAAGAAGCATATTGGCTGCAGTGCCGTAATTATAGTGAGGTCTTATCCTCACTTCTACTTTCAAATTAACACAGATTGCATTGTCTCTAGAGACATATGACTGAACTGTTCATGAGATCAAAATACACTTTGAGGGAACAAAGTATAAAATTTCTTCTTCATGCTCGACTGAGAAAAGAGCCCACGCTCTTCCAGATAGGTGTAAAGATAGCACCCCAGCCTGCATACTAATATGGGTGTGGGGGGGATTTGTGTGTTGAATCAGGGCCTATCCACAGGTAAGCCGGGGACAGCTGTTGTGACAGGTAGGGAGACAGCTCTGTAATTACCAGTGGGAGGAACCAAATTCCAGCAACAGGCTAAATACCTGCCTCCTTCATACACTCGGCTCCACCCTCCCACAGCCCCTCATTGATGTTTCGTTGCCCACCTCACCCTATCTTACACATGCTGTCCGACCCCCGTCGCTACTCTTCTCCATCGTAGGGTTGTAACGGCTTCATTTACTCTTGAATAAAATAACCGCAGATGCAAAGTGACTGTTTTCCAAAAGACGAAAAAGAGTTCCCTCTGTAAACAAGCTGAATTACATTTGGACCACTACCACTGCTACCATGCTAACTGGCTGCAGGAATTTAGCCTAATCCACCACACAATTACCATGATGGAGAACAAAACCATTAAGTTATAAAATGCACGCAAATATGCATCCCCGTTGGCTGTTCTGGCGTATCAGGAAAAGTGTGAGCCCTATAAAAAAGAACCACAAATTGAAATGACGAACAGGATTTTTAATGAATATTGCAAACAACATTGTTGTCTTGTTGGATTCTATTTTTATTGCTTTGTTCAGACACAGTTCTCTGTCTTTTACTTCTCACAGAAGAGCAGAAGCTGGATTCTCTCCCACACCCTCTTGCGTGTGGGTTTTTTTTTTTTTTTTTTTTAAATAATTGCAAAACATTTCTTGCTAGGCCTACACACGTACGCTCGTACACTTGGTCTTCACCCTTCCCCAGTGTTGTGGAGGTTTACTCTGTTTAAAAGGAATCTGTGCTGAGGGTTAAGACAGTGGATGGGTGTTCTCTGGCATTCCACAGAGGTAGGAAACACATGCTCCCCATGGGCACCGCTTGCACCGGACCTGAGTCACTCAAGATCTCAGTGGCCATCAGCCTGCCTTCCTTCCTGCCAAGCTGCCCTGTCACAAACACGAACACGCAAACACACTGATAATATTCTCAGGAAACCCAGCGAAGAAAAAGAATGAGAGGGAAAGAGAAAGAGAGCGACGGATAACCGCGTATACAGAGACAAAATGAAATGGAAAATGAAATAAATAGAAAGAGATATCATTGAGAACAAGTGACAGGATAGACAAGGGAGAACCCAATGCTCAAGTTACAGGAAACCCCCAATCCCTGAGGGACAGACAGCGAGAAAAAAACCCCCAGAAAAAATAGAAGAGAGAATGAGACAGGGTGAGGGTGAAGGAGTGCATTTCATGGCTTCTCTCATCGCCTGTTCTTTGGTTTTCATCTGAGCCGAACAAAATAATGCTCTTCATTATGAAAATTCCTTTGTTCTCCTTTTGGTTTGCACACTCCTGAGCATGGTCCATCCACTCAAGTCTTTCTTTTGAAGTGGTGGATAAAGCAGGGATAGTGTGGATGCCTGCCTGATAGGGTGAGGAGTATAGACATGCAGAGAACAATGGAGCAAAGAAACAAAACTAAATAAAATATGTTTATCATAACAGCTTGGGAGTCATTGCACAATTACAGCCAAAAACCATTTGGCTGAACAAACATTTGCAGGCTAGCCAAACAAAGAGTGCTAATAAAGCAGTAAAAATGCCATAGATACCACGAAAGCAACACAGAGCATCAGACCAGATGCAACATACAACCCAGCTAACTTGTAACGCCTGTGATCTCTGAACTATTCATGTTGCCTGAAGATGTTGGGTGGAGATCAGAAAGGGTACACATGTTGAGGAAATTTATGGCCGAGAGTGGAACTGATACCACTCATTAGGCAGATGCTGATTAATTTGAGCTGTAGCCAGTAAATCTGAATATTCCACCAACCACTTTAAGGTTTGTCTATGTTGAAATGTGGTGAGAAACTTTAACGAAATGACATTGTGAAATATTTGCTTTGAACAACAAAGTACCTCAAACCATCTTTGTTTTGTTTTTTTTATTACATTTATATACAGTTGTCCCCTTTCCAAAGAGCACCTGTTCTGAATTTTTTTTCAATTTTAGTCCATCAACGTAATTGTTGGGTAATTTCTGTGTTTTCCCAGCTACTAATAGTGATAAAATGAAAATGAAAACTATCAATGCATCTTTGTATGAGTCTTACGCAGTGTGCCTTAACATACACTGTAAATGTGGGGACATAAATCACACCCATACTATTACTTGACATTCTTACTGCTGTAGTTAAACCATCAACAATTACCTGCATTCTCGACCACGGGTGTCCACATGCACACTGTACGGGACTAATGTATCGACTGATGTACTGCTGTTCTGAGTTATCTGGTACTCACTGCTTATGTTGAACTTGTGCAGCACCTTGGCGAAGTACTCCTCCTCCTCTTGTTCTGTTGAGATGTCTGTGTGGACCTGGGTCAGCTGCTCCTTCAGCATCTCCTTGGTGCTGTTGTAGAGGGAAATCAGAGGGGAAGGGATCTCCTCCTCGTCTCCGGCCTGATCTGGCTCAGGCTCCTTCGGCAGACGCAGTTTGCTGAGGATCTGGCTCCTGATGGCCTCGATGCGTTTTTTCTTCACCATCTCCAAGTCCAATGTCTTACATGTAGACATACCACTTACTCTGCCCACCATGTACACCACCATGATCATCAAGAGTGCCAGCTTCATTGTGCCACCCTGACTTGTCGCGGCTCCACAACCACTGATGAGCTTCGGTTATTAGCGAGTCCTCCCTCACCTCTCCCCCTTCACCGACTGCCTCCGATCCGGGATGCTTAGGGAACAGTGAATCACTCCGTGGAAAGGTGTGACTGACGCAAGGTGTTTACACGCGGCAGTACAATTACAGCAGTGTGGAGAGTTATGAAAGTTCAGGACTACTGGTGCCACTGCTGTGAAAAAGCACCTAACACTTGTGTCCTCTTTGCACAGGAGCAGGTGGAGAGAATCCGAGTGGGCAGACAGACATCGAGTGATGAGCCAGCCTCTGACTCAACCCACACAGGTAACACAATGACGTCTCAGACACTCAAGTGAGCCCAGAGCGGAGCTGTCAAATACTAACAGAGCCCAGCCAAACATGCACACAGACAGTGCCCCCGAGACTTAGATTTATTTATGCAGTTCCCATCGGTCCAAACGATCTATCAACACTCAACAACATAAACTCAACAGAGCTGGTACGATACTCGCAAACCAACTTGCTACTGAACTGAATCCTGTCTTAGTCGAAGCAAATATATACACCTCCACGTGTCAGCTCAGTGGTGTATTGCTCACCAAGCAGTTTCTCTTTACATGTCCCCAGAGACCAGCCGAGCGACTGTGAGAGGAACTGTATGAAACTCAAAATGAAGAGCAGTGTTGGCAGAGCCCGACTTACTTACAATCTGACTCTAACGGTTTTCAGCTGACACCACTTTCTGTCCTCCTTGACCCACAAGGTCTCTTCACAGACCATTCAGGATTATTCTGTAAATGAGACGTGAAGTCAAGTATGTCCTCGCTGAATGTCTCTAAGGAAGTGAAAATAGTAATGACACGTCCTGTGCTCAAAGTGAAAAAATGGCCTTCCTATGTCTCTGTTTTTGAAGTTTGATCAGATGACCTCTGACTTCCTTTACAGATAAAACTCTCAAGGGGTTTTTGTCAGTCAGCCCAGAGTTAATCAAATCTCCACGGTGCAGGGACAGACAGTATAATGTAATATTTAAGAATCTAACTTTCACTAACTTAATCTATACCAGTCACAAAACCTATGCAGTGAAACTATGAAGAAAAATGTCCCTGCTGAAAAAACAAACTTTATCGCTCTCTGCTGTGACTACCCCTTTTAAGCAGTAACAACATGTGATCTGTGTACAGCTGCAGTTCAGAAATTGCTTTCAACGCTTCCGACTCATGCCTACATCACACACAGTGCAGCTGTCCCCCTCGACTGTGTCTTCATCTTCAAACACAATAACACGACGGTGTACCGAGCCTCGGATGTAAACAGCTCAAGCAAGGATGCTAGATATGAATGGACGAGGATAGAAAAAAAAAAAACACACAGCAAAACTCTCCTTCTGTCAATGAAACGCTGTCCTCCTTTAACAAAATCTTAAGTGTTACACACCTTCTCTTTAAATGAGTGTAGCATCCAGACAACAACAGCAGTAGCAGGAGTAACAGTCCCTCTCAGCTCACACTGTTTTGTGAATCGGATTGCAGTCTCGTCTCTGTCCTCTCCTCCCTCTATCCATCCATCGGTATCACCTCGTTCATGCCCTTTGCAGCTCCTTCACACCTTCCCTCCTGGGTCTCTTCTGACACAACTCCCTATTCACACCTCTATTTAACTCCCTGTCTCTCTCCCTTTTCCCCTTGTGCACTCCCTCTCTCCCAGTGCTTGTCAGAGCTTGCTGGTGACAAAGTGATTTGTGGGAGCTGTGAGCCCAGCTAACTTTTCTCTCGCGTTTCCTCGCTCTGCCTCTCTCTCTCTCTCTCTCTCCCCCTCTCCCTCTCCCTCTAACTTTTCTCTCTTTTTTTGTAGTTCCTGTTACTCGTCTAATAGAGCGAAGCTCTCCGCCCAGGAAATGAGGGTAACGGCCGCAGTGTAAAACATCTGCTGTTTAACAGAGCTTTGCTGCCTGCCTTCTGTCCACATCAGGAAGCCAGGAGCTGAACACGCTGAATGACTGACTTAAGAGGCTCCAACTCTCTCACACTCTCTGGTCTGTGTGCCACTGAGGCAGTGATGACTGACATGTCAACAAGCCTTGCATGGCACTAGTGTCTCACAAACTGACCACATTTACCTGTTGGCTGTGAACGTAAACGGCTGCCAGACCAAAGAACTGAGACACTTGTAACTAGCCAGTCTAAAAGTAGAATAGTGGACTTCAAGGAATGGAGAGCCAACAGGGCTGGACCTTGTGGTGTGCTGTCCCAGGTCTGGGTGCTTTTTAGAGGTTGGATTGTGTATTTTCAAAAGGAAAGCTAGACTAAAACAAACGGTGATGGTTTCAATGATTTTGTCTCTGTCTAGAAGGATGATTCATCGGCGAAGTAAAGATAGTAAATTGGTATAGTACAGTCTTGGGTTTTGGATTTTTTAGCTTTTGCCCATTTGTGTTTCCTATAGGCGTCTATTTCTTCTATTCAATGGGACAGTTATGAAGAATAAGCAACACAAACATTGGAAATAAATGACATTTAACAGAAGGGAACTCAAAGTAAAATCCCCTAAAATACCAACAATAATACAACAATACCACAAGGTAAAATCCCCTAAAACAAATAAAACAGTAATCCCTCTAACAGAGACACGACAGAGAATTTCCCCACAGTGTCAACAATAGAATATCTCTGATTATCATTAACGATAAGAGAATGAAAATGAAATGAGGGTGGCTATCAAATGTCTGCAGCTATGACTGTAGTTTTGATGGGTGTGCATTGCCACCTGGTGGTTAAAGATGGCCCATCATTTATAGGAGCTCTGAGATCTGATGTGTCCTCCCGGCAATGACACATCAACAACCTCAGTCCTTATCTCGTCTTCTTCCTGTATCTCATTGATTTAGATATAAAAATAACAACAGCAAAATAAAAAAATCCAATTAACATAGCAGTCATGTATTCGATCAAATCAAAGATAAGGAGTCTTCTTGTGCCCTTTTTTTTAAAAAAAATATCTCTTATTAGCTATTACAAAGAAAAATATTAAATCTGTATCAGGAAATGAAAACCAGTCAAACAAAGACTGTGCTACATTTTGCATATCAGATTATGAAACGTCAGGCCTGTTGCGTATAAGATACACTGAGTAGACCTACAGAAAATGTAAAACCTTAGATTTAAATGAGGTATTTTGGCTCAGTATATATTTAACATACATTCTTAATATAATGAGAGGAACACAGGTGTTCCTGTCATGCAAATAAAACCTGATTCACAACCCAAAGTAAACACTCTGATCTATTTTCTCTGCTCTGTTATGGTCTTATAACATACTGCATGGTCCTCCGAATGACCTCCGTGCCTTACCGACCCCACCGACACGTCTTACCAGTCTACCATGGGGCATTTCATACCCTTCACCGCAGGGCTTCAGTGCCAGTGTGCCTCAAGGTTTGGTCTGCTTTCCCATCATTCGCTGTGAACTTCTAAGTGATTCTTTTTTTGTGATTCAGCAATCGTCCCATAGAGCTGTGGCAAAAAAAAAAAAAACCCAGTGTCTCTGAGCCAGACCAGCCAACGGAGGACGCTGGTGGGGGGGGAGTTCACAGTCAACAGAAAGAAGAGATAGTCTACAAATCATATGACCACATCAGAGTTGTTTCTGTATACATTTCATATCTGTGACAGAATAACATGATGTCAGTTTCTCTCAGCAGTTTTTGCAGCTGGTGAGAATATTGGGCAGTGGAATGAGACTCGCTCTGGAGTTTATTTGGGCAACTCATGCACTGATTGCCTATTTTTATATTGACCTTGTATAAAAGCAGTTAAAAGTACACAATAATACAATAGGACATTATAAGCAAGAGTGGAAGAAGGACTCTTACAGGTAAAAGCTGTAACAGCTAAAAAATACTCTCTTACAAGTTCTGTATTCAAAAACTTACTAAAGTAGAAGTAGAGAAGTATTATCAGTAATATATAATAAAAGTATCAAAAGTAACAGTACACGTTATGCCGCTGGATGGCTGATGTCAATGTTACTATTAGATCATTATTACTGATGCATTTTAATGTTGTGGCTACTCAAAGCAGAGCTCATTTTATTGTTAGGTATTAAAATGGATCCTATTTTATAAGCTGATTACATATTTTGGATGTAAAACCTTTGTCTTAAGAGTAAATATAGCTGTGAAAGTAGCAGTACAGGCTAAGTACTTGAGTAAATGTGTTCCTACTTCGTTACTGCCAACCACTGATTATAGGTAAAGAACAATAAGGGTATGTGTAGGCTTTATAAGTAATATGACAGAAAAGCTATAAATAGAATAATGTCTCATTGTTTCCTCTATCTTTACATGCTGGGTCCAAATAGTGATTATTATACAGGATGTATTTGGTTCAACTGAGTAAAATGTCATTTGATTAGCCTACTGTTATTGATCTTTATTGGAAATGTTTTCATTATCCATTATTCTTTTCTGTTTATAGTATTTTATTACTACTTCCTTTTTAAAATGAACAGTTGACAAAAGTAACATCTGTAACCACTTTAGACTATTACAGAATTTAACTTACTATTGTTGTTCAGGGAAACGGTCTAGGCCAGTGGCTTTCAAAGTGGGGTCCGGGGACCCCCAGGGGTCCTTGAGGGGGTTCCAGGGGGTCCCCAGCAAAAAAGGGGAATCATTTATTTTCACTATATTTCCATCCATAAGTAACACAATGACAGAATGTGACTGTTTTGGTCATGGGTTTCATTAAGTTTCTGTAATAAAACATCTAAAAACAATCAGATGGGGGTCTGTGGTCTAATTTGTGTCAGTTTAGGGGTCCTTGACGTGAAAAAACTTAAGAAACATTAGTCTAGGCTACTTTATCTTGATGTTCATCCACCTCACGTTGTAACACCTGCCCTTAGTTACAACGCATGCGTGTTTAACGTACGTAGACGGCTTTGTGAATTGCTATCCTGTCTCGTGCCGTACTATTCTTGCATTTTTTTCAGCGCAGTTTCCAAGAGGCAAGTTAAACATCGCAATGAGTGAGTGAACTGGGCCGTTACTGCCGTGTTCACGACCATAACTACGGGACACAACATTAAAACGGATTCAAGATGAAGATTTAACCTTGAGTCAGTGGCTTGTTCCGGAGGCGGATAATAACAGAGAAGGTAACCAAGGTGCTGACGACGCGCTGCAGGACGTGGAGACATCAGAGAGAGAGAGAGCGAGAGAGAGAGAGCAAGAGAGGAAGAGAGACCTCTGAAATCATTACTGAACAACAACGTTAAGGAGGAGTGGCCGCACACAAATACATGTAAGCTTTGATGGACTTTAACTCATCCTCAATCTCACTGCTGACTTGTCGATGAGGACCCTTTCAGATTCTGGACAGGTGAGTTGTAACTCTGAGCATTTCTGCAGATTGTGACAAAAAAAACAACAACTGTAATTATAAGTCTGCATGAGTAGTTCTGACAACAAACAGCTGAAGTTCTAAGGAATCATCAGGTATCTCAGGTTACAACCTTTTGAAAAATAATTAAAACCCTTTAATTAGTTTTAATTTTTAATCAAGTCCCAAATGAAAATAGAAATGTGATAACTATTTTCTTTCATTTGGGGCGATAGTAATGGTCCAGCCTTATTATTTTTTTGAGTGAATTTTTGTGTTTTGCTTCCTGACAGGTGACAGCTACCAACTGCCCGATGGAGAAATATGAAAAGCTGGCCAAAATCGGTGAGGGTTCCTACGGCGTGGTGTTCAAATGCAGACACAGAGATACCGGCCAGATAGTCGCCATCAAGAAGTTTGTGGAATCTGAAGACGACCCTGTCATTAAGAAGATAGCGTTGCGAGAAATACGTATGCTGAAGGTGAGAAGAGATCACCTAATAGGATCAAGTTTGCTCACATCTAGCACCACACAAGTACTCACTAAGTTTTTCACTTTGTTAGGCACGTGTCACGCCTAGTTTGCCATCATTATTGTTAGCTGTCGTAGTAATTGCGAGTGTAACAGTAGAAGTATCTTTAATTAAACATTTCGTCCACGCCGGGTGCTTTGGATCGCTGATACTGTGTCCGTGTCCTTTGTTGATTATGCAGCAGCTGAAACATGTGAATCTGGTCAACCTGCTGGAGGTCTTCAGGAGGAAAAGACGGCTCCACCTGGTTTTCGAGTTCTGTGAGCAGACGGTCCTCAACGAGCTGGACAAACACCCTCGAGGGTAGGTTTAGGGGACACACAGAGGTTTGAACGTATCTGTTTACTCTCCGTGAGTTGTTCTGAATTAGAAAAGAAGTGAGATGTGGTAGATAACGAAGGGCCACATTCACGGAAAATAAGAGATAATCCTTCACTTTCCATTTTCAGAAGTGTATGAATGGTCTGTTTTGATGAATGATGTCTGTTTTTAAGGAGTCATCCCTCAGTTTGGCTTTTGGTTGACCGTGTAACTCGATGTGTGTGCGTTTATTTGTCAAACAATAACGATTTTTGAACAGTGAAAGAGGTTTGGCTTGCTGTAATCATTCCTCTTGTTTATACTGACCTTTAAAAGATCCCTCTCAAAAGCGTTTACAGTGTAAGTGATGGGGGCCAAAATCCACAGCCATCGTTTCCAGTCCTGTCTGAGTTACTCAAATAAAGTGGAAATCTTCCACAGTTATAGGTTTTTTTTTTAATAAGAAATGTCTTCTCTGTGTCTCAACGGACAGTGTTTTCCTGTTCGGCAGCAGTGGAAGGATTGTTAAAAAAAAAGGAGAGAGTTTGGCAGTAAAAGGACTGCAGCTTTGAAAGACTTACGGCTGACACCCCATATTAGCTTCAACTAAACTCAAGTACAGTTTTGCACAGAAGGATGGCTGTTGATTGGGATCGCCAGTGTGAACAAGAGGAATGAAAAAAAAAGCAAGAGAAACATGTGTCAGTGTTCATTCGGGGCACCTGACTATTGTTTTAGGACAAACTTGGAAAAATTGTGAACCTATCCTTTAAGAGTCCTGCTGATGAGACAGAGGGAAACAGGGTGAATCACAAAAAGAGGAAGTCAAGACTGTTGCTAAGAGATTTCAAAGATGTAGAACAAACGGTGGCAGTAAAGTGAGGGAGGAAGAGCCAAAAGATAACTAACTTCTCACTGCTCCATGATTTGAGCACTCATCATACCATCTATGGTCAGAAGATAAGAGTTTAAATGAGAGTTTTTGATTTTTATCACGCAGCAAACCTACGCCACGACGGCTAGTTGCTGTCTGACTATTTCTTCTTTTTTCCCCACAAGGCTGTGGAGCAGAAACTCTAGCTGCTCCTGAAAACAAAGGCGCTGTTGCTGTTAGAGACAGGCCTAAGGTTACCCGGGTGACAAGAGGGCTGTGTAAAGCACCACTTCTTTTGAGAAATCGCTGGAATAATAGATGAGGAAAACATGACTAGTAAATAGGTTGCGCTTTGTTTCTCTTACAACAATCAATATTCATTTGTCTCATGTTCTCCATAGGGTACCCGAGGCTCAGCTGAAAAGTATCGTGTGGCAGACTCTACAGGCTGTCAACTTCTGTCACAAGCACAATGTCAGTATGTTTTTATTTGGTAAAAAAAAAAGTGTTTTCTCTTATATGTAACCTTTGATTTTCTCCCACACGTTTTATATCCTGAGCTCTGTCTACCTTAAATCAATACTGACATGCCATTCCTCTCCATACTGGTTATGAAGTGATCATATCAAGTTATTATTCACTATTAAATCAGTTAAACACTTGCAAAAGTAACTTAATTCCAGTGTAGTTAAGTCACTTACTGCTGCTGCTCATAGCGTTGCTTGAAATGTGTCAACTTGTGACAATAAATTGTGTCTTACCTTGGAAATCCAGCTTAAATCTGATAAGCTTATTTTTCAGTAAAAAAAAAAAAAGAGAGAGAGAGAGAGAGAATCAAGCTGTTGATCAGGTGGTTTGGATTTTGAAGCACAGCTGTGTTTTCAATTAGAAATCTGTCCTGTCTCATATCACAAACCATGTGAACAACTACACTAACTTGTTTATATAAAATTAAACAGATTCCAGCCCACAGTCTGACTTTGTTTAGGCTTAAATTCCCCCCAGTGGGAATCATCTCACTGACTGTTCTGCAGTATTTAGTTTCAATATTAAAATGTGTATAGGTTTCTGATTCCTAATCTGTCAGTCTTAATATAAGCCTCTTTCTTTGTCGCTAAGAGACTACGTATCATGTTGCCTAAATCCCTGATGCTGATGATGGGCGTTTGTTGCAGTGCATCCACCGTGATGTAAAGCCGGAGAACATCCTCCTCACCAAAACCGGAGTCATCAAGCTCTGCGACTTTGGCTTCGCCCGCATTCTGAGTAGGTCCAGGGAGCCGGTGCGTTTATGTGCGTTTAGTGTTAAGGTGCCTCTAATGACTTATTCAACACGGAACCTATATCAGCTCCTGCCGACAGCCTCCTCACTTTCAATGTTTGAATGAATGCATTGCATAGGAAGACCATTCGGCCACTTCTCTCTGTGGTTGATGTCTCTGTTGACTCTTTCTGCCTTTGGTTCCGGTGTTATGTTACCATACATTAGCATGTAGTCATTCACTATGCCTTGTAATCCCTTCCTCTACAACGTACGTGTTATTTAGTGTTCATTATTCAGCATCTAAGTGCATGTGTGTCCCTACAAGTTGTCTCCATCTGTCTGTGTGTCTATGGTATACTCAGCGGGACCAGAGGATGACTACACGGACTACGTAGCGACCCGTTGGTACCGGGCCCCCGAGCTACTGGTTGGGGATACCCAGTACGGGCCCCCCGTGGACGTGTGGGCGCTGGGATGTGTCTTCGCTGAGCTGCTCCATGGGAATCCACTCTGGCCCGGGAAGTCTGACGTTGACCAGCTCTACCTCATCCGAAAAACTCTAGGTACACTGATAAGGGGTCATATCAGTAGGCGCTTGAAGTAAAATAACACCTATGGATGCATATTTCATGATGTATTTTTTGTGTATTCATTGTTTGTCAAACTCACTTGCATTATTATATAGATTGTGTATACAGATTGCATAGGACGTCTGCAGATGGATTTAATTGTAGCAGCTTTTGAATTCATGCTTAAGTCACATATCTAATACAGAAACACATAGAGGTTTGGTTGGTTTGTTTTGCTTTCACACCATAAATGATTCGCACCAGAATTAGCTTTAAAGCGGACTGAGATCCACCTTTTCAAGCCATTTTTGATCCAGTTGTTTGGTCCATGCTAACAGCCTAAATGAACTGAACATGATGAGGAAACACACCAGAGTTAATCTGAACCAAACCAAGCAGGTTGAGAGTAAAGGAACCCTGAAGAAACTTTGCCTCCTCTGTGATGGACTCTTCTCTTGTGGGTTTGTTGAATGTATAAGAGAACTGTATACCTTATACCTTTGATTTTGATTTGATAACACCAAAAGCTGATATGTATTGTCAATATTACAGCTCAGTCTTAGCAAATTTTAGATGGCTCAACATTTTTTGAACAGAAATTTCCACTAATACGTACACCGGCTGAGATTTTGTTAGCAGGTGCAGATTCTGATCATCTCGTTTCTGACCTCAGGTGACCTGATCCCTCGTCACCAGCAGGTCTTCCGCTCCAATGTTTTCTTCAGTGGAGTCAGTATTCCTGAACCTGACACGACGGTACGAATCGCGTTAACACTGAGACCGCATGTTCTCAAAGGAGAGGCGATAAGTGTGGTTGATGTCGTTATTTCCAATTTATTTTTCCTCCTAGGAGCCCTTGGAAAAGCGCTTCCATGGAGTGTCACCTCATGCTCTCCAGGTCATGAAGGTATGTTATGCTCACATGTAATAGAGCTGGACTGATATATTGACATAGCTGATATTATTGGTCGATTTAAGCTTAGCACAGATAATTTATGTAGGTTGATAAGTACAAGAAGTTGTTGTACAGAAAAGCTACGATATGTTTGTTCTTAAACAGTGTCGCCATTACATAAAGTAATTTGTCTGCTGGGGGCACTGACGCATTTATTTTCCAACTATAAAATGTTCCTCTAAGTATATATCTTGGTCACAATATAATACAATATATAATTTCATAATTTAAAAGAGTTCTCCTCCGATTTAGCATTGCACTCTTATAACATTGTCGGACTCCTGATGGAGTTTGTTTTTGATTGCGTAGGTTTGGTTTTTTTAAGCATCAAAATCAATGCAGCAGAACCAAAATTATTGTTTTTTTTTTCTTATTTCATGCATTCTTCTTCCTTGTCAAAACCTGGCGTTACCCACGTTACCCACAACGCCACTTGACTCTATTCACTCGACTATACAGATTGGGGTGTTTAATGGTATTAGCATCTTGAGCTGCTAGCTAAATGATGATCACTTGAGGCTTCCTGCAGCTCTATGCAACTTGCACACATGCAGGAGTTACTCCCCAAAACACGTAAACAGACTTGATGTGATGTGTAAAATTGGTGGTGTTCCCCTTTAAGGGACCCTTATCAAAACAGTAAAAAAAAATGGCTGATATAATTGGCAGATTTTCGAAACTTTCAAATAAATTGATGTCATATCAACCTGAAAACCCAGTATTTTGTTAGCTTTTAATGTGTAACAGACAAATACAAACAAATGATGACTCAATAGTCTGGGTCTGGTCAGTATAAAATATATTTATCAAGGGACAGTCAATGCTCTGAAATGCCGCCTCTGTGTGTCCGTGTGTGAGCAGTCATGCCTGGTGATGGACCCCTCTCTCAGGCTGTCCTGTGAAGAGCTGCTGGAGCTGCCTTACTTCCAGGAGGAAGGAGGTGCCAACTGGGGCCGTGAGGGTGAGCGCCCGGGAAGACGACACGACAAAGGCTCCCGACGCAGACAGGCAGGGGTACGTATGCAACACGGCGGCTTAACGGTGTGAGAAACCAACCCGTTACATGATATTTAGAGACCATGTATCCCCGCTACAGCCACACATGTCCTCGAGTTTGTCACTAGTTTGCTCGGTCACTGGGGCTCTAGCAGACAGCCAGAGATAAAAGAGGAGCTAGAAGAAGTTCAATGTCTTACTCACAGATACTTTACTAAGACTCAAGCCAAAATATATCTTTTAGTATGAAGGATTCACCTCTTTTTAGGCTTCAAAGATGCTGCTAAGAGTTGGTATCTACATTCATATGCTTAGTGTATTCCTGACAAGGTTTTTTCACCAGTACCACAACAATGTTAGAGAAATACACAGGCAAGAGTTCATGTAATTTATTCTTGGGACCTCTCTTTACTTCCCTCTCTCTTTCTCCAGGCTCAGTACCTGCCTCAGTTACCAAACAGCAACGTCTCACCGGCACCAGACGTCAAGAAGCAGGTGAAGCATAAATATCACCTGCCCAACATCTAACAAAGCAAAGGTTTGAACTGAATGGAGAGCAACACTGTTGGTTGCGGCTGAACTGAGACACACGGGACTTGTGTTCTTTGCTTTGTACAATCATTTGAATACAGTCCAATCTGAAGATGCATACTGGTGTGAGAGTTAGAAAGTGTTTTTTTTTTAATTCTATGATCACTTTCACTTCTCCACAGACTTAGTCGCTTAATACTGAATACACAACAAACTATATAGTATGTGCATTCTATGTGTTCAGTCCTGGAGACACTTTGCACTAAATGCAATGCATACTGCATTTTCACAGCTCGATATAATGGTATGAAATAACTGATAAAAGTCACCGGTGTGCCATCATCACTTGGACGAAGTGAAGTGAGTTTCTTGGTGCACTCAATGACAAACAAAGGATCTCCATGCAGGCAAATACAGGCTACACAATATTTACTACACAGTACATTGAGATTAATCTAATGATCAAGATATTCATTAAGACACAATTATGTTTTAAAAGTGTTTATTTTCAGGATTTTCTTTTTCTAAAAAATTAATGCGTTAGAAGCTTTAGCCTTATTAAGCATGTATATTTTGTATAATAAAACTAAAAGAGGCAAATATATAATAGAGTTCTATACAATACTACACACTTGTTTAACTTCTTGACTCAGTCTTGTTAATAAAAGCTGCCATGACAGCTGATCCTCTCTCAGAGTAATTTGATGGGTTCTTAACATATTGCAGCTCTTGTATTGACAACGATCCCCCAAAACCTAACACAGACATTCACTCTGTTACTCACGACACAAGACAGTGATACGCTGGACCATCCATCAACACACCTGACAGCCTGACACACGGCTTGACTGATCACCTGACCTTGAACTCATCAAATTACAGACGTGACTCATTGTTATACATCACTGCTGCTCCTTCTTATAGCGTGAACCGGTGGGTTTTTAATCTGTTGTGAGAATCCTACACGTGGTCACACGAGCACTTGTTCACTAATAAAATAAATGAGTATATAATTCTTTTCATGTTTTATGGTGTATTTTTCACAAAACATATATAGAGGCTGAGGAAACAACAACATATACCAACAAATAAAATATGAACACTATAAATTCCAATTACAGTAATAAAATGGTGTTAGGAAGATGTGTGAACAGAGTGCAATCAGTGATAAAACAACACACATAATGTATGTGTATGATAACATATCTTCTCCTAATGCTGAACTCTTTTTTTATGTATCTATGTATTGACAGGTGGTTTATATAAATTATATACAAATTAGACAATCAGGGACTCATTTTGCTTTCTGGCATCATTCACAAGATTATTTAAAGATGATTTTTATTTGCACTTTTTGTATTCTGGGGACGTAACTAAACTCAACAAGTCAAAAAAAATGTAAACTGCTGTAACAAATTAAAAGAGACAGCTTTGGTAAACCCTTTTTAACATTCGGTTAAACCTTTAATCCTTGATTGAATCTAAAAACATTTGAGTAAATGAGCTGTGAGAACCACGTGACTTGTAATCTTGTAGTTTTACAATCCACCGTCGAACCAGCCATCGCATGTTGGATGTGAATGTTTCACTCAACAGATTGTAATTTACTGTAGCTACAATAAGGCATTGAGCAAGCTGGCACACAGAGTCTGTAAACACATGTCACACACAGCGTTGATGTTGTTAAGGTCCTTTAATAGGAATACCAGTAACACTGTTTAAAGCAATAACAGTAGAGTTGACTGTTCTGAGCTGGTAAATATAGATTAGACATTAGTCACTGTCAATTATGATCTCAACAAGAGTCCAGGAAATTCACACTACAAAAACAATAACAAAAATATATATAGTATCTATTCTTCTAGGATTTTTTCCCTTTGGCACCAGCACCATATTTGGTGGTTCAACAGTTCAAATGGAAATATCTTGGAAATACTGAGAATTTAGTCTTAACACCACTGGTTTGAGAATTTATAAAAGACAAAAGATGTTACAGAAATTCAGTTGGGCACATGACAATACTTTTTTTCACTACTAAAAGTGAATCAGATATTTTTAAACAGGCCAACAGTACCACATATTCGAAGGCCAAAGCACAAAACCTCCTATCTGCAGAATTTTCTGATTGGTGGATTTCACTTTGGATGATGAGAACAAGGAAGGCTGCTCATATTCAGTCTGTCTGCAAGATAATCCCGCCCTTCGTTGTGACAGAAAAGTCACACAACAAAACAAAAACACAACGCAGAGTCCCTGGGTGTGTAGAGAGGCAACAGCACGAGTGTGTTACACAATCACTGAACGTTCATTTCCAGTGGACCAGGAAGCAAATACACTGAATTTAAGGAATTCTGACCATAGTATACTACAATGTAGTTACTATTACATTTACTACATCTTTTTACCTGAAAACAAACTTAATTTTATTTTTAATTTAATTTTAATTATTAACTTAATTTAGAGCATCATTTTGTAGAACCTCTTCCAACTTGCACCAAGTGCAAAAGCTCCTATCTGCACTTTGCGAGGCATTAATATCTAGTCAGTATTGTTAACACATAATATAATAATATAGTCCAAAAACAGTGTATTATGTATTGGGTATCCTTAACAAATAGCATTCTGCAAGAATTTTTAGTTTTCTCAAAAAAGTGCATTTTTCAGATAGGAGGTTTTGCTCTTTGACCATCGATATGCTGATAAACTAACTATATTATAGCCATTTGGTTTCTACATTTTAAAGTTATGTGCCAACGTGTGCTCCTTTTTGTCCCTGTGAAAAATGTATTCGGAGGAGAAATATGGGTTGAAAACACCGGTATATGCTGTGAAATATCATGACTGCCGTGGCGTGGCGATGATGTCGTACCTGCGAGGCACGTTGGCAAAGCCGCTAAACTCAGGACTGAGGTCGATGCTGTCAGGTCCTCCGGGGCAAGAGAAGGTGAAGCGCTGCAGAAGTGACACCATGAAGAGGAAAATCTCCATGCGAGCGAGCGACTCTCCGACACAAGATCTCTTTCCTGAGAAATAACCACAAACAAACCACTGAGGAGAAATAAACCTGAGATAAATTTAAATGTTATTGTAGTCGCTGGGTTTATTAGTGGCCTTTTATACACATCATAGCTACGACAAGCATGACAACACTAAATGTTAAACTGCTCAGCCAGCAGGTCCAATGTTCAGCCACATTCTCTGACACACAGTTGAAGGATATTTAATTAATAATTTACCTGCAGAAAATGGCAGAAATGCTGGATTTTTCTTGAAGTTGCCATTCTGGTCCAAGAAGTGCTGAGGGTTGAAGGACCAGGGAGTCGCCCAGTGCTTTTCCTCTTTCAGCACAGAGTGTAACAAGGGAATAATTATTGTATCCTGTTGAAACAAAACATTATATCAAACTGGGGTGTTTTCTATCACCTGTGAACATTCTGCAGCGTTTTGTTTTTTTAAGTAATACCAGAAACTGAAACCAGAATACCTTGGGAATCGTGTAACCCCTGAAAGAGATGTCACGTAGTGCGTAGTGAGGGACACTCATGGGGACGATATCCATCAGACGCTGAATTTCATGGATGACTGCATCTGTGAACGAAAGGGACTTCCTGTCCTCCATACAAGGACAACGCTGTCCAATCACAGTGTCAATCTCCTGCTGAATATTCTCTGCAGAATGAAAAATGTTGATACATCAATCAGTAAATCAACAGAAAATCAAACAACTGTGATTATTGATTAACACGTCTTTTATCAAGCAAAACGGTCAACATTTGTAGGTTCCAGCTTCGTAATTTCTGAGGATTTGCTGCATTTCTCACCTTTCCTTTTTTAGACTTGCCTGAAACTCACATCTAGAGTACAAGTACAGTGTACTTGAAAGTATAAATCAAAGTACAATGAATATAACAGTAGAGGAAGCACAAAATATACAGATCATCAAGATTACATGCAAGCAATGACAATGTGCAAGATCAAGAGCCATAGTACCCTGAGTCTATTAAAAATAAATCAACAGTTATCGTGTAAAACATATATGTGTTTAAAAAGATAATAAGCTTATAAATCACTTGATGTAAAAGTTATTTGCTTTGTTGGATCCATCACTGGTTTCTAGGTGAAGAAAGTGTCCAGATTTTCTTTTACACTCTTTTATGTGACCTACCTTGTATTTTGGGATATTTGATCAGAACACTTAATGCAAATCTGATAGTGGAGCTGGTGGTTTCTGTTCCTGCCAGGTACAGATTCAACACTGTTGACACCAGGTTGTCATAGTGGAACTCTGTTGTGGGAATGTGCCTTTCCTAAAAGAACCAAACATTTGATGATAAAACCAGAGGGATCAAAATTCAAGATGTTAAAATGCACTTGAGGGAGTTCATCTGTGCACCAAGTGGTACAAAGTGCTCAGTAACTACAGAACAATCTGTAATTGTCTACAGATTTGAAAATGCACCAGTGAATAATATAAAACAGGTTAAGAAATGAGTAAGCATGCTAAAAATGCTGAGTGAAGCAGAACAAATATTCTTACTTCTGTCCACAGTGTTTATTCTGGCTCATGAACTGACTGAGTTCAGTCATACCTGATTTAGTCTGGTGAGGAAACAGTCGATGTAATCTCTGGGGGAGTTGGGGTCCAACGTGTCCTGGTGCTCCTGGATCTTTTTCATAATATATTCTCTCACCTCTTCAATTTTGGCAAACATTTTGTGGTGTTGACCTGGCAGCCGTTCCATCAACCCAGGGAAGACGTTATACAACTGTGATAGGGGAGCGGACAGGCCTCGGGTGAATAAGGTGAAAAATATGTCTCACAACCAGTTTTAGCAGAGTAGAGAGAACCTGGCAACCTTTGGGATTTAACAGGCACAGAGGTGCCACTCAAATAAAAATCCACTGACCCTCCCTGCTCACAGACCTCAAATCATTCCCTAAGGCAATAAGAGTATGCATTCAACATGGAGAAGAATCTTGCATCAGTTTACTTTTACTGGAGAAAAGTATTTAACCATGGGTTAGACTTAAACTGAAGCTTTAAATAATTCATGAAGAATTGAACACAGACTCTGCATCTGAAGAAAAGGATCTTGCTCAGAAACACTGAAGTCTCCATCATGCCTCACTTTCTCTGCACCTTCTTCTCTTACCTGACCCCTGGCACTGCTGCCGAATCTCAGGACTTCTGAGATTATCTGCAGCAGGTTGAGGAAGTTGTCGTCATCATAGCTTAAGCGTTGACCGAACACTAAGCAGTAGATCACATTGGACACGGTGCAGCTCATGAAGTACGTGGGATTAAAAGGTGAGGCTGAAGAAAAAGGAGAGAGAGAGAGAGATTGCTCAATACGTTTCCAATGTGAGCCATGGCTTTGCCTCAAAATTTGAGACATACGTGAATCATGAATGAATAATAGAACTGCCCAGGAATAACTCTTAAAAGCTTCCAGTAATCATATTCCCAGAATACTAATATCAATATTTTGTCTTTAGGTGTGTATATCCCATTTACTCACCGAGAACAGTTTTACTTGGAACTAGTTTCTCCCAAAGAAGTAGTAAGACAGAGCGTAAGGACAGATCGGATGATTGTGCAAAAAAAAGTGGGTCACACGGATTGAGTGAGATTTGCTTGCACGGTCAAAGCTGAATTTTGGCAGTGAGAGCAGACAGTGCATAAAGTCAGACCTGATTTGTCCCCGCACATTCAAAGTCTGACTCCGCCTGAAATTTGGCCTTGAGTATACATCGATTACAGCTCAGATTTCTCAACCGATTTGTGAAACACAAAGTATTAAACTACTATTCATAAAACATCTTGTAGCTTTGTTTTGTTTGGGTTTTTTTTTTTTTTTGCAGGAAAATGAAGGCAGCAAATCACTTAAAACATAAAGACACACTGTTAAAGACTCAAAATATTAGTTTACATTTGTGCATTTGTCTTACAAGTCATGTTAAAATCTCACCTGCCCTATTTACACAGTTTATTTAAGTTTATGTTATTGGAACAAGACGAGTCATCTCCTCGTGATTTTTAATTATGGCCTTGTACCTGATGGAGAAAAACACAAACAGAGCGAACACAAGGCAAGTACTTGCAAATACATACCTTTGGTATTATTGATGCGGGCCACCAGATGTTTGCTCTCTTCCTGGATCCACTCCTCCATCCTCTTACGTCCCATCCCAAAGTCTCTCAGCGTTGTCAGGGTGAAACGTCTCAACTGCCGCCAGCGTTCTCCATTACTGATCCCCAAACCTTTGAGGATGTAGATGTGGTAGTTAAAGAAACTCTTAAAAAACACTGTTCTACACAAACAAAAGAAACTGAGAGCTTGAGGGGCGATAAGAAAGTTAAAAAAAAACGCAGCATTTTGAAGAATTTTGGAGAAATAAAATTTAATTTATTTTCCCAATTTTGTGATTTTGCAACATATAAAAGATAGAATTTGAATACATTTTACTGTGTATTTAAGTCTATTCAATATTTTGGGAGGTAATGTCTTTCATCAGCATTAAAAGCAACAGAAGACAGACTTGACACTTTTTAACCAGAAAATATCAGTGAAGGAAATGATTTGCAGCCCAGTGTTAGTGACACAGATAGATAACGTCCACATTACCATAGCCTTTGGTAGCTTTCATAATAAGAGGAACAGGCCCTCTGCCAGTGAAGTCATCCGCTTGATCCACTAGCGCTTCCTTTACAGCATCGTATCCTACCAAAACAACAGCTCGCTGACGGCCCAGGTACACGGTTATCACAGGGCCGTAGCTTTCACTGAGCTGGGGGTTAAACAGAGCAATAGACACACATTTGATTCTTGTCCAGGCATGCGAGGAACAAAACAAAGTAAACACAACCGGAGCAAAGCAGAGAACAAAACACCCTGATACCCTGAGAATCTTGCATTGTGGGATTAAACCCCTAAACACAACAATAATCATAGACATTCAGGTCACAAACACAAAACTTGGCTTTGCAAGACAAGAAAAAGTAGATTATTTTTTCTTAACAAGGGAGGTTGATTCAGTATTACAATCAGAATCAGCTTGAGGCAAGTCATTTAGGCATACAAGCAGTAATTTGTATGCTTGATATGAGTCTGGTTTTGGTTTGCAATGTACTTTCACACAGTGCCAAGAACAAATATACAGAAGGATTCACATACAGCCAAAAAAAAAAACTTTCTAAACAAGGACACACTAGCACAATACAGTAGCTTTATGCACAGTCACATCGGTGGGAAAAACAGATACATATTTATGTATTTCAAAGCTGTCAGTCTTACACACACTCACCTTTACCAGAGTTTTAAATGGAGCTCTTTTGTCCAGCTGGTGCAGGTTTCCTATGATAGGCAGGCTAGAGGGTCCTGGAGGTAAACGAAACTGTCTACGATTCTTCTGGCTAAACAGCCAAAGCAAAATAAAGGTTAGCCCCGCTAAAACCAACGTGCCAGAAAACTCCATAATGTTCCATGAAAGGAAATATCCCACTTTTGTCTTCTGCAGTCGACTGAAAGGTCCAAGTCTTCGGGGAGATCAGCTGATTATGTGAATACCTGCAGCTTTTACTGCTGCTCGTTAGGTGGCCAACCCTTATGCTGGATTTCCACACTGAGTTTTGGAATGCAGCTGAGCGGGTAAGAGGTCAGAGTCACTCAAGGTCTACGAGCATGTTTGTGCACGACCCAAAGTCTTTTTCTGTCGGTTTAATCTAAAAACAGTTTGCCTAGGCACTCTGAGACCGATCATAAATATTGAAATTTATTCCACTTGTTACAAATCCCACTATACAGACCTACTTAAGAGAAATGTTGAGGGTAATATATCAAAATCAGACAGAAAACAGCTCAGAAGATGAACAATGATTGTGAAAACATTGTGAGCGAGCAGATAAAAGAAGGACATGGTTTTAAATAAAGACTGCTGTCAAAGTTTGAAATCAGTTTAGTAGCAGAAAGACCGAACCTGCTTTGCAAGTCAAAACCACAACTGATGTATTCACCAAGAAGCTGCCAGAAAAGAGTTTGATATGTAAAGAGTACAGATTTTCCAACTCCAAAAAAATTCCCCCTAGAGAGCAGTTTTTCAACCACAAATTCAACAAGTGAGATTGTTTAGAGTATTACAATCAGAATCAGCTTTAGCAGGCATAACAAATGCCAAACACAGATGATACCATGGGTCATCACACCCCCCCAACTCATGCAACTATGCAATGAGAAAAGTACTGGAAAGAGGCCATCATTGAGTCTGCGATTATGAAACACATTATCCTGCTCATGTTTGGTTAACAAACAGAGCATCGACTATCATCAGGTATGCACTAGAACGGTAGCAGTCAACTTTTGCAAAAGCTTACAGTGCAATGCTCATAAAAATGCATAATAAAATATGTGTTTTAAGAGGAAAAGTGGGTGTTTTACCTGCAGAGAATAATAAGCGGTGAAGGTTGAATGACCAGAGAGTCACAGTCGTCCACTTCTTTTCATCTCTTAGTAGAGAGAGAGCAGCGTGGTGGAGATTACTGTGCCCTGTTCAGACTAGATGTCATGTCAGTCTGATAAAATTACAAGGTTATGTTACATATTTTGTTATTTTATGTTACCCTGTACAGGCTGGTTTGTAATTCCTGATCTATAGTAGATTATAAGTGCATGAATAAAAGAAGGGAGGAGTTTTATTATTCGCTTCTTACATTTTTTCGAAAGCTTCTGATGATGTGAATCAAGACTTCCTAATGATGGGAGGCTGTATTCATCCATCATGGCTCTTTATCAGGTTTGTTTGTTGTAGGTCGGTGGACATAGAACTGCAGTAAATGATTTATTGAAGTGAATTCTTTATGCACATTTTTTTTACAGCCATGGATATAAATCTTAATCCCACGATATGGACATTTTTATCATAATATTTTTAGCCACCCTGCTCAATTTGCTATGTTTATTGATAAATATCACTGGTTGTTTTCAGGGTGCAAGACATTACATTAGACCACCTTAGATATCTACAGCCAACATGTCCTTATACCTAAATTACTAAAAATAACATAGATAGAACAGTTCTTCAAAGTAGCACTTCAAAAACTCTCATATGAGCATTTGGAAATCTACCACCCCTACAGAAATCAAAGCCATCCATTCCATCATCTAAATCCCCCAAAAAACATATCTTCTCACTTCTTATTAAAGATATTTGGCTGTGTAGACTGGTCATACTGGTCTTTCCAAAAAGCTGAAACATTTCATTGGTTTTTACTGTCCATATGCAAAGATAAACTGATACTAGATGAACAACCTCATTATTTTAAACAAGAAACACACTGATTATTTTGTTTGAACATCTCCTGTGAGTGTTATATGGTGCCGTTGGGAAAGAATCATCATCAAATAAATTGTGGTTGAGGTTTGGTGAAGAGCGGAAACCATAGCTGACTGTTTGCAGGAAACTGAATGCCAAACACAGTTTAATCAACCGAAAATCACACTTAAAATGTTAAATACGATGGACTGTGATTATTTGGATGGTGTTTTTGTTTGTTGTTGTTTTGTCCTCAACTCCTTTTACAGCTGCAGTACTTTAGGTGTGGAGATTTTCAGACTACTGCCTGTTGACTGAAATTACTCTGCAGGGACATAATCCTATAATATAATACATAATATTATTATTGTTAATTAATATCATGAAAACATGATTTTAAAATACAACCAGTACTTTCATTTTTATGGCGAGCTCAGTCTCCTACAAGCGCAGCAAAGCTTTTAGCCGTAACTCACCTTAACACATCTTAGGAAGACTTCTTTGGGTCCAGTTATTGTAGGTCTCCACTGAGAGGAAGACCAGCAGGTTCTGGACCTAAACAATACTTCTTTCAGTTTATCTCTCAAAGCAGCCACAGAAAAAAAAGACTAAGAGTAATGATGCAGAAAAAAATCAATTACACTGTCCCACTTTATCTTCTTGTTGTGTTCTCGCTGCTCAACAGATCTCTATTGTTGTTTTTTATAGAGGCAGTTTATCAAAATTTGTTTCATATTAAAGGAACAGCGAGTTGTCACAAAATGCTGCATTAATCCAGAAGAGCACAATGTGATTCTCTGTGTAGCTTCAACTGCAACAACCTTACATGGCTTGATTGTTCAAATATGAATAAAAAAGTACCAGTACTGCAACTTTAAATGAATATAAATGGTTATACCAACAACTAGATCTGGATTTGGTAGGAATGTTTTACAGAGGGACAATAGTAAAAGACCCTGTTTGAAAATAACCATTGCTCTTTCAAGGAGTGTTTCAATGGAAGCCAGTGGGAGTGTCTGCTGACCAGTAAGAGTTTTTCTACTGGTTTTTACAGACATGATACAGTTGATGTCTTGGTACTTAGATACAAGTATTGGTTTTGTGTGGAAACTGTAAAAATGAAGGTACAAATATATGAAATAAAACCCTGTTTTAGATTTTCTCTTCAATTATAAGTAGATACATTTCTATTTTAGTAGCTATTCATCCAATCAAATTCTGTGTAGAATCACAGTACAAATGCATTATATAAAGAAAACAACTTCTTAACAGGAATATACACTCATCTTCCTCAATAGGAAGTGATTTATTGCCATTTGTATAAAAAGGACCTAGTGCTTTTATATAGTAATAGTAGCAGTATATTTTATAGCAGTAATACATTTATCTTTCTTGTGTAAGAATACATGCTAACACCTAACACAGGAACCAATAATTGATTAAATTATGTTCAAATAAAATATATATATATATGAAAACTGCCTAAAAGAGGATTCATAATGATGCTATAAGAGACACTGTTGTTTAAATTTTGAGTCTGATAATCCAGCCTCTATATCACAATATATATACAATGTTTGTTGTACAGAGGTCCTGTTGATGTCTCAGTGCTTCAAGCGATGGTAGATTGTCTGTGTTTCACCGTGGCGTGGCGATGATCTCGTACCTACGTGGCAGATCGGCAAAGCTTCTATACTCTGGAATGAGGTTTATACTGTCAGGGCATCCGGTGCAGGAAAATGTAAAACGCTACAGCGGTGACACTAGGAAGATGAAAAGCTCCATACGAGCCAGTGACACCGCCAACACAGGCTCTCTTACCTGAAGAGAGACATAATCAAAAAAAACAACAAAGAGCTGCATAATGAAAAAGAATTGCTTGTGATTATTAAGGAGAAAAATGTGAGATATGTACTGTACAAGTAGCACAAAATGACTCACAAAAAAACTATCATGTAAAACACAGATTCATGAAGTTGTCAGCATGTTGGTACACCAGCATGCTAACATCTAGTAGTTAACATTCACATTCATTGATGACTTATCAATTAACTACTTGTGTTTTACCTGCAGCAAATGGCATAAATGCAGGATTTTTCTTAAAGTTGCCATTCTGATTGACGGGTTGAAGGACCAGGGAGTCGCCCGCTGCTTTTCTTCTTTCAGCACAGAGTGTAAAAAATATCACAGTGTATATGTGAATAATCACAGTGTCCTATTGAGACAAGATATCATGTCAGTCTAATAATATATTTTTTGCAATACATTAGGTTAATTCCTACAATATTGCAGGGTGCACTCTAATTACAGGACAGGTTCACAATTTTTCAAGTCTTAAAACAACAGTCAGGAGCCCAGATGAACATTAAAACATGTTTTTCTTGCCGTAATCATTCCTCCTGTTCATAGTGACCATTAGAAGATCCCTTCATAATGTACTTACAATGTAAGTGATGGGGGACAAAATCCACAGCCCTTCTTCTGTGCAAAAATGTATTTAAAAGTTTATTTGAAGCTAATATGAATCTCAAATCAAGTCAAATCAAGTAGATATCTTTCAATGTTACAGTCTTTTTAGTGCCAAAGTTCCTCTTTTTGTTACTAAACTTCCACCTGCAGCTCAACAGGTAAACATCCTTCCTGTCTGAGGAAACACAAAGAGGGAATTTGATGCTAAAAAGACTGTAAATGTGGCAGATATCCACTTGATATGACTAACTCAGACTGCTGAAGCCTCATATAAGCTGCATATCAACTTTTAAATGCATTTTTGCACAAAATGATTGTGTGTGCGTTTGAAGGGGATCTTTTGATAGTCAGTATGAACAGGAGGAATGATTAAAGCAAAGAAAACCTCTTTCACGGTTCATATGGGCACCTGACTGTCTTTTTAAGACAGACCTGGAAAACTGTGAACTTATCCTTTAATGTTATCTTGGAAGGTTACTTTGGGGATTGTATAACCTCTGAAAGAGACATCCTGGAGTGTATAGTGAGGGAGGCTGAAGGGGACGATGTCCAGAAAACGCTGCACCTCATGGATGACTGCATCTGTGAAAGGGAGGAACTTCCTGTTCTCTATGGTGGGACAACTCTCTTGTCCAATCACAGTGTCAATCTCTTGCTGCATTTTCTCTGGATAAGATAAAGCAAAAAGTATTCCAAAGTGTTGTTATGCATGTTATTAGGTAGATGCATCTACAGACTTATTCAGTTCTTGACCACAATGTCTTAAGAATTGGAAATATAATATCCCTCCCTCTTCTGTAAAGGGACCTACCCTGTATGTTTGGGTTTTTGATCAGCACACTTAGAGCATATCTGATCGTGGAGCTGGTGGTTTCTGTCCCTGCCAGGAATAAATTCATCGCTGTACACACCAAGTTGTCCTTTTCCTGAGAGGACAAAGTGGTAATAGTGCTGTAAGATGCACAACAGAGTCAAAATGTAAATTATGCAGCAGGTGACAGTTGAGTTTTTGTTTGTTGTTTGTTCTTTCCAACCTGATTCATTCAGATGAGGAAGCAGTCAATGTAGTCTCTGGGCGAGCTGGGGTGTAGAGTCTCTTTTTGCTCTTGAATCTTCATCTCGATAAACCCTCCTGCCTCCTCAATATGGGCGAAAACAGTGTGTTGTGGGCCGGGCAGACGCTCCATGAGCCAGGGAAAGAGATGTGTTCAGTAGGTTGGGACATTCAATCCGGTATGTTGTGTATAAAATTTAGGAAAGTATTACAGAATATTCTTACTTAATATGTTTTGGGCACCATATGACAACTGGACCATCAGCCTCTGATTATTTGACTCACCCACCTCCACTTACATGACCCAGAGGGCTGCTAGCAAACGTTATCATTTCAGAAATGATGTTGAGGAGGCGCTGGAACTGCTCATCGTCATGTCTGAACCGTTGGCCGAACGCCAGGCAGCAGATCACACTGGACATGGTGCAGCTCAACAAGAATGTGGGGTCAAAGGGCGTGGCTGGAGGAGTGGGAAAATTAAAAAGGTACTAATCAGAAGTCAAAGTGATGTTGGAAAGATCAGAACTTACTTAGCATTTATCTATCCAACATAACAGCAACCTGCAATCATCAGCCTTGTATCGGGGTGTGTTTAGACATTTATTCATGTACGGAGGTTTATCTCGGCCAAACTTTTTAACATCAAGCAACTTTTATTGATCAATATATAAATTTTAAAATATTAAGTGAAACAATTATTTATAGTAAATTCACATTCATAAGTTGATCACCTCTCATGACCACATTTTACTCTGGGCCTCTGTTGATATTCAGGCTGTCCCATTTTACCAAATTTGCGATCTTTTAAAAGTAAAATGCAGTTTAAACTGCCCTGTGTGGTATCTTGAGTGAGGCTTCAGTGTGTTTTTTAGCAGGTTATGCAACACATTCTATGTTTACTTTGCATAAACTGCCATCAGAAAGAGATAAGAACTTAAGATAGCAGAAAGAGAGAGATAAACACGCTGACAGATTCAACAAAGCTTCCACACATTCCTTTACACACACCATTTACTTCATGTATCATCGTAGGGTTTTTTATCTGTTTGTTCAGTGTATTTGTTGCTAAAGGTGTTGATGATCTAGGTGTTCATATTCATTCAGGTGTAAGGTTGGATTAGCATCTCTTTGACTATATTTAATGTACTGTACTGAAACATACAAGAGAGAAACCCTCTGGAACTGTAGCGCCATACAAAATAAACTTGACTTAAGAGATTATGAAATAATCCTCTTTCACATCAGCCTCGTGTGAAACATGTGCTCTTACAACAACAGCTGAAAACACACCTTTAAATGCGTCTATGCCCTCATGTGTTTGCTCTGGATCCACTCTGCCATCTCTTTGCGTCCCATCCCAAGTCCAGGTCTCTTAGGGTTGTCAGGGTGAAACGTCGCAGCTGACGCCAGCGCTCTCCATTACCGATCCCCAAACCTGACAATGGAAGCATGCAAGAGAAGCTGTACAGATATGGAGACATGTAGGCATGAAAAAAATCACTGTTCCCAAGACAGAGATGAGAGATTTGATGTGTCTTGTGTTACAGTAGCCATTAGTAACTTTGAACAGAAATGGCAGTGCCCATCTGCCTGTGAGGTCATCTACCTGGTCCACCAAGGCCTCCTTCACTGCATCATATCCTACTAAAACTACCGTCCGCTGCCAGCCCAGGTACACTGTCATCACAGGACCGTAGGTTTCACTGAACTAGAACAAGACATGCTGTTAGAGGAAGAAACATTCTCAGGTAGATTATGTTGTTTTTATGCAGATAAAATGCACCCTTAGAAAGTCAAAAGTCAAATTCAGTACGACTGAATAATGAAGAGACAGTCTGCTTTCTGTTTTTTTTTCCAGATTACAGGATACATTATTATAGAACCTTAACATCAATAATGCTAAATAATTTTATTCCCAAACTCACTTTTAGAAAGCTTTTAAAAGGTGTGTTTTTGTCCAGTTGTGGCAGGTTTCCTATGAGAGGAAGTGCCAAAGGTCCTGGAGGTAAACAACACTCCCTGCTGTTTTTCACACTAAATAACCACAGCAGAGCTAAGATTAGCCCTGCCAAGATCACTGTGGCAAAAAAAAACCTCCATAACGCTTGTTAAACTTTCACACTCTTCTCGTTTCCTTGCTGGTCACAACAGATCTCTCGTTACTGACTTTCTCTCGGTGATTGATTAGATGCAGTCTCGGGCTCTTTCATCTGAAAAAATTGTATTTATATTTAACAGGGAGTTGGCAGGAGCGCTGCATTGGGCCATAGGTGAGCCGTGTTACTTTCTGTGCGCCTGATCTTGCTTTTCATTGGATAAAAGCCATGCATGAAGAGAGGCTGACAAAACAAACTGTCAGAGCATTTGACCTGAGTTATATGGAGATATGGATATGCACTTCTTCTGTCTTCCCTAAGATTTGACAGGAATTACTAAGACTGTAAGTTACTGTATGTTTCAAAGCTGAGTTCATTTGAAAACCCAGAAGTGTGAACTTTGAGGTTTACTTGACATGATGAAACTGTTTTAGATACGAGTACCCTGCAATGTCAACAAGAGGCCAGTAGTCACGGCTGGGTTCATGTGCTGGGAAGACAAAAACTAGCTAGTTGGCCTCTGTTGATATCTCAGGCTCTCTTTATGATATACAGTAAATCAGACTATAAATGATCCAGAAACCATATTTGAAAGGGCCCTTTGAACATGTTTTCTAGTGTGATCAGTCAAACTCTACAGCAAAAACAGTAAAAATTTAATAGCATAGTATAAAATGTTTTGTTTTTGGAGCTCTTGCTCTTTTCACCGCAGCATGACAATGAGCAGCTGGCCACGTAGCACGATCGCACAGCTGCTGCGTTGAGGTTTACACTGGAAGTCTAATACAGGAAAAGAATGATAATAAAAAATAAAAAGCTTGATTTTTAGCGAGAGACTCGCCAATACGAGCTCTCATACCTGAGAGAAGAAACACTGCACTGTATGAGAAAAAAAAAAAAAAAAGGGATTGTGGGGTTGAAGCCATTATATAACACGAAATGACTGGTTCCCATTAGTCTCTGGCAAAATCCACACACAGGCTGTAGTTGCTGAATGTTAACAAAATACTCATTATTGTAATAGTCTCCATCCATTTTAATCCAATAAATTGATAAACCAGTAATTGTATCATCAGGAATGACACAATTTCCTACGCATGCTATGTGCTCAAACATAATATATGTTGTATCTTCATAAAGTCTGCGAGTGGAGCTTCAGCGTTTTACGTAATACATTCTATATTTTGCGAACAGAAAGAGATAAGGATTAAAGAGTATGGCTGAAGAGAGAGGGATAAATACCCTGAGCAATCCAACAAAGCTTTCACATTATCTTCTTAGATGTTTACTGCAGACTCTTTGCTTCATGTATCATCCGTTAAATTGTTCATTCAGTAAATGTTTTGATGAATATTCAGATCTTTTCACTCTCTGTTTGGCTGCTTCTCGTAGCACCGGATACTATGTGTGTGACTAACTTGTGAAGCCATACGTACAATTTATTTTTCCTCAAGATGTTTTTGCTTAGTGTAAAGGTGTTTCATTTCATTTCACATTAAATCACGGATGTATCTTTGTGGTCTCCTCTTCTATCCCCCTTGCATCCATCCCATAATCTCTTAGCGTTATGGGTGTGGCATATGTCAATAACTTAACCCCACAACTTTATTTAAAGTGCTTTGCTGAGAATAAAAACTCTTACAACATACTTACAACAGCATACAGCACAGGCTTGCAATAAATTAAATAAAATATGAAGGATTACTTCCTTCAAGGATCAGCAAAGATGTGATGTGATCAAATGATCTATGTTAAATGTGATCGATGCCCTTTAGCCACACACCAGTGGACATTCAGGAAGCCATAGATAAATGCAGGAAAAAGTCTGTATGAATGGATTCCTTTGATGAGAGATTTGTTACCGTAGCCCATTGAGGAAAAACGGCGTTTGCCCTCTTTGGAATAAATGCAGTCTTCTGCATTTTCCATCAAGGCCTTTTTTACTGTGTTGTATCCAACAGTCCACTGCAAGCCAGATACAATGTCATCACAGGCCCGTAAGTTTCTCTGAACAAGTTGCAAGACATTTTTTGTCAGAACAAGGCAAATTTCCATCTAAATTTAACTGCTCATGTGCAAATAAAATCCACTTTGAGAAAAGTCAAGGTTAAAGATTAAGTACAGTATGACCAGCCAGATTGTAGTATTCATTATCATACCACCTTGAACCCCTGTGAATAATGCTATTAATTAATAGCCAAACTATTAACTTGCAAAGGCTTCTGAAAGATGCTTTTTTTGTCCAGCTGTGGCAGGTTTCCAAACAGGAGTAACTCTAGTCAGTCATGGACGCAGATGATCTTTTCTGGGGTTTTTTTTTTTACAATAAACAGCCACAGCAGAGCTTAGATCAGCTCTACCAAAATCACTGTCATAGAAAACGCTCTTTACACTTTGTCTTACTGTTGTCTCCTCCAGTTACTGCTTCCTGTCTCCTCATATAACCCACTGTGGCGCAAAAACTTCAAATCCAGATCACGAGCTGCAACTGCAAGAGATCATTTTTGATGTGAGACAAAATCTCAGATAAGCACACAAAGCCATTCAAGCTCTGCATATCCCCCTCTTGTGCAAATCTGCTCTATCATCCCTCCTCTCCAAACCTCGGCCTACTGTCTGCACTGTCGCTCCGTACCAGCCAACAAACAGCAGATTGATGCAAGAGAGAGAGAGAGAGAGAGAGACGTATGGTCACGGTGAAAGGATTTATTCAGAGCTCGCCTTTGGACTGCATATCATGTAAGATACTGGTATGAGTAGATGGTGGGTAAAGGGTTAATTTCTGAAAGCAAGGAAAAAATGAAGCACCAATGAAATGGAGACAATGAGGAGAAAATATTTACAGTGATCACATTTTTAAAAAAATTATAAAATAAACACAGCGATGAGACATACAGTGGAGAAACAATATTATCATTCTGAGACTAAAATTTCCTCAAAAATGTCTGTGTGGCTGACTGGAATCGTTATACTGCTCACCCAGTTAACCTCAAGCCGTCCTGTGGCATGGAAAGAGTGATACAACACAGACAGACAGTGTTCAGAGGAGTCAAGATCATGAATGATTTACCTGAAGAGCATGGGCATAAAGCCAGGAAGAACATCTTCATTAATTTATAAATCAGACGAATAGATAACCCAATGAGTGATTAATTAATAACAATGCCCTTATATTATAAAGGGATACCAACACAGGGATTTCTGATGAGATTAAAAGGTCTTTCAAACAGTTTCTCTCTCTTTCTGGCCACGACTAAAAAGCAAATCCTCCACAGTCAAATGCATCAAAGTCGGAGTCCCCTTCAAAGTCAAAGCTGTTGAAGTGCGGGGAGTCGACGTCCTGGCTGCAGGCGTGAAAGGAGCTTCCTGCGGGAAGCTCGGATAAGCCTCCTGCGCCGTGGGCAAGCTCCGGGGCTCTGCCGGCAAGGGGAGAGGAAGGGGAGCAGGAGTTGATGTAACCTATAGCAGAAGAGGCGGCTGCCCCTCCCATCAACAGGCACACTGCCCTCACCGCCCGGGCATCACTGCTGTTGCCATGGCGAAGACAATCTGACACACGATGAGGGGGGGCCATGGAAACGCTCCGCAGAGGCCGTCGTGGTCCACTGGCTGTAGAAGAATTATAAAAGAATATCAACAATATTCAAAAATACACTAAAGTGTTTTTATCAAATACACCAAATTGGGGGAAAGTTGGTTAGTAGTCAAATTAACTTTTTAATGTGTAGTTTGGGTTTTTTTCCAGTCAGTCATTACTCTGGCTTTAACCAGAAAAGTCTTCCAGGGTTCCTGGATGTGTGTAGGTCAAGTAGTAGGTCAAGTTTATATGATGTGACTGTATAAACAGTATATCAGCTATATGTATCACGTAACTCATCAACAATTAATGAGCCAATTTCAATCCTTTGTTCATTCCTTTGAAGCTCAATTGAGAAATATTTTGACAATAACACCGAATTGAATTACTTATGAATCACTAACTCTACAGTTCTTTGCAGCTTTTAGCCTCTTTTTGTTCATTGTTTGGGTCGTCCAGCTGCTAGCTGCTAGTATACACTATCTGTCCACTATGAAACGAAAGAAAGGTAAACTAAAAAGGAGTGGTTGGTGAAGAATGAAAGCATTTTTTAAGAGATTTATTACAGGAGTTGGTCTGCCAAAACAGATCTAAAACACAAGTGGATACTGGACTAAACATTTATCAAGTGGAAACAATATGGTATGACTCCAGTGGGATACTCATGCTGACATGTGTCTGCTGGATGTATACTTAAGAGAAGATGATGTCTCGACCACACTTGTTGAATAAAGTTGAGTGTGGAGTGGAGTGGAGTTCAGATGTCTCAATAACCCAGCATACAGAGGACAATCTAAAAGTAGCCCTTACATTTCTTGTAGCGATTAATTTTAGATTGTGTGAGCCATTACAGAATATAGAAATGCTGTAAGTTGTACACAACAATCAGATGAACAGATGCATGAACTTGCACCAAGCTGTCGAGTGATCTACTTTAGCAAATCGCACATCTGCATGTGTCAGTTTTTAGTCTTCCAGAGAAACTTCAGTTGTATTGAAAGTTTTTTTCATGTCTTATGAAAGCAGTGAAGACGTTTTCTTAGTTCACTTGCGTTTTTTTCTGAAGTTGCAGTGCATTGAGCTCTCTCAGCCAGCAGACTTTACCCCCTAATGCAGCATTAACTTGTGAGATATTACATATGTCAAATAACTACAAATGGCCTGATAACTGACCTTGACTATGGCCTACGTCTCTGAAGGAGCCTCCCCGTTCAGTGACTCGAGACAAAGGAGGGGTGCCCTCGCTGACCCTGGGTGACCCAGGGTCTTTATCACTGGAGGAGTCGGGCAGGGGGTCTCTGTCGGTGATGCAAGGAGTGATGCTGCGCTGTCTCTGAAGGGTCAGAGGTGACATGACACCCTAGAAAATGAAACAAATACATAATTATCACAGAGATAAACCGGGTAGCCTCACATATATATTAATATATTATACTGTATGTTTTTAGATATATAGCCTGTGTGTTCTCAGATATTATTAGGAAGTAATACATAGAGATACTTTGACACACAAAACTATAAATGAGAAGTGAGATATTGAGATGAAGAAACAAAAACAGGGTTGAATGACACAACAACGTGACCAGACTGCACTCAAAACCGCTGACTCACCTCTCTCACTTTCCTGATTAACTTCTGCCACAGACTGTGAAAGGTAAATATGACAAGTCATGATATTTGAACCAGATCCAGGCTTGCAGATTATCACATCAACAATCAAGTGTATTTGTCCCAGTCTGATAAACATCTGCATGATAGTAACTGGGACAAAGGAGACCTAAATTCCAGCATGTTATTATGTGCAACATCTGATAATGAGTGGGGTAAAGGACATTTGAAATCCAATGTGTATGTGTGTGTGTGTGTGTGTGAAGGGGAAAACTTCCCTACTATCACCTACTTACTATCTGAGAAAGCTGAGAAAGCAGCAAAATTGGCCACAAAATCTGTATAAGCCTCCCACAACCAAAGATAAAACACTTAACAATACGCTTATTTGAGAGGGACCCACTTGCAGTCATCAGGGTTGTCTGTCAGCAGCAGCAGAAATTTGTTCTGTGGCAGGATGAGGGCGAAGCAGCAGTCCCTCCTGCCCCCTGGAGGCAACTTAGGCAGGTCAAGGATCTCTCGTCCCTCTGCGATCGACTCACAGTTGGTTTGTAGTGCTATCACCTGGTCCGGAGGAGACTCTGCATCCCGGCACACCAGTAGGCTTCCCTCCATCGTCAGCACAAGGTACTTCTCCTTCCACTGCTTAAACATGAAGCCCCCTGCAGCAAAAAAAAAACACAGTATCACAGAGGGAGCCATGTGGGGTTAGTCCATTTATACTCTTTTGATTTAAGATGATGTTGCAGTTATCTTGAGAACCACTGTCTGCAATCTTTCAGCATAGAGAAGAGTCTGTGCTTGTTTTTCCTTTTACCATTTTCTGCTGTTCTTTTGTTTGTTTGTTTTTAAGCAAGAAATAAAACTCCCATGTAAATAAAATTTTCCTGAGCTATATTGTCCATCACAGTCAACACAAACTTCATCTCAGAGTAATTCATCACTGAGTGACTAGGAAAATACAAACAACACAACAACAACAATAACCTCAAAAAAAAAATGCCTCGGAGCAAAATGATCATGGATAATGTTGCTTTATATATGTATTTGTTAAATTGAACCCCTCTCGTTAGAGTCCTATTTATCAGGGCAGCATTTGATTTCAAGTTAGGGCTGTTCCAAACCTGTATATAAAATAATACACAATTACAAAAACAAGAAAATGGGAAAAAAAAAAAGGCAACAGCATGTGGCCTGAAATTCCAAATAACTGGAGAAATCTCAGCACTGAGAGCAGCATCAAAAGTGTGAATGTTGTTACATGTAAATGATTATAAAGTGAACCTTTAGCTGAAACAAAAGCAAAAGCGTCTGTTTTTGGAACACAGATTTCAGGACAGGACACACAGCGTTGGATAGTAAGTGTCCCAGACAGCCGTCCATTCTGTAATAACGATAATCGATGGTGAGCACATGTTGATGGACAGGTAAGATCTGCTCTATTTCTCCATACAGAGGATTAAAGATGAACAGGTGGATTTTGCAAAAGAGAGAGAGAGAGAGAGAAAGAGAGAGGTATAGGAGTTTAGATTTGATGGTATAGATTTGATATTATAAAGCATTATTATTAAGGCATTTTACTATTATTAGTCCCACACAGTCAAGAGAGGAAAGAATAACATTCTGAACCGCTGACATTACTAGTAAATAGTATCCTCTTCCTCAGTCCACCGAGCCACCATGACGCCACTATTAAATGACATCCAGGGAGATATAAAACAGATGTAATATAAGCAAAAAGACATGAAACACTGGCTCCTGAATCATGACTTGGCTCTGAAAATGAATATCTCATCATTCTTTAAAAACACATCTGGGAGTGATGATATCAGACAGAACGGCTCTCAGACTGAAATCATTCATCGTTGGAGTGCTGATCTGAGACAATACTCCTCTTCAGTAACTGTTGAGTCAACAGCCCTGTGAGCCCTTGCGGTTCTCAGAAGGATAAATGGCATAATTAAAGATGTATTACACTATTATGTTTAATTCGGTAATATTACATTATCACAAGCACAAGTTCACCACTCAGTACAATAAGTCTATTTTCTTCTTTCCGCTAAAGCACTGAGGTCATTCATAAAGTATAGTGATTTGTTTTATTTTGGATTTCCTTTTTCCTCTTTAATGATAAGTACTGTAGCTGATTTAAGATCAAAACTCTTCACATAGACCAAATTCGTGACATAAACTCTGATCATCCACTGTCTGTTTACCAGATTGTGAACAAGGCCCACAGTATAAAACCCACAAACAACACCACAGCAGATAACTTGACTAACTCAGTTGTCAGGTAGAAGCTGCAGCCAAACAGGAAAAACATTTAAAATTCCATCAGTAACATCACGCAACACAGATTTAATCCAAAAAAAAAAAGTGCCTAGTGCACTGAATAACAATGACCTCAGATATCTAGAATGAGCACAAACATGAAACAAAAAACAGATAGGATCTATCACCCGTTGCATGACGACAGAGAACAACGGCACATGGGTGAAGGACTCAAAGCGGGCCTACCATATTTCCTCAGGAAGCCTCGATGAACGCCTGCTGTGCTCATGCCTGCGGTCATCAAAGCAAAGCAGGGACGGCAATGCGAGGCAGGGCATTTGATGCTGAAAAATAGGGTAAGAGAGGGAGAGAGAGAGAGAGAGAGAGAGAGAGAGAGAGTAATCCCCACTATTTAGGCCTCCCTGTTGTGAGTGGAATTGGAGCCGATGCCCGCTTATGCACACATAAACATCATATGAGCGTAAGAGGCCCAAATAATCATAGCAGCGATGGATAAATCCCACCAGAAATATCCAATGATTTTCATCGCGGCCATCACCAGATGTCATGTTGGACTTTCCCATTTCTCCTCTCGCAGGAAAAACATGTACAGATTTAAGCTTCTATTTGCAGTCCTACGCTCAACATATGGCTGATTCATAATAGCTTATCATTAAACTGCCATCAAACCTGTTTCCTAGTGTGTCTCCGAGCACTTGGATGGCCTCCGAAACCAGGGGCTTGGATCTCTCCTGCTCAGGCAGATTAAAACAGAGAGATTATTATTCTTGCACATCTGGAAGCCTGTTGTTGCAGCGCCGTGGATAGGCCCAACCAAGATTTTAATCTGTGCAGATCTGTGGGATGTGTGCCCTCTTCTGAGCGACAACCTCCAAGATATTAACTGTTTTTTCAATGTCATATATCCAAGTGGGATTAAACGCGACTCATTGTGTCAGCCTGTGCTCACTTATCACAGTTAGAATAACATTATGTAACAGGAGGGATCAAGAGGGGACGACGCTGTCATTACCGCAACCGCCTGGGCCACATATTCACGGATAAATGGGTTGTAAGACGGTGAAACACACAGTTTATTTAGCACAGTGAGGAAATTAAGTACATAGCAAGAGAATACATTTAGCATTTACTCAACAGATATAAAAGACAAATAAATGTACGGCATCCAGAGGTCAGAGGTCACATTCACCTACAGTAGAAGGTGCAGCTAAAATCAGTTCAATGATTTGTTCAAGGACCCTTCAGCAGGCCTGACAGTTGAACAAATGTCTCTACAGTAAGACAGCGGTCCTCTTTAAAGGAAGAAGGTTGAGAAGAAGCTGAGTGAAAAAAAACGTATTGACACTTTTATTAAGGAGAATTTATCTCTACTTAGTAATTCTAATTACATTTTCTCTTCTCAATCCCCTCTTCTCATGTTGCAGTGTAGAGATTTCTGAGAGTAAATCTTCCAAACTGTGTGTTCAGGGGACAAAACTCATTGAACCTAATATGTGCTTATCCGGGGGTCTTTGGTTCTGAAACAAACTGGGAATTGACTGAGTCCCCGTGGAGTCGAGAGGAGTTTAACACATGCAGATTGAATGCGTTCACACACATGTGGCAACTAAAAATAAACGCTCTTGAGAACTTAGATTGTTTGTCTGGTTTTTATGCAAACAACAACTGAAAGGAAGGATTGACAGGGCACCCAAAAATCATCACATAAAACAAACATAACTGAAATACACACAAAGGTCTGTATAAACCCATAAACTTTCCAAACACAAAAACACACACAAAAAAAACACTAATAAACATGCAGATTTTTAAAAAAAATCTGAAATGTCCTTCGTGACATCACTAATGTGTCAAAACGTTTGTTTTAAAGCCTGTTTCTTTTTTCAGTGACTCTGGAAGTCTATTGACAGTGATAACCAGCTGTGTTTATGACTAATCAGAAACAGGGCTACTTATTAAAAACCAAATGATGAAGAGGAACCAGGCCATCTTCCCTACGGTGACTGTTAATTTTCCATCTGACAGATCAAGTGTATTTTTTCTGAACGGTATACACTTTTAAAATAAAGCAGATGTTAAAAATCTAAAGTCATATTCTAGTTGGGGTTCAGATCATCGGGCATCTGCTCTGCGGTTGATGTTATAAACCTTTTTGGAACATCCGACCCTGAGAAAAATTTCTCGCTCGATTTGATTCTCACATCTCATCAACAGACACTACTTAACTCTTGACTCTTCATTTGCCAGATTAGACTGTTGAATCTCATTAAAGAATTATGCACCTTATGCACATTCAGCCATTTTGGGGGAATCTGGGCGCACTCTGCAGGTACCTTGTTGCACGGGATGTTTAATGTATTGACGAAAGGGCCTATACAGAAATTACTAAAGTGCTTCCATGTACAGCAATGTTATATTTCTGGTGTTGATGAGACATTTTCATATTGTGTTTAATACTTTCATACAGCTCACACTGTGGTAGCTCACAGGACTTCTGTATATCTGAATAAATGCTGAAAAAGTCAAGTTTCTGACAGTATTAAAACATACATAATACACTTTGCATATATATTATTTAGAATAATATAAAAAATGTAAATAGAAGTACAGGTACCAAAACACACTTATGGTTAAAAGTATCCTCAAAATTTGGTAGCCAAAAGTACTAATAAACATGTTATATTCTTTATATACTTATATATATATGTAGTTATTTATTGGTGCTTGGTCTCACGTGCAGCATGCAGGCTTTGCATTTTTCACCAACAGGGGGCAGAAGAGCCTCTGTAAACTTCAGGCAGTCTTGTCACGTGTCATGACAGTCCTTGTGATGTATCAACAGGTTGGGGAGAGCAGTTTGTCTTTAGCTGCATCCAGTTTGCAGTCAGAAGAAGAAGAAGAAGAAGAGGTGAGTTCATTATTACCGCCCCCGGGTGGTGCCGTAGCTGGGAGAGCAACAGTAAGGTGTTTCCCATGTCTTGCAGCCAGTAGGGACCGTCCTTAGAGACCAGCAAGTTGTTTTGTTCACCAAGCAGAACACAATAACACAATAACTGGTGTCCATATGACTTATTTTGCTGTTGAGTTGGTTTTATAACTGGAAGCATGTGCTTTCAACTCTCTTAATCCACTTTAGCTTCACCTAAAAATCCCTTAGTCTTAAAAGTCCTGGTGTTTGGTGAATCAGGTTTTATTGATTTTGGTGTGGCTTAAACCTAAACACAGCCTCGGATCTGATGCCCATCCCCCTCAAAACCCAAACATTCACTCCTTCCAGGCCCATCCAGCCCCAAAAACTTTGTGTTTTTGAGTAGAACACCCCTCTTTCTTGTACAGGACCCCCTCGGTGACCCTCTTCCCTCCCTCCTTGCCTCTCTCTCTGTGCCTCTATCTGGGAGCAGTGAGAGCACCATTGCTCAAGCTCCTATTGAAAAGAGAGCGTATACAATGGGGTCTTTCTCAGTCGCTCTCTGTCTCCATTAAAGACCCTGGGAACACAACACTGTCCACAGGGCCATTCTTAAAGGGCCAGTGAGACCCAGGTCCTCGCAACCTGAGTTCCAGTACCTCCCATCATTTTCATGGGAAAAGAAAAAACATATATATATACATACATAACAAATCAATTACTCACGAATGCTATGTGAACTCTGCACCAGCATCACCTCCGTCCAAACATACACAATCACAAGACATCACAGTCTACGACAGCACAGTACGAGCCGCTCTACTGCTCCCCAGCGTCTGATGGGAATCAGGGACAGCGGCACTTATTTAGACTACAGTTGATGATGCTTCAGTCTGTTTTGGCTGAAATGGCAAGTTCAAACAAATACCTAGACATACTGATGACATAATGTGGAGTAGCAATAAATACAAACAGTAATAGCCTGAATTACTATTATTACCTTTTTTTTTGGATTCTTCCTCTTTTCATGGCCTTCATCCAGGTTGTCATTGTAAATAAAACATTGATATGCCTACATAAAGGTTATAGAAGCATTTTAAACAGTTACAGCAGTAAAATTCAGATTGTAAAGGGACTTCACATATTAAATTTACATGCCACCGTTAAAATTCATTGGGAAGCTTTTGGTTTATTACCCCAAGTCCTAAGAAGTTGAGGAGCAATTTGATTTTACTTATTTCAACTTTTTTCAGTTAAACTGATGTGTTTTGACTCAGGGGATGATGATAACTTCAATGTCCAATAAATAGAAAAGCAGAATAAAAATCATGTAAAACCTTTATTTAAGTACCAAGACATCGTGAAATAATACAGCAGCAATTATAAAAGACAGTTAACATCACAAGCACAATTAAAAAAACAAAACAGATTAAATCAGATCACATGCACAGATAAAAACAGATAATATTGCAACCTATTCTAATGTAAGGATTCATGTACTATTAACCGAGTAAACAGGGCAGGTAAAGCTATTGTTTCTGCTCTTTAATACACATATTCAAAAGCTTTTCAGCTCACTGTCTCATTTGTTTACATGGAAACAGACTAATTCATATCCTGCCTGGACAGATAATTGTCCATCATGTCGTTGATCCACACATGGTCAGTTCATAGTTGACACATATACTTTGTTTCAAGCGGGAAACGGGTGATTTACTCGACTATTTACAACCTCTGGGGATCCGTGTGTAATTAAAAAGCGAATGGGTGATTGTGTTGAGACAATCAGCATGCCCCAGGGTTTCTTACATCCTCTGAGAAAAAGGAGGGAGACTCAGGAGGAGGAGGAGGAGGAGGAGGAGGAGGAGGAGGAGGAGGAGCAGGGTGGAAAGAACTTGAGTTGAGGAATTTGAGTCCTGTTTGAAAGAGGGGGGGAGAGGGGAAAAGAAAGAGGCAGGGGAATGTCTGGGGGAGTCTGAGAGAACCGGTAGGCAGGAGAGAGAGAGAGAGAGAGAGGCTTTGGAGGACAGAGTGCAGGAAACAGAGGGTTAAAAATACTCCCTCGGTTTCTAGAAATAGACTCGGGTTTGGACAACTTTATCAGCCGCAGAAAAGTTTGGCGCACCCAGTGCTGTGCGCTTTTTGCGTAACTGAAACTTTGGTGGACAGGACCCAGTGTTGAGATCAACCAAAACAACAGCATATAAGAGGAAAACAAGACGTTTGACGTTTTTTTTTTCTTTTTAAAAGGGAACTGAAACGACGGGATCCGCTTTGCTATTGGCTCCATCTGTGGATAATCACATTTTCAGCATCTGCCCGAGTCAGAGCAAAACTTTTTCTCTGCGCACAACTTTGAATCTTTGCGCTGCTGGGATGCGGTGATGGAGTCCGGTGATGTTTCCAAGATGACTGCTCTTCTCATGAAGCGCGTTTTCAGATGTGATCTCCTGTCAAGAAAAACCATAAACGGGTCTAAATGGTCATTATTGATCCTCACCGTCGTTTTATCCGCTTGGCCAGTAACCGCAGGCACGCTGACAGGTAAGTCAGAAGCAGCATTTATTGGAACTGTTGTTACTCAACTTAAATGCGAGGAAAAACATCGTAATGAGCAATTAGCTCAGCCAGCATTTCTGCTCCTAACTCGTTAAATTAATTTGCTCTGGGGTGGCGAGAGCAACCACAGCTGCAAGTTTGTCAACATCTGGCCAACATGAAGGAATTCACTTCACTCATAAAAAAAGCCTTTTAAAACAAGGTGAACAAAGAAAACGAATAAAAGATTAGTTTTATTGCTTCAGTCTGAGATTTTTTATCACCTCAGATCGAGATGACTTGTGTTTTGCTGATGTCGATGATTGAGAACAGCATTACTTGGCAGGTAGTCTTACTAATGTTTTGGAGTGCTGCTGTTTTCTTTCAGCGGTGTCAATAGCTGGACTGCTGAAAGGCTCTTGTTTCTCAGATCAAGTGCAGCATGAACCCCCTTCTGCTTTTTACTCTTGCTGTGAAGTTATCTAAACCAGGTATCCAGACCAAGATTCCCAACAGTCATGGCATATCCGGCATACTGTGAAGTTTTAAGAGATGTATTGCAGGCAGGGAAAGGTGGCAGAGGGGCTTAAAATAAATCCTGCTGGGAATTGAGAGAATCACAACACACAACTCACAAGCAAACAGTAGAGCAACATACATCCTGCTGTATAGGAAAATTGTTTACATTTCAGTTCCTTTTACATTAGGAATGCACGTGAGGAAACCCTGTTCATCATTCAGTAGTCCTTATCTGTTATAAAAATCAACCTGGCTGTTAAGATTTGCAATCCATTAGCTCCCGTAGCCTGTGGATGAGAACACGGAGTCCCTTTAGAGGCCTCCACCTGTCAGCTCATGTGTTTTGACCATTATGGTCACGCTGTCTATCTGGAAGCTGTACCTTTGCCCTCTGCAGATGTATGACCAGGAGGGACAGAGATTACTAGCCACTACGGTGATTTATAAGCTTAGACTGATGTTTTTCAAAGGAGAATTTTTCCTGATGTCTCAGTTCCTATTTGGATGTAGGGATGGCTGAGGTCCAGAAGTGAGGGGATGTGAAGGATGAGGAGGGGCTCGGGTGGGAGAGCCGCGGGAGGGGGGAGAAAATGCTTTGGTTTGTGAGTCAGAGCAGGTCTGACTCAGACTCAAGCAGTGAAATGATGGATGGGGTAAGGGGGCAAGAGCGGCTGAGAAAGAGTTGGGAGGGGAGGTGGCGAAATGTGTAGCGATGAATCCAAAGAATGGCATGAAAAGGGGGCTAAATGAGAGAAGGGCAAAGGCGCAGCAGTGAATGGAGGGGCTGAATTACGCGTTGCGTTAAAAAGCCAGGAAGATAAAGGAGGGCGTCAGTGGAGGATAAATGCACAGACTGTGTTGGGTATTTTTGGTATGTGCATGTCCGCTGACATTTAACATCTGAGCGTTTTCTCCGAGTGAGAGGAGTAGATATGGGGAGAAAGAGAGGAGAGGTTACAAAGAAGTGTAGGACTTCCAAGGAATTCAAGGGACATAAGGGAGGAGACGGAGTAGTTACACATAAATGAATCACTGGAGGCCACACACACACACACACATACACTGACAGGCATACACAACTTAACCTCGGCCTGCTCTCTCTGTCTACCTCTGCGTTCTCGTAAAAGGTTTACAAGCTTATTATTATATGAACGCAGTACGAAGAGTCAAAGAAAGGAAAGTCTGGGTTGTTTTTGTTCAACATGGCACTGAAAAAGAACAAAGTCACGACCGTGCAGATTTCTGAAAGAGCTCAGCCAAGCTTAAAAATAAAGGAAGGAATGACTTTTAACGCCAAAAAGCACACAGAGACAGCGAGGCGGTGAAGCAGGGACTCAGCGGGCCACTTCATTTATTGCATGCTCCCAGAACAAGCTTTTTGAATGCTGGATTGTGTATCTGCCTGTGGGTGTGTGGTTGTGTGGAATAAATGCACATTTACAAAAAAAAAATCAAGGGTATGATCTACTAATGGGTGAAATAAAATGCTGCCAAAGTGGACGTTTTACACTAGAAGTCTGTTTTTAGCAGTTGAATTATGGGTGTTTATGTGTGTTTTTCCATGAGATGGGTTGCAATGGAGTCCTCTTGGGTCAAAGTGAAGGGGTCAAAGGTTGAAGGTTGGCCATGAAACAGAATAGGAAGGCGGGTTGACAAGCTTGAGAAAATCTTTACAGGCATCAGTCAGTGAACCAAGTGTGATTTATTCTTGTTCTGAAATCTGAGAACACAAGCCAAGTTCACATATCCTTATATTATTTGATCTTTCTCCTGTTTTATCAAGAGAAGTTATTCCTTGCCTTGGCAGCTACGTGGATGCTTAGCATTTTTATTTGATGCTGTAAAAGAAAAGGAATCCTGTAGGAAAGATCCGTGCCCATCATATTTATGCATCTTGGCCGGTTTTGTGTCTTAGAGGAGATCAAAGCAAAGACCTTTCTTTTATCTTTGAGACAGCACGCATGCCTAGCCCTCAACATCATCAGGAATACCTGTTATTACTGTTGAATGTCTTAAATGTAAGAAATGTAAGACAAGGCAAAAACCAGCCAGAGAACTTTATATTCATCATATTTATAACCATCTCCATATCATTTTTTTGGATGTTGAACAGACTTGCAGACGTCTTGGCAGGCGACCTGTAGGCGTATCTTCGCTGTTAGAGAGAAAACCTGAATATGTTTAGTGTTTGTGTTGAGCTCTCTGTGCTCTGACACTGTTAGAGCAGCAGGAGCAGCCGTCCTCTAACAAGGAGCCTTTGTCCCAGTATCAGCTCTGTCCTTTTCAGGTCAGCCCTTCTATCGGTGAGGGACACAAGATAACAGGACTTGTTCAAAAGGCAGTGTAGCGGCGGATAAACTCTGGGTTTACCTGGTATTATCATATCTCACCCAAGACGAACCCGTCCAGCATAAATTAACACATTTATCAAAGCAAGCACACAAGCAAATGAAGCTTTTAGTGGTGAAACAATTAGTTGACTAATGGACAAGTCAACAGCAATTTCTTTTGTCAGTTAATCTCTCACTTATTGTATAACGGCAGTATAACATCAGATCAAGGCCATAGTATCTTATGAAAAACAGTATGCTGTAACATAAGACTTTGTTTTATTGCCTGTGTAAAACTTTATCAGGTTGTAAATGTGCGCTGTATGTTGATGATTTTATCTATCATTTCTGGTGACTCCTGCTTCATCCCTTTCTTGATCAAAGATTTGGAGTTTGAGAAGAGTCCTGCTACTGTCATCTCTTCCCTGGGCAAACCTGTCAAGATGCACTGCACCCTGAAGGGTACAGGGGGCGAGGAAGAGGACCCCCCAGATGTCCTCTGGCTGAGAGATGGCATGCCACTTCAGTATGCAGACACCAACCAGTTCCAAGTCCATACCGGCCACAACAGTTGGACGATCATGAGCACGCTCACGTAAGCAGCGGTTTTCTCTGCTTACACTAATTGGTTTTGTCAGTGCATGACATTTAATGATGATCATCATGAATGTGAAGCAGCCACACCTGGCTTAAAAATGTTACCTAGGCACCTGCTGATTGTTTATTTCCTGTTCCTCCACCTCTCAACTAGCTTAACCAGTACTGTTGCTGGATTATGTCACAATACTGTCTTCCAGTCACTGTGGAGCACTTTGAAATTAAGTCTGAAAGGAATGATAAAACCCAAGCTGCTAGTAGCTCTCGTACTGTAGCTTAATGTATTTAACAGCAGTATGATTGGATGGCAAAATGTGGAAGGAAAGTAGTCAGGGTTTGTGCTTTTATCTCCCTGTTTTATCTGTGTGGTTCTTCATGCTTGATCTTAATGAAATCTCTGAAATTGCACCTTTCTGTACACATAACAGTATTGAGAAGGTCCAGCTTCCAGACATGGGCTCCTATCGATGTGCTGTTATGTCAGAAGGTCACCAGACTTTGTCAGAGGAGGGGAGCATTCAGCTGGAGGGTGAGTTCATCTTATCTTCCTGACATATATAAAGTAAAGACCTACAAAAAATTGCTAGTTTTATATGGATGGTTAAAAGTGTATAGAGCCTGATTCAGCTCATTCTTTCTCAGGCCTACCTCACTTCTCTAAGGAGCCCCAGCACATGTCTGTGGTGGCCAACGTCTCCTTGAGTCTGCAATGTGTGGCCCACGGACCTCCGGAGCCAGTCAAGGTCATCTGGCTGCAGGACGGCGTTCCTCTAAACTCTCTGAGAGACCCGGTGGCGCTGTCACCCTCCACACTCAACCTCACAGGTGTCATTTTTCACTCTCTATTACCTCCGCACTCAACACCACATGTAGACTGCTCAGTCAGATCCATTAAAACATACGGCCTCAATCAACTCCTCGAGTGTTCCCACTTTGCACTGATGCAGCCCAATATTCTGTTTATGGTTATACTAAAAAGCAGCGCACACACACACACATTTGAAAAGCTGGAACTCATAAATGATTTAAACGTTGAATCAGTTATCAATGTTATTGATGATTTCTACCGACTGACTAAACAATGAATCGATTTCTCATCTCAGCACTCAGTCGGTCAAAGACGAAGTGGCTGTTAGCAGTTTTTGGCACCAGGTAGCAAAGTTTTTAAATTACTAGAACATTTTAATTTAATCTGTTTAGAATGGTTATAATGACGGCTTCAAAAGCTACAAAGTAACTATCCTCTATAGTTTCAAAGACTTCGAAATCCCCCCTTCTTTGGCTTACACACAACCACCAAATTACCGCCCTCCCCAGAGAGAGCTGGCTGCCTGGCGCCGTGCCAGCAGATCCATTGAGGATGTGTCTTGTGGTTGTGTGGTTGACGGGTAAAGGCAGAGCAGCATGCACAAGAGGGACTATTGGGGGGAGGAAATAGATGAGCAGAGGACATAGGGAGATAAAAGAAAGACAGAGAGAAAGGAGGAGGGTTCTGTTGTTGCTTGAATGCAAACCACAGCTGCCTGCCAGATAGCTGGCCTATGTTAAGTCCAGTAGTAGGAGGCCAGGCTGAGTCAGACGGAAGGAGGGAGAATGAGGCGGCGGCAGCGGTCGGTTGAAAGATCTGGTTTGACTCATCAGAGCTGGCTGGCTGGTGTTGACCAGGACCTGTTTGACAGTAACTTACACTCACATCTCAGGAATGGACAGCTGCTCTGGCAGACCACAGCTCCAAACCAAAGGCAAACACAAATCATCTTTCAATATGCCCATAAAGAGAAATGGCATGAAGTTCATTCAACTATTAAGGAATCGAGGGCAACACATGTCTCAGTAACTTCAAATTTGAGGTAGTTTCCACTGTGTTGAACTGTAGCCCTGTGTCTTGCATCACCCTAAACCATAGTTTTTGTCATGTATCATCATTTTACAGACTAAATGTTTATTCTATTAATCAAGAAAATGATTAGGTTAATCGTTAATAAAAAAAAATAATTGTTAGCTGTAGCCTTAAATCCATGATTATGGTCATAGTTATCCAAAGATGGTTGAATCAAGGGCAGCTGGACTTGGATGTAGATACTTGAAGATACTTGAAAATACTTGAAGATGTGTCGCTGCTCTAACTGACCAGTGGGGAATCTTGAGTATTTAACCCTTGTGGGGTCGTTATCAAGGTCATTGATACCACTTGGTTCGTCAGTGCTCCTTGCTGTTGTAAACATTATTGGAGTCACCTCGTGCCAAGTGTAAACGACAGTCGTCAGGTTTGTCACATGAGGCTAAATGTTAAATCCAATATGCTGGAGTGTAGAGACAAAACTATGAAAGTACAGTATGTCACATCTTGCTTTCTGTCCGCACTGTTGTGTCAATTAAAGGACACACCAAGCCTTGACTGTATTTCCCAGCTGACATTAACGCTGTCGGTCAATAACACTGGTATGCTCGTGCACTCAGGAGTTCTACCTAGTGACTGATTATGACATTTGCAGCTGGTCAGGGGATGTTGTGATTTGCTGATGGGGAAGGAAGGAGACAGAAGGGCCAGCGGCATAATCTCGAGATGGCCTGATGAGCAGTTCATTTACCCACACAGCCAGTGGTCATCCCTCACCCCTCCCTCCCTCCCTCCCTCCCTCCTTTTCCTCTCTCACAACCCCTCACTTCACCCGGCGAGGATTGTACCCCCTGTTCTTTTTCCGGCCGCAACACAATGGAGGCATGGTGCCGTCGGCGCAGAGCAACACACTGCGTAATTCTGTGCGTGTCTCAGTTTGTGGCTGATTGACAATGTTGGTGTGTTAGATAACAGTGATAAAACTTGAATGTCACATGTTTCAGTATGTGTGTGAGTGTGAGTGAGTGTGAGTAAGCCTATGTTGTGGAATGTTTCGAGTGTGTGAGCATGCTGTGAGTCACTTTGTGAGAGGACTCATTCTCTGCTGAATGTCAGTGTCTGTCACAGTGATTTGCCCCCTTCAGAGGAGCCCCAGCCTCTTGAAGGCAACAGCTCAGCCTTTTTTTTACACCTGGAACTCTTTTTGTTCTCAAAACTACACTGCACAAAATGTTCAACTTCAAATCTTTTTTTCATTATCAGCAAGCTGCAGGCATGAACAACAACAACCCATTAGACTTTGAATATGTAGGTTAAAGATGCTTAAGTTGAAGAACGATTCTTGGGTGGTTGATATTAAGTTAGTCTCCCTATTAAAGATGGAATTTGTGTAATATTGTCTAAAAATGCAATATAGACATCATGATAACATATAACATTGTTTTAACAGTATTTCAATGACTATATTTCAGTTTGGAGCAGGTCTTTATTACTATCTAGTGAAATATAATGTTTTAAACGCTGTTGAAGCAACAGTTGAATGTAACCAAGATGCCAAATTTAGTGTTAACCCAGTTGTCTTTTGACTTGCAAATTACCAAATCAGTGCTTACTGTGCATGCATGTGTTGATTATTTTAAATCAGATTCGTCTTCTACATCAGTATGAAGACAAATGTTGATACAGCTAGGAAAATATATAGATCAAGACTTCACAGTGATGTGTATCTGTAAAAAATCAGATAAAACTATCACTGGTTTTATTTTGACAAAACTTGGAGGGATTATACATGCTTGCGCAAACATTAAAAGGTTCCACGTGTAGTATTTTTGCTGACAGTGGTGCTATGATAAAAAGTCAAAGCTTTTAAATTGAGCGTGATAAGTCAGAAACACTGGGAGCAGTTTTAACAAGAATGTTTGGGATTTACCTTTAAGAGACTGCCAGTCTGATGTTGATGAAATGTGGTGGAAAGATGCTTGGCACTGATTATTGCAAGGTGGACCTGCATCATTTCTGGCAGACATGTTTTATTTGTTTGAGCTAGACTAACAGTAACGACCTGCTGAAACCGATCGTTTTACCTTGCACACCGGTCTCTTCAAAATGTATTCTTGCATCAACAAGCAAATACTAACCCCCATAACTAATCATGGTACTGTTGACAAAGCGATCACGTTCCCTTATGGAAACTATTACCCTCCCACTATTCTCACTTCAGCTCGAACTTTCACACCGTTTCTCACGTTAACATTATATCCAACTCAGCATGCTGAGCAAGGATTTCTGGATTTAGAAGACCCCCAGATGTTCCCTCTTCACACGTACATGTCGTTTCATATTTCCGTCCAGGTTTGAACAGGACCAGCACCTTTTCTTGTGAGGCCCATAATCGCAAGGGTGTTGCCACCTCTGGATCTGGTACCATCACTGGTAGGTGTCATACTGTGGAAGCCCTCTTTGTTCAGTTTGGGTATGTTTTGAGTGTTTGGAGTTATGTTAATTGCCCACTTTCTTTCTTTCTTTAGTTCTCCCATCCCCACCTCAGAATCTGAAAGCTGTGGACATCACTCAGACCTCTCTCCATTTGTCATGGCAGCCTGGTTTCGGAGGCGACTACACTATAATCCGTTGCTCTGTTCAGGTGAGATAACTGTGAGAGGAGAATACGACAACTAGTTGAGAAAATAAGCCTGGAAAAATCACTGCAACTGTTTGACCTGCATGTTAAACAAACACATCAGTCTTCTGCTATTTGCTCGACTCTGATTTCCGCAGACCAGAGCCTTACCTTTTTTGCGAGCCCAATTTTAAAGAAAAGAGAGCTTGCTTTTCTTTTCTTCTCTTAACTCATCCTCTACCCCTCCCTGCTTTATTCGTGTACCAGTGGATCAGGTTTCACTCTGGGAAAGTGGCCTCCTGGACTAATCTTATGTAGCACCGCTCCCTCCCTCGCTCGCTCTCTCCGTCGGAGTCTCTCTGCCACTATCCTGCTCTCTGGCCGTTGCAACTCGTAGCAGAGAGGAGGCACATTTTCTCCTGGAGAAGCGGAGCAGTACAGCACCACCCCTAAACGTCTGGTTCTAATAAAGCTGCCCCTCATACCTCTTGCTGCTCTTGCCCCCCCCTCCCCTCCCCTCCTCTCCCCTCCAATCCCCTCACCCCTCCCTCACCCTCACAGAGGAACAAGGCGAGGGGCCGGCTTCAGCAGAATGGGGCAAAAATCTGAATTTAACGGTTCATTGTGTGGCGAAGAGAAACATGAAAAAGGCTACAGTGCGGAGAGCAGAAAGATGTTACTGTGCTCCACAAATGGAAGAAAGAATGAAAGAACAAAAGGAAGAAATGGAGAGAGAGAGAGAGAAAGTCAGTTAAAGAAAACAGGAAAAGGCAGTGACAGCAGGTATTGTGGGTCTGAGCCATGCGAGGGGAATGCAGGCTGAAGTGTGACTCAGGGCTGAGCTGTACAATTAGATTTAACGCACTTGTTTACAGGCCGGACGGTGATTCATCGAGTCAGGGATGACTATCTGGTTCTCTTTTTTCATACACACACATTCATACACACTCCTCATTCATACAACTTAATACTCCTTGGAATCAGAACTCACGCCGTAAAGAGAAATCTCTCGACTACTACTGTTACTCACGCAGCTTTTGAATATAGTAAAATTCATTGTCAAAGCAGCGCAAAACATCATCTGCTCACACACACACACACAAACACCTAATCTGTTTGTGTAGCAGCTCATTTATTTTTTTAGGTTCATTAAGTTCATTAAGTTTTCAGCTCAGACTGTAAGCCCGTCCTGTGAAGTGCAGTCCATAGCCTGCAGGAGCCGCATGATAATGAGCGATGTAGCGGAGGACAATGATTCAAACCGGCAAACTTTCATGTGGGTTTAAAAGATTGTTGCAGTGAAGCATTTTTCCAGCCTTGTGTTCCTCTTTAAATGTGTTTACCACAGAGAGTTTTTGCAGAGACAGCAGCTTTCTGCCCGTGATTTTTGGTTGAGTTCTGCTTTCAGTGCACCTTGCTGAGTCTGGATCATGTTCAAAACAGCAAGGATGCAGTTTTACACCATTTCTGGAAATTAACACTTAATAACCCCCTCCCCCAACCACCGTCACACACGTAGTCCAACCTCCTATTTTTTCTTCCACATTACCTCATATCCAGTATTATCAGTCACTGCATAAAGGGTCATAAGGAAAATGAAGGTTTGTAAGTGTAGAAATAGGAATTATATGTTTTTTTTGCTTTCGTCTTGACATATGAATGGTAAATTATTAATGATCCTCACCTATTATCTATCGTGTAAACCTACTTTAAAACATTTAAAGCTGCTACATATAATATTTACAAAAAAGTAACGTCTGCAGACCAACTCAAATCCACAAATTAATTTTGATAATAAGAATTATGTCAGATACGTTGATATTAGTCAAATATGGATTTCCAATATTCACATATATTGACATATAATATTAACCACCTGTTTTCAACACTGATTTAATTGTTTTATTGTGTAATTAAAATATTAAAGTATTGATAATTAATAACACTTCAATTCAAAATGAGAGGCAATTTGAGGCAAGTGAGTTTGCAAACAGAAGTACACACATAAAAATCATCAAAATATAAATATGACATCACAACTGATAAACATGTTGGAGTCTATATCTCCATCCATCTCCATCACTTCACAGGTTTTAGTTAAGTTTGCACACAATAACAGAGTCCTCTTCCTGTTTGGGCCATAAAGCAATAAAACAGATCACTCACCAAATCTGACCTCATAATCTGAAATCTGATGTAAAAGCAGGTCGACGCTGCAAATCTTCTTCACAATAGTTTCATTTTATATTTATGTATCAAAATGAATTGTAAAAAATATATATAATACAACACATTTAAGTTTATTATCTGAATGTTCCAGGCTAAACATTCGGGTGAGACCTTCACGGCAGGCCCGGATAAGATGATCCACAACCAAAATGTGAACATCCCACCGGCCACGCACGTCATCGGGGACCTGGAGCCCCACAGCCGCTACGCTGTCAGGGTGGCCTGTCACAGCAGCCAGGGCCCGTCTGAGTGGTCGGACTGGCTGGAGCTACGCACATTAGAAGGAGGTGAGAGGCTTCCAAGTGAAGAGACGTTTGTTTTCAATGTGCACGTCTTGTTCCTGTGTGTGTGTGCGTGTGTGTGTGTGCCTCAATTTAAACAAGACAAGTCCAAGTCAAGTTTCAGGTCTTGTTTCAGGTGAAGTCTCAGGTCTGCATTTGCACATTTGTATTCCAAAGTTGTTTTAGTGTTTTTTACATACATGAGACAAGTCCCTTCCTGCAACTTTTTTATTGTTATGAGAAGTCAAAACTGTGACTTACTTGACTCAATATTAACTTTTTTAACATTTTTTGCCTATGCAGTGGTTTAAGGTTGTGAGTATTTGGCATTTTAATCTTGTATTGCAGCTTAATCTAATGATTTCTAATGCCCTGGGTTGTTTGTTTGATTGCTGTCCTGCATAGAATTCATAAACCCCCAAAAGACACCTGCAGTAGTCACAGTCATGCTCACTTTTTGACAGCTTAATGTAAGAAGGTGAAATGCCTAAAGGGGAATTCCTTACTATCAGGGGGCTCTTAATGGCTTTTTAAAAGTGTTTATCTCAAGAATCATGATTCTGATTCATGAGTCTTCACTGCTGTTGTGATTGTGCAAACTGTTTTTCAGCTTGACTTCTTCAGAACCCTCTGTATGATAACAAGGAGTCATCGAATCAAGTTACAGTGCACTGTTAGTCATAATAGTCCTTCCTGTGCTGCTTTAACTTAATCTGTGTTTATGAAGAATACCAGACACGAGTCACTGTGCCCCTGTGAACCCAGTTTCGAATGTAAACTCTTGAGGTAGAAGGCGGACTGGTATTGAAGAGACAGGGTAGGGTGGAGACAGAGACAGGGGAAAAAGGAGGGAGGGCGGACGTTAAATTCTCCTGAAAGGCCTCAGTTAGGATCGCAGCACTCTATCCAAACTGTAATGCTAGGCTGCTGTGTGTTTGAGTTTAAACTGAGGTGGGATTTTCCATGCCAGCTCATGCTGTCTCTATCCCTGGATGAATAGCAGTGGAAAGAGCGTAAGAGGAGAGATATGCCATGGGAGGAATGATGGGGGCTTTCCATAATGGAAGCTACTTATAATCTAAAAACACTTCAATGCAGCATTTCTCATAAACAGAAAAAGGGAGAAGTAGAACTCCTTAAAAAGCCGCCGTAATGAAGAAGGACAAAAAGTGGTTTTGAGATACGTTGCCTACGGATAGGATTTTCAACTTTCAGTTCTTTATTTTAAAAAGTTGTAGGTAGCTCTGTTTCGTTTCTCTGGGAAAAAAAAACTCCTGTTTTGCCAAATTGTACAATTTCCCTTTGGACAATATTGTTCCACTTTTGCTCTGGCAGCTCTCTCTGCACTTGTCCTAATGAGTCAGAAGATGAAAAAAAAAAAAGGATAAGATTCAGCCGGTGGTCAAAGATAGTTCAGGAGGTACTGAAAGGTCAAAAGGAGTGAGAGAGTGAAGAGGAGAGGTAGACTACTGACAGCTCAGCCAGATTTTCCATGTCTCTCTGTGGTTTAAGTGCTGAAGACTGGGACAAAACTCCCAAAAGGTCTTATTGTTTAGATCTTTCTGCTCCATTTGTTTCTCATTAATAAATTGTGCAATTATGTGCTGCACTACAAATGTCATCCTGGCACAGACATCCCCATTTGCTGCTCCTCTGTCTCCTCCCTAATTCTTACGTTGTTCACTTTTTTACACTCTTCTCCTGCCAGCTCTTTTTCTTCTCATTCATCCTCCATTTCCTTCGAGTAGACCGAGCTATTCTCTTCTTCCCTCATTTTCTCGCAATAGTCTTTTCCATCCTCGAATCCTAAAAACACTATTGAGGAATTTATTTCCTGCATCTCCAAACAAGTAGAACAACTTTTTTTTTTTTTTTTCTGAATCCAGTCTTTCAGCTTCCCTGCTTCATCTTTCTTTTACCCCCTTTTTTTTTTGACCTCAGATGACCTGTGATTTCTCCCTCCAGAGCACACAGCAAGGCACTGTGGGAAAAACAAAAAGAAAAGAAGTGGGTTGATGGTGGGAGTAAGCAAGGAATGGATGGAAGAGCAGGGAAACGGGGGAAGGGGGCGCTTTGAGAAAACACTCATTTTGCTATTTTCCCAAAGCCCACTATTTTCCCCGGAGGATGAGAGAATAGAGAAGCAAGGGGGTGGGGGGGTGGGGGCCTGGTCGGTGGGAGAGGAAGCGAAACGACCCATGTCACCCTCCTAATCCGAAAGCTGCAATGAGATTATGTTCTACATACCCGTTCTGTAAATGCCGTTTCCTTTCACATCCTGAAATAACTCCAGAAATGCATCGATCCAAAACAAACAACCAACCAAACAAAATGATCAACATTTGACAGGCTCACACCGCGTTTTAACATAGTTTGTTATACTGAAAAGGCAACAAAGAGACTCCTGTCCTGGTTCCCTCTGCACATCTGTTTCATCACATCTGTTTGTACCCCTAAAATAAAATTAATGCTGAATTGCAGAACACTCAAACTTACTGCTCTGATGAAAGTGACTCATGACTACGTGGCAGCACACAGACAAATGTGTCACATTTGATCTGGTTTAATAGGCGTGTCACATTTGATCCAGTTTAATAGACCTACTACTGTCAGCAAATTGCAACCACAATCATTAAACAATCCCATTCGCCGAGGACGGACAACAGTCTGTTCCACCATAAAAATTGAAACAACTTGGATGTCCTGAACATTTTTGATGACACTAATATTTATGCTCCGACTGATCTTGGAAACATGTTTCCTGTATAGTGCTGAATTTGTTTTCATTTATGGGGGAACAGACTCCGGATCTCAGGGCTCATGACTCAATTTTTGGCTTGAGGATGACCCTTTTCCATCCATGTGTTGACCCACGCAGAGACTGAGAGGACAAGATGTAGCCTACAGAGAGAAACTGAGGGTAACTGCCCTGCCTTCAAACCGTGTTTAAATGCTTCTTAGCGTGGTTATGTGACACTGCTTCATAAATAGCAGCACACAACAGGATGTGAAACAGTAGTCTGCCATGGGTGCAGATGTTAACCTCTGCTGTTGTGAACTAATTGTGTCTCAGAAGTGTTTGTTTCTCAGCCTCTTGCCAAGCCTGCGCTGCTTTCATGTGGAAGACCTTGTAGTTTCTGCATTTCAGAAAAACGATACCAGCACACATCTCGTTTTTTGGTTTTCCTTTTGAAACTTCCCAAAAATCTCTCGCAACTGGAGTGTTTTTTCTTCCACAAAGTTTTTACGTCAACGGTTACCATCTCCGTTCGCTTGAACTCGTAGCTGCATGAAAAGAGAGGCATTACCACGGAGAGGGCAGCGAGGGAGAAGAAAACTTGGAAAGAGGGAGATGTAATCATGTAGAACGGGAGGCAGGGAGAAAGAAAGAAAATGAGGAGGAGGGGAGGGGAAGTGAGAAAGCAAGCAGCCAGGCAATAAGGAAGTGGAGAGAGAGGCAGAAAGACTAATGGATGACGGAGTATAGGTGGAGACGAACTGCTGGAACGAACTTGACTTGGAGGTTGTTTTTGTTGCTGCTGGCAGGCAGAACGGGGACCACATGTGGAAACAATCACCCGCCAAACGCTTCCTGATAACATCATCCATAGGCTAGGCCATGTTTCCCAAACTCACACTGACTTTTGTGTGTGTGTGTGTGTGTGTGTGTGTGTGTGTATGTGCGTGTTTGTGTGTGTGTGTGTGTGTGTGTGTGTGTTAGTGTAGGCGTGTGATGGTGTCCAGCTAGTTTGTGTGACTTTGTAAGCCTTAACTCAAACGCCCACAAAGGAAATAAGCAGTGTCGTCTCCTTGCGAAAAGGTTCTTGGATTTATGTGCTATACAGAGCATTAATAACAACACACACACACACACACACACACACACACACACACACACACACACACACACACACACACATTCCTCACACTATTTCTAGCATGTTATTTAACTAGGTTTTTTTCTCCACTGGGTATTTCTGCTGCCAGCAGCCTTTTTCACTCTCTACTCCAGAAGGCCAGGAAAGAAAAGGGCAGGGTCCAGAGAATAAAAGAAAAAAATAGGGATCGACTGCCGAGACTGGACAGTGTGAAGGAAGGAGAAACAGGCCTCAGCACGTATCCATCTGTGTTTCCCCCAACCATGCTGAGACAGACAGAGTGCAGTGGCTTCTGAACCCAGCTAATCGCCCCTGTCTGTTGTGCCCTTAGGTTGCCATTTTTTTGTCCTAATAAAGCTGAATTCTCCACATTCTCTGACATCTTCCCTTTCCAGCTGTTGTAGTTATCCACACCCTCAAGGCTCCAGGCTGTCAAAACAACACACGCCTGGCTAACTCCCAGCCCACTGGCCCCTGGCCACCGGGCTCACAGTCGGAGCACTGCCGGCTCCTCATTCATACCCAAAATCTTTTGACACATACGCCGCCGCACCCTGAAGCTACATGCTTACCAAACTTTACAGCAACTCAACAAGTAATAAGTCACGTAGCTGTGTGAAAAGTGAAATGCCTTCAATTTCAAGTTGTTTTTTTTTTTTTTTGTTCTTCTAGTGCCAGAAAACCCACCAGTTAACGTCACAGCGGTGCTAAATGAGACAGAGGTGCTACTTGCGTGGGAGGGGCCTCCAGGGAAGCTGAATGGAGAGCTACAGGGCTACATGGTGGAATACAGCACACCGTCCACACAGCAGGTCAGTCCGGGACACTCACAGCAAAACACACTGTGAGGTTGCCATGGTTTCTAACCTTGTTCATGTAATTTGGATTAATACTGACAAATATCCATTCAGCTCGATACTGACAGTCTCCCTCTTTTCTTTTGTTGACAGTTTGTTGTGGATACTGGATTGGTCACAGAGCTTTCAATCAATCTGTCCGTCCCTTTGTCCAATGTGTCTTTTCGAGTGTGTGCCTATACAGGGGCGGGGCAAGGACCCTGGACCCCCACACAGACTCTGACGCTTGTTGCTCCCGGTGAGTGACAAGAAGATGGAAAATAATATTCTCTTCTAGGGGTTAAATCTTAAAATGGATGATTTCTGAAGTAGATTACTTAAGATTCATTCAATCCATTATTTTTTTTGAGGAACCTCCAGAACTGCCATTTCATTGTTTACAAAAACAGTAATTTTGCAAGCAATAGTTAGATTTTGTCTTACAACTTCAGTTTTTCCAAAAGTTGTTTCATTTAATTCTTCAAGCATGAAAGTGTCATTATAGGTTTCACAAAAATAAGACGTTTTTCTCCTGAAAGTCACAATATTGACCTTGGTTCTGCTTTTTTTTTTCACTCTCACAGAAATGGAGGAATTTAGAGGTGAGTAATAACCAGCGTTCACATGCAAACCTACACACACGCTCTGCTATGACCTCTCAGAGTGGCACAAAATGACACAGTGACAGTGGAAGTGAGCTCACAGTGGGGGTTTTTTTTTCCAGCACAGGACTTCTCTTTCTTATTCTCAGTCATCATGAGCCTGAGAGTTCCTTCCTGTGTATCGCAGAAAAAAAAAGGAAGGAAGAGAAAAAAGAGAAAAAGAGGATCTCAGAGAGACGGGGAAAGGGGAAGAGGGGTGTGGGGGTGAATGAGGAGACGCATCATAAATATTTATAACAGGCAGGAACAGTGTAGCATCTTTGTTTGCTTAGTCTAATAGAGCTAGACAGACAATTCAAACAACAAGAATGGGAGATAAAAAGAGAAGAAGAGGCAGAGAAAGTCGGGGGAGGATGAGTGTGAATGGGAGGAAAAGTTGAAAACAATGGTAGGGTTTTAGCAGTAGCTTGTGGGTTTGCTGCAATTAAATTTAATGTGAGCGATGAGGGACACCAAGATAAAGTAGATGTTTTAAGAACGAGAGGAAAAAAGCATTTATAGTAAGAGTAGAAATGAGCTCAATAGTCCTCGAAGGCAGGACTGATGTCACTTCATTGATTTGACCAGTTGAAACATATTTTCACATGATTATGTAAAAATGGAAGTAGATGCAAGGCACCACAAAAGTGACATAAAGCAGTAATAGGCTATCTGATGAGTAAATCTGAATAAATCAATAAATAATACAGCTGTAGATATTTCTTTACCTTTAATTAATAAGTCAAATCACAACTTAATTGCTGTTTTTGTCCCTGTTCATGTGCCTTCCCTCAGGTCTGTCATCGCCTCCAGCCTTTTCCTGGCACTGGTGGTACGTGGTGATGGCCATCGCCGGTGCTGTGTCCATAGCTGTGCTCATGGCTGTTTACGTGGCCAAGCTGCGGCGCAAGGAGACGCGCTTCGGGTGCGTAGGCTGTTAATGCTCCTCGTGGGTGAAAGGGAGGGGACTCGATAGCTGTGCCAAAACCAAAAAGCTACAGTATTTTTTTTTTTTTTTTAAAGCTCCTGCGTCACTTCTGCATGCATTCTGTAGCATTTGGATGAGTTAGAAGACATCTGTTTTGAAAGACCAACAGTCCGTGTTATGAATTATGGAGCAATGCCATGCTTTCAGCTGTGTTTACACATCTGTTTGAGCGACCTCTCGCTGTGTTTTACCCTGTTTTGAATGATGTGTGTATGCTCTTCACAGAGAGGCGTTCGAGCCCATGATGGAGAGCGGGGAGCTGGTGGTCAGGTACCGCGCTCGCCGCACCTACAGCCGCAGGACTACAGAGGCAACATGTGAGTTCCTCTCTCTCTCTGCCTCTGCATGATCTTCAGAAACATGACACTTTACGCTTGACTTTGCCAGCGCTGACTGTCCCTACAGCGGTAAGAGAGTAAGAGCAAGTGTGTCTCTCAGCATGCCCAAACGGGCCTCTGTCCCCAGGATAGATAGCAATACAAAAAAGCTGCATAATAGCATCTCCTCTCATGCCCTGGGCCTGGATCCAACAGTTCAGATGAAGGAAATCTCTAATGACACACAATGACAGCTCTATACTTCACATTTCAAGCAAGGATGCACGTCCTCAGTTTGTTTTTGTTGATCAAAGGCAAGAACATGAACAACTAAGGGTTAAGTCATTTTTCCTGCAGCTGTGAAAACAGCCCTGGAGTGTTCAGTCAGCTGACTTACTCCACAACAACACTGTGCCCCTTATACTTAATAACGTAATCTTTCTATAATCATATCAGTTAGATGTACAGCAAATCCATGAAGTTATGCTCTGTGCTCTCAGGCGTAAACAGCAGAGTGAAGTTTGGCTTGAGTACAGTTTAGTCATCTTGCTGAGAGAGCGAAGGAAGGAGATGGGGCGGGGAAGGTGGAATCAAGATAACAACATATTGGGGAGGCCAAACATGTGGGAAAAGGGATACAATTACATCACGGAGAGAGTGTCATGACAAACCTCTGCAAGGGATTATTTCAAACTTAAGCAAGCTGTAACAACAGATGATGAGTTATTCAACTGTTCTGACCGGAGTGAGGAGATCATTTGACCTTCAGGGAGCAAAGTCAGAGTTTCAAGTCTCGTCCAGTTGGAGCGACAACCTCGTACCAGTGGAACATAAAGCATTAGATTGCAGTTGTCTGTGTGCTATCACCAGTCAGCAGCCCCTGTGAATCCTCCTGATTACAGACAGAGATACGCACCTGTAAACACAGCGTACAGACTCAAATTTCACACAGCTGGGTCACATTCAAGTCCTGACATTGTCCCTGGTGTACGCTCAATATTTGTGTAGACCTCATACACAAGTCTCAGCTTGCCACAGCCACAAAGAGGCCAGGGGAGAGGCAAAAACTAGAGCGAAAAAGCGAAAAAAAGAAAGAAAAAAAAAAAAAAGACCCTTTTTCATTCACTGAGTAAAATGAGATGAGCCAAGAGAAAGAGATGTGGAGATAATGTGTTCTGGAAGTGAATGGGGGAATGAAGGAAGGGCCAGATTGGAGGGATTTGGGCGGGATTTATGCTGCTAATGTTGACCAGTAATTCTGGCCAATTCTCAGGACGAATCCGAACCCTGGGGCTTCTGTTATTGCATGCGTTGGCTAATAGCTGGTCACGCTAGCTTATGTTGGGACATGCCTGTGGACTGAGCACATCATTGTCCGACGCGTGGCAGATTGATGGTGTAGCAGCATCTGGAGGGGAATCTTCAAACATGTCATTGCCCTGCCATATCCCGGCCCAGATGTAAAAACAGAGCTAATGTCTGTAGCGAAGGCCGCTCGCCACCGTACAGCTCAGTGACAGCCAGCAGGTTGAGGCGACTCAGAAATGTTTAAACCAGTTTAATACCTCTGACCTCATCTCCCCCCCACCCCAATCTGCTCCCTGAAGGATCACATGGTCATGTTTCTCACACCTGAAAAATGGCCTGAAAGGACAAAGCAGCTCCATTACAGATACATGCGTAGCGGACTGAAAGAGTTTTGTGTATGTTTGAAAAAGGACAGGAAAAAAACAATAGATTCTAAAATATGTTTTCTATTAATACAGCTTTAAATGCTTTAATGTTAGAACTCTAAATTTTATTATTTTCACATTAACAAAAAGAAGAAAACTAAAAAGATTTAATGCATTTTTTGTATTGTGTTGAGTTTTACCAGAAAATGGATTGTGTCATTCCACTGACAGTCTTGTTTTCATTCTGATTTAAATCTGGCAGTGTTTATTAACACATTGTTTTTGGCTCTATGTTGGGTATTGTGGTTTTGGAAAAGCAAGGGCGTCCGCTTGGTACAATCTGTCTGTTTTTCTCTCTTTTCAATGTTCTTCATTAAAGTTCAAACACCATTGAAATTCCTTATTTTTTCCTCCTCAGTGAACAGCTTGGGCATCAGTGATGAGCTGAAGCAAAAGCTCCAAGATGTGATGGTGGACAGACATAAACTAACCCTTGGGAAAACCCTGGGAGAAGGTAGGTTTTTTTTTTGTGTCAGTCTCATTTCTGGGACAGCCTGAAGTTAATATGTAGAGTATCAGTTAAGACGCAGGGAGTGCCTGACAAACAGCAAAGAAAAAGGCTTTTGTGAACACTTTTGTATCAAGGTTGGTACACAGTCAGGACTTATCTACCGGAGCTTTCTTTCCACTTATCTCCAGTAATTCCCGTCTGACGCTAATGGCTTTTGACCTTGAACAGTTTACAGTGTGATAACTTTATAGCTCTGTACTCCGTAATGTCGGGAGACTAACAACCCTTCACTAATAAATGAGACATTTAATTTTGTGGCATCTTAAACTTGGTGTTTATGTTTTAATTTCTTTCTTCAGGCGAGTTCGGCTCTGTGATGGAAGGGTTGCTGACTCAGGAGGAGTCGGTTCTCAAAGTTGCTGTCAAGACTATGAAGAGTAAGTAGACAGTTAAAGTACTCAGCAGTGACCACAATGAATCCCTTCATTTTGGGAACACAAGCCATTTAACACACAGCCCCCAGGGTCAGAAATTAATGGGTGTTTGGGGGCAAAAATCTCAGTTTTTGATCAGAAAACAGACAAAGATGCAATTTGTAATATTGGCAGAAGAAAGATTTGAGCCCACATAAACCATAGTGCCAAAGTAAAGACAATTGTGTAAAAACCCCCAAAAGTTCAGGGGGAAAAGATGATTTTTTTTAGATTTGGGAAAAACAGCACCACCCTCTTCAGTGAGACATTCTGCGAGTCTCAAGCTGTGGCAAAGAAGTTAAAACAAACTTAGTGGTTATAACTGCTAGCATGAATTAATAGATAGTTTAATATATCCATGTGCCAAAACGCCCTCTGAAATAAAGGCTTATTTCTTACCCTGGCTATACGTTACCCACTGAGCTATACAAAACCACAGGGCCTCACCTCTGTACTGTCTCCTCTCCAGTTGCCATCTGTACCCGCTCAGAGATGGAAGATTTTCTCCGCGAAGCTGCCTGTATGAAGGAGTTTGACCACCCTAATGTCATGAGGCTTCTAGGTGAGTTAAGATTCATACCTCTTGGCGAGTCAAGGGTGGGCTCATCCAAGACATTTTTTCTCACTTATCCCTAGTTTCTCTGTCCTGATTTTGAAATATACATCTCAGAATTTTCTGCCTGAAACAATGGGGATTAATAAACTTAACAGCAATGGGTCTTTCCATAAACAGCATCTCAGTTATTCAGGATAATTCACAAACCTCACTATCAACTGTTTTCTTTGGACCTACTTTCTACCAGAGAAATAGTCCCAATGAAACTTGTTTACTGCATTTTTTTGTAGATTATCCAAAGTCACAGGAACATTGTTTTTGGAAAGACAAGCTGCTTTTGAATTTTGTAGCAGAGGCCAAAACATTAAGATGTGTGTCTCTCTTGGAGAAGGATATCTCAAAACCTGGGCAAAGAAAACCAAAACTTACCTGTAGTGGCCAAAAACCACTACAGGTAAATGAAGTTCAAGTTTTTTTTAACATTTGGGATTATGAGTACAATTTTGTTAACCTCTGAATGTACAGAGCATGTGTGAAGTCTATGTGTACAACATTAAACCGAGGTGTTTTTACAGGTGTGTGTCTGCAGACTGTGGAGAGTGAAGGTTACCCCTCCCCTGTGGTCATCCTACCTTATATGAAACACGGAGACCTGCACAGTTATCTGCTATACTCAAGGCTGGGAGACTGTCCTGTGGTTAGTTTGATTGCAAATAATGAGTCAGCAACACACACATGTGAACACTCAGTCACTTACGCATATTCAAACATACACTCCACACAATTTAACAACTTAATGGGTTCAGGGTTTAGAAGTTCACATTAATGTCTGTCAGCAAAACGGGATCCAAAGGTCAAATAGATGTAAAGTATTTGTTACAGTCAGTCCCAAACCACACCTCTTTGGCAGCACGTACACTCTGAGATCATGAAAACACAAGATATGTGTACGTTGTTGCTATCTGCAGCTTTACTTATTAATGGATGAAGTGTTTTTTGGAATAGAGAAGTGCTATAAGCAGTGAGTCTCTGAAGAGCCGGATTGAGAAACACAAGCCTAATCAAAACAAGATTCCCTACAAAATGTTGAAACATCCATGCGTTCGGCAAACATTCAAGAAACACAGTGGTGTTGAACCCTATCCTTCCCACAGGAGTAGGCTGTTAGTATCTGGAGCAGAGAGCACTCAGTTCAGATTGATTACAGGTCATTACAGAGATAGGCTGTAGTGCCCTCTACTGTTCCAAAAATACATGTCAGCCGCGGTGGATGTGTGTATAAACCCTTTTTCCCTCTGTGTTGTCCTACAGTACCTCCCGTCTCAAATGTTGGTAAAGTTCATGACGGATATTGCCCGGGGAATGGAATACCTCAGCAATAAGAACTTCATCCACAGAGACCTTGCTGCTCGCAACTGCATGTAAGCACAATATCTGCTTCCGTTTTTTTACTCTCTCAGTTCCTTTATGGGTTCTTGCTTGGTCTATCTCTTTCCTTTTTTGATCTTCTGTGGAAAGGCGTCTTCAGCCTTTAAAAAAAAAGTAAAATTCTTAAAGAGCAAGAGACTGAGCTCAAAGCAGAGAGGAAGCCCAAAAGAATCAAAAGCTAATCAAAGGACAGTCTCTCAAGGGCAACAATAGATAATTTAATATACAATGCATAATTTTTTATAAGATGATCATATGTTTTGCATATTAAGTCTTAATAGCTGTCAAATATATGTAGTGGCTCAAAAAAGTGCAAAAAGTAAATATTTAAGTGCAAGTTCCTCACAGCTGTACATACATACAGCACTTCAGCAAATGTACTTTGTTGCTTTCCACCACTTCTTGAATGCTCCTTTTCTGCCAAAAACAGCTCTTTAACACTGGTCTCTCTGTCTCAGGCTGAATGAGAATATGAACGTATGTGTGGCCGACTTTGGCCTCTCCAAGAAGATCTACAACGGAGACTACTACAGGCAGGGACGGATCTCCAAGATGCCTGTCAAATGGATCGCCATCGAAAGCTTGGCTGACCGCGTCTACACCACAAAGAGTGATGTGGTTAGTTCACCTCCTATGTGCTTGTGTCAGTGTGCGTGTGTGTGTGTACTTGTATTTGTCCCATTTTGGGGACACAAATCTGTTCACCTACCATCTGGGGTCCTAAAAGGCTGGTCCCCACAAGGTTCACCATTTATTGTAGGCTTCAACATCTGTCTGTTTAGTATCAAAACACTTGATAGGACTTGGAATATGTTTCTAAAAGATTCGTAGTTTTCCTTAAGCACAGCAAACGGCAGCTTTGGTTATCCTGAATTCAGTCCATTACAATAGATTCTTCCAGAGGTGATAAATCAGTACCAAAGAATCCAAAGAAACTTTTTAAAGCTCTGCTGCATCATAATCCACTTCTCTATTTCACTAATTATATTATTTTCAGCTTCATGTTTTCAAGCTTTTGGAGTGTATTTGTGTATTTTAGTCTATTTTATCCACATTTTGGCACAACTGAGCGTTGAGAACTTATTGAGCAGATGGACACAAAGTAGAGAGGAAAATTATGCTGCAGGAGTGGTTTGAGAAGTTTTTCTCTCAGTGTTAACTATTAGATTTGATCTGTTCTAAGAAATAACTGTGCAAACCTCTTACAGCCACCTTTCATGTCTACTGGGGGTGAGTGTTTGGTAGTAAAAAGCCTTACCCTAATTTTAAAGGGATATGTATGAGATATTAACTGTAACAGCTGGTATATCACTACTTGTATGTTGGTGGGGCCCTGGTGTTCAAGTGTTAAAAAGTTGAACATTCTTTAGTAGCTCGTGGATAAAGGGGGATTCTCGGAAAGCTTAGACACACATAGCAGTTTTATTTCCATTGGCAGTGTTTGAGCAGCGCAGATTCCTGTTTGAGTAGTGTGGCAAGGTGTGTAAAACCTAAAGGAATTAAAATTCCTGAAACCTTCCCCTCTCTCCCTCTCTCTCACTTCGTCCTTCTCTCTCTCTCTCTCTTAGTGGTCGTTCGGAGTCACCATGTGGGAGATCGCCACGCGGGGCCAGACGCCGTACCCTGGGGTTGAAAACAGTGAGATTTATGATTATTTGAGACAGGGTAACCGTCTCAAACAGCCTCCAGACTGTCTGGACAGCATGTGAGTGTCTGCTCCTTCACTGCACATTCCTCACAAAATACACTCAGCTAATGATGAAGTACCTTCTCTCGTGATCAGAAAACCCCTTTTTTTTCTATGAAGCAATCACGGCTAATGGCTAAACAGTTCCAGTCTATCTGCTTTTCAATAGGCTGAGATGGCACTTTGAATATTTTCCAAGTTTCTTAAAGATTCTTTGATAAACACGCCTTCACTAAAGCATTTATATATAAATAGATATCCTCCATTTGGAAAGCTGGAACCCTGTATCAAATCAAAAAACACTTATCTAAATTGTTAAGTAACATTTTGGAAAGCAGCTTATCTCTTGATTTTTATGTAATGCATTATTTTATAGGCACCATCATTTCTGAAGAACATCCCAGAAAAATTCTGAGTTTGTATTTAATGATAAAATAGTTAAATAGAAAATAGAAGAGATAGAATTTGTAAGATGAATTTCATATAAAATTTGTTGTTTGTTGTTCTTAATAATTATCACTCCTAATAACCTGAAAAACTGACAGATCTATTTAAGTCAAAGTAAAAATTAATCAATCATTTTGTTAAGTTTGTGAGTCCTTTCCAGCAATTGTCCTAAGGATTTTACACAACATACTGTACATATCTGTTTATTTCCAGTCAATTACTGGGAAACTATGGGAAATGTAAAAGGAAGTTTTACTGTTTTTCACATACTTTAACAATGTGTAAACATTAATTAAACAATTAACATGTCATTGTTCTCTCCAGCTATGCCCTGATGTTCTCCTGCTGGCTGCTGAGCCCAAAGGATCGTCCATCTTTTGAGTCCCTGCGCTGCGAGCTGGAAAAAGCCCTTGAGGATCTGCCAGACACCCAGGATCCAGACGAAATCTTGTATGTCAACATGGATGAGTCCTCCATGGAGCTTGGGGCTGTCGGAGGCCGTGACCCCATTGGAGGGCCGTCCCCTCTCTGCCTGAAGGGCCTGGACTCTGTGACCACAGTGGAGGTCCACCACCCCAACCGCTACGTCCTCTGTCCACAACATGAAACCAACCGTGCCCTCTCTGACTCCCTGGAGAGTCTGGACATGCCGGTGTCATCCTCCACGGCCACGCTGCCTCTACAACCATCCTGCCGCTCCACTCCCAACCCCACCCCAGCTCCGACCCCGACTGTAGAGCTGCTGGACGACAGGGAAGCGTCCAGGAAAATGCCCTGGCAGTGATGGTTTCACTCTTACAAAATGACAAGACTGGTCACTGCCAAAGTGCGCCGTCCTCTCACCCCAGTCAGAGAACTAGATCCAGCCTGTTCCTACTGACTTTAAGAAACCTAATGTGCCCATGTAAATACTTTGCACAAATACACTCATACACACACACCCGAAGGCATTCCAAGGAAGTGAAGGATTGGGGTTATTTCCTTTGTCAAGCCCCCCCCTCTTCTAAAATGAGCACATTTCCAAGTAAGTGTAATGTGTGATTGCTGTACCAGGAGGAAGACTGTTACCAGTGGATTTAGGGCACAGATACTGCAGCACAATCAGAGAAAATAAATTCCCACTTGTTACAGCAATAACATGCCACCTCTTACCCCAACCATCTGTTTGCAGCAGAGTGACCTCCTCCACACGATTAAGCTAAAAAAAAATAAATAAATAAAAAGGTCTCCGCGAAACCAGCTCACACACTGCCAGATATACAACTGAATAAACTCAGGAGCTTGAACTTTCCAGTGAAGGAAATAAGTAAGCGCTAACATGGAGGACTCACCAACTGAAGAAACAGAAACCTCACCCATCACTTGATCCAAACTTACTCGAGGCCTGGTGGGAGAGACAGGAAGAAGCAGCAGTGTCTCTTTCCCTGAACTAATCATCTGGTGAAGACAACTGGCTTGCTTTAAGGCTACGTTACAGGTTCATGAGGGACAGAAAGAAGATTTTTGGGCTAAAATAACCATTATTACTGTTGTTTGGTGAAATCAAAGTCCTTTTTGGCTTTTATTTAGTTGAAATCTTGCTTTTGAAGGGTGTCATAACTTTGAGGATGGTAGAATTTTCTCTCCTCATAGAAAAACTTTAATTTAAGTTCACCATACCTGAAGTATTTTACCTGTTAGCAATTGAATAAAATAGTGAATTTTAAAAACAGAACCAAAATTTTACAAAGAAAATGAAAATCTGCTGCAGGCTTCAGAGACTCTTTGTGTAGCTGTTTTTTCTTTTTTCTTCTTGCTTATTCGTTTAAAACCTACAGTAGTTTTGTATAAAAGCCTAATGTAGCTCTAACAAGGCCCTGCATCTTCTCCAGGGGTATTACTGCTGGTAGTGCATCAAGCACCGTGAGCCATTTACAGTTCACACGAGGCACTCTTTCCTCACTGACAGGCGAGGCACCTGTGCAAGTCCTGATTCATCTTTGACATAACTCAGGAACCTGAGACTGTTCAACAGGGACAGAGGTGCTGGTCAAATCAAGAGGGTACTAATAATCAGAGGAAGGCGGACAGACTGAGGGTAGGTACGGGCATGACGGAGTTACCCAAAGCAAATGGCAGGATAAGCTCCTCACCTTTGCTTTTGGCTCAAGCACAGTGTTATTACACAATTTGTAATTTTTGTATGCTGATTTTTTGTATTTCTACAACTTTGCACTAATGTTTTTATATCAATGTATGTTTGTTTATAGTTTGTGTATCTTTTATGCTTTTTAAATGACTTTCTGTACATTCTGAGTCATCCTTTAGACGCCTCTCATGAAATCTGTTCCCATGTAACAATTTCCGTATTCATAAAGGCAAGACAACATGGTCTGTGAAAGCATTACAAGGGCGTTTAATTCCATTCGATGGAGTGTTTTCCATAAATGAGCAAAGACTGGTAGACTGGGAAATATGACTAACCTCGTTATCTTACATCATCCTGCCACTCTTATTCTGAGATATTTTTGTTTCTTGAGGTTAAGCTCTGTAAATAGAAGTCTGTTACCAGCAGAGTCAAGTAGGAGACAGAAAACAGTAACTGAAAACTAAATGGGAGTGAAGATCATCCACTCCTCCGCTTTGAGGAAGTTCACCAGCTGCAACTTTGCATCATGCATGCACTTATTTATATATACAGTATATATATATTTGCTTTAGTTCATAATTTTATCATTGGAATGGACGTGACCATATTCCAACACACATTTTGGGAGAACAAAATTTGTTTAGATGAGTTGCAGTGTTTTTCAGTTGTATACATCCATGGTACTTATATATAAAACAGTATACAAGTGTACATTTCTTGCAATACGTTTGGTACTGTATCTGAATTGTTTGTGAACCACACAAAGTGGTGATGAGACTGAGGCACTGGTCTAATTTGGTCTATACCAACATCTCACCAATTTGAATGCAGGTACACTTACTGTATTATACTGTGTTTGCTACCTTTTGGTTTTGAACAAAAAGAAGAAAAAAATAATCTGTTCTTCCAAACAGATTCAAGCATGAGCTGAAATTTCTTCTTTGTGATTACATTCAGTTTAAATCTCAGAATTTCATAACTTTACCAAGTGCCTTCAGAGAGCCAGTATTTTTACATTACAGTAGATTTGTGTGTGTTGTAATTCTCCTGGTGTGTTGAATTGGGAGAGGACTGTATAACTGCCTTTATTTTGTCACTGTCATGATTTGTAAACAAATTTTTATACAATACCTACAGTATTTTGTATAAGAAATAAATCTGTTAATTCTTGAAAGAGCTTTGATGTGGTCAGTATAAATCTCATACATCCAGATGTTTTAGTGACATGTTTATTGATTCAGTTTATCAGGTATGAACAATACAGTTGATAATGAGGTAAAGTTTTGTCTTATTGATATTTATGATCAGACAGCAGGAAGATTATGAACCTGAGATGAACAACACAGGGGCTGATATATCCTCTGAAATATCACCCGACACCTAAAAAGCACATGAAATAGTTGAATAATGTACAGAATGAATACTATGATGCGTAGGTGTGTGAGGTTTCAGAAGTGAATGTAGGAGATCTGCATATCGCCTTCAATCTCCAGCATGTCAATCTCATTAAAGGACTGGAAGCGGTGGAAGAAATTGAACAGATGCTGCCCGTTCACAAAGACCTTAAATCTCTGGTTCCCGCAGCGAATTGACATCTGAGAAACAAAAACAGAAAAATCAAGACACTGCTCAGCCATAGTCAGTCAAAACAACACAGACCACACCTAAATCACGTAGGAATTAATAATGAGAGGAAAATATGAAGAATGAATGACTGATACTACTTACATCAAAGTACTGTCCCTCCATGAAGGGGTTCATGCTGCCGTCTCTCTCCTCCTGACCCCAGTCACCTCCAATCATGCTGTTTCTCACCACAATCCCCTCCCTCACTCTGGGGTTCATGTGGAAGGCGATGTCCCGAGATCTGCTCGACATGAAGTTGATGCATATGCTGCAACACAAGAGACCCAAGACTGTCTGTTAGCATGCACATACCACCTTATACCGAGGTATGCATGCACACTCACAAACACACCTGTCTGCTCCATAGTTCACCATGCCTCTGATGATGATGGTCCTCTTAGGGAACATCCCTCCTGGGATCATGTTGGAGTAGGGCAAGGGCTTCAATCACACAGCAAAAACAAAATATGACATTAAACGCAATAAAAAGACTCAATAGCAACACCTGTGGCCCCTATGAGATAATTTTTATATTCCTATATCCTACTGGGGAAAAATCATGTGATGCTTGGCCTAAGGAATGTGTATGTTACCTAAATCAAGAGTGTTTGCACTGTGCAGTGGTCATTTTAGGACATAGACTCAGTTTGTCAGGTTCAGCTCAGCTTTAAACTGTATTTCATCACCGTCGCAGCTGTGCTTAGGCTGAGTTTAGCTAAATGCAATTGCAGTCAGCATGCTGACAACTATTGGATGTAAATGCTGACATTTACTATGTTAACATGCTCTCAGTTACTCACTAGAATAAAAAACACAATTTCCAAGTTTTTATCTTCCTTGTTTTTTCTTCTTCATTATAATTTCTTAGTTACTGAATCCTTAATTGAACGGATTTACTGGAAGTGATAGTGTGTGATTATGTCTGCGCTGATGTTTGTTTGACGAATTTAATGTATTGCAGTTCCTCTGTGTGACCACTAGAGGGCACTAAATATCCTGATTAATACACTCAGGTCATGTTCAAAAGACAAGTGACCGCAATAAGATGGTGAGTGTGAGGCTACTTTCCAGTAGCTTTGTAAACTAGACGGACATATTGTTGCGTAAGGACATTGGTGCCAGTTGTCCACTTATCTAACTGAACAAATTTAAAGGACCAGTGTGTAGAATTTAGTGGCATCTAGCAGTGAGGTTGCAGATTGCAACAAATTGAATACCCCTCCCCCATGGATATATCGTGAGAGCTGGATACCGGACCGAAAATGGCGCCCCTTTCACTCTAATAAGAATTGCTCGCCTAGCACATACGCTAAAAAAAGTTTCTAGCTTCCAGGCTTGCTTCCACGTTGTGCGGCCTCCTGCTGGCCCCGCCTGCGAGTTCCTGCTCTTATAATACATCTTATCTTATAATGTATCCATTCATTCTCTTTCTAAGCATGTAGGAACCTACGGTGGCTGTGAAACAAACAAAACAAAAACAAAAAACAAAAAACAAAACGCAAAAGGCCCTCCCTGGAGCCAGTGTTTGGTTTGTCCATTCTGGGCTACTGTAGAGTGGCCGTGCAACTTGAGAGGCTCAAAGGAAGAGGACAAAAGGCTCATTCTAAGGTAACAAAAACACAGCAATTGTTATTTTCAGGTGATTATATACTAATTAAAACATACTTATGAATATTATATCCCATTAGATGCCACTAAATTCTACACACTGCACCTTTAAAGCTGAGAAACTTGATAACAAAGTGTATCAATACATAAGTAACATGATTATGAATACCATACACCAAAAGACGCTATTTTTACGAATTTTAATTCTTATTGCAGTTCTGTCTTGCGACCACTGGATGGTAGCAAACACTCAGGATTAAAAACACAGGTCAACCGTCATCCGAAACAATGTCAAGGCAGACATAATAGCGTAGTTACACTTCAGTATCTAAATAGTGTAGATGCACTATCACAGGGATTAATAATGTAATCTGGAAACACACAATCAACCCTTCAAAGCCGAAGTGTCATAACAAGAAGTACAGTACACTATGTCTCCCATCAAAACACCAAAACCAAGTGACCACTGCAAACAAGGCCTCACAATAAGTGATTGTCAGTCAGTTTCCAGAGAGTGGAACATATTTTACTTACAGGATTGTAGACTGGCTGCCCACCCATGCTCTATAACGAGATTAACAGATATAAGATTTAAGGATGAAAATATCACATATACACAGAGGAGATGTTGACTTTATGAATGTGTAATTGTGCAGTATTCTCACCGGCAGGTTTGATCCTGGAAATCCTCCCTGACACAAGAAAAAACAAAGTAATTTGTACAAATTTGACACCACAGTCCACATTCAATCTGATGATTACATACTCACTTTTGTATTAAACATACATACGCTATATTAACTAGTTAAGTTTAATATAAAGCAATTAAATGCAAAAAAAAAAAATACATATGGAAAATAAAATTGTTTCATACCCCCATACCACCTCCCATGCCTCCTGGATAGCCACCCTGTGATGAAACAAACATTAAGTTTTGTTCTGTGATTTATTAGCTAAACATCTTCTTCTATATTTTAGACATGCTTGTAATAGACATAATATAAATAAAGGAATTTGAGCATGATCTGGACTCTGATGAAGATTAGAAATGAAAGTATTTATTTATAGTAACTCTTACCCCCATTCCACCTCCTGGATATCCACCCTGTGATGAAACAAATATTAAGTTTTGTTCTGTGATTTATTAGCTAAATGTAGGTAGTTTTCTCCTTCTGTATTTTAGATGTGCTTGTCATAGACGTAATATAAATAAAGGTATTTCAGCATGATCTGGACTCTGATGAAGATTAAACATGAAAGCATTTATTTATAGTAACTCTTACCCCCATTTCATCTCCTGGATATCCACCCTATATTGAGACAAATATTAAGTTTTGTTCCGTGATTTATTAGCTAAACGTCTTCTTCTTCTGTATTTTAGACATGTTTGTAAAAGACGCAATATAAATAAATGAATTTGAGCGAGATGTGGACTCTGATGACGATTGGAAATGAAAGTATTTATTCATAGTAACTCTTACCCCCATTCCACCTCCTGGATAGCAACCCTGTTGAAAGGTGGTGAACATGTTTAATACTGTTTAATGCTCTAATTTATTTAGTATTTATGGCCTGTCATGAACAATAAAGGCCTCTTTAGTGTACTTACTCCCATGTCACCTCCCATACCGCCTCCACCCATACCGCCTCCCATGCCACCTGGGTATCCTCCCTGGAAATCAGTTAGAAGAAGCAAAGGTTTGTGAAAATACATTTCACAATATTTTACTATATTTCCAGAACTATTCAAAGGAAACTGCATTAAAAGACAATGAACACCAACAGAACTGACATACCCCCATTCCACTTCCTGGATATCCTCCCTGTTTGAAAGAGCATGAACATGTTAAACACTGTGCAATTCTGTGTCGAATTAAATGTTCAAAAAAATTAATGGCCTGACATGATTAAAGGTACTTACTCCCATGCCTCCTCCCATGCCTCCGCCCATGCCTCCTCCCATGCCTCCGCCCATTCCTCCTCCCATTCCTCCTCCCATTCCTGCCTAAAAAGACAAAAGTTTACAGTTTACAGGGGTGTAAATAAAACTGCTGCTAGTTCAACCACCTGTGCTACTATTTTTTGGGGCACTCTGCATTACAGTTTATTACAATTAAGTAATAATAATGTAACTTCTTGTAATAGCAGGGGAGGGCAATAGGGCAATAATGTGGCAATAACAAGTCATTTATTGGTAATAAAAGTGATTGTATCTAGGCAAATTCATTAGGCAGAAAAGGAGTATCTGCAGCAATGTTCAGGTTATATCAGCATAGTATTCTCTCAGTAATGACAAGCGCTGATATCAGCAACAAATCTTTTTTAGAAAGTCAAACCTTTTAAGATTTTTTTAAAAAGGGGGAAACAGTGGAGTATTCTAACGCTTCCTTATTTTCTTAAGGTGAAACAACTACTATTAACACTGCTGCTGCTGCTGCTGCTATACTATATGCACCCACAGTCACCCTATGCAACCATGACAAATCCTCTGACTGCTACCTAATTACACCCTGACACCCTAGAAACCACTAATAATACCTTAGCAACCATTAGTAATTGCCTACAGGAGAGGTAAGATATGGGTTTTTTTTATTGCAATGAGATTCCAGCGAAGCAATAAACATTTTAAACAAATTTAAATAAGCAAGCACTAACATATTGTAAACGTAATACAACATTTACTGTTCATACCACCTCGAGCACCCTGACGCAAAAGCAATCAGCTGTCCATGATTTATTCCTTAAGGCTCTAAAATGTAATTTCTTTTCCTAAGAAAAGCATAAAGCTGAAAGATTCAGGGACTGGACGTCTCACCCCTATGATATTAATGGTCTGGATGGAAACATCTCCTCCGATCTGCATTCCACGCACTCTGTCCATAGGGATACGGTGTTCGTAGGTGTGGAAGTCATTCCCCCTGACTTTGATCTGCAGCAGAATAATGTTAAATGTAAAGCAGAGTGTGTCATGGCACCGTCAACACTGGTTCAGTAATAAATAATTATTTTTAGTCTGGTTAAGGGAAGTTATGTTCATCTCGCAACATACAAATTAGCAATAAGATTGCAGCAAAATAAATGGACTTCTAACTTCTGTCTGGTCTGACCGTGTAGCCTTGTGAAGTGGCCATGATGACCATTTCAAAGGGCTCGCCCTTGCTGAAGGGCATATCACGAATCTTCTCCTCCTCGTCCCAGGAGTCATTCTGCCGAGTGTTGAAGACCACTTTGTCCCAGCCGTCAAAGCGAGGGTTGAAGTGGAGGGCGATGTCGCTGGACTCATACTCTCCACATAGCAGGTTGATGAAAAACCTGACAAAAGCAACAGCAGGCAAACCAGAGACATTATATCCCTGAATCCTGAAGTGACTAATAAGTTAGTTTAGTGTTAGAAAACAGAAGAAATGCAAACAGTTCAGGTGGGGCCAAGTCTTCTCACAAGAGAGCAAAAGATCTCATGATACAGTCAGGTATGTGTAGTGTTTACTTTGTCTGCTAATGGCCTGTAAAAATACCTTTGGCAACTCAGATACTACTATTTCGAAAAGGGGAGGGACAATGTCTGCTTTGATATCCATGAATGAAAAGAAACCTGCTCCACCCTGTGTGAGATTACACAATATGTAGCCTGTGCTTTCAAATGGTATCAAAAGGTTCACGGTTACTGTCATGGAAACGTCTCATACAATATGGACTGAACACACAAGATGTTTATTGTTAAACATTTGCTTTCTACACTCACCTGGTGATATCATCAGGAATGGATCCCTGGATGTAGATGGACGTACCGTCCCTCAGGCCTCCATAAATGGGCCCAAGATAAGGGATTGTCTGTACAGTGCAGAAAAATACTCAACCATACTGTCCAATGCAACCAAGCACGCAAGACACATCCCTGAATGTCAGCTACTTATACAGGAAACTCACAACAAGTAGCTCTGGATAGAAATATCCAGACTCCCAAAAAAAATGTGTGTAGCAGTTGTGTAATGTTTATTATCCTTGGCTGCGAGGATGATTACTGTTCCTCTTAGGTTTATTTTAGTTTACATTTTCAAATATGAACACAGAATTCAAGACTATTTCTCTCACGAGACTCTTTCTTTCTAGATCTTTTTGGTTTCAGCCCATATTGCAATGTTCAATAAATACATTCACTAAATTCCATTATGTTAATTAAACTATAAATATCTACAGAAATTTCTAACAAGCTCACAGTTCAGTCCAGAATCTTTAATTCTTTATACTTAAATTAATGGGAGCAAATACTCATGCACTGACGTACTTAAAACATAGTTACTTTCATCTGGGCTACATGCAAAAACAATTTATTACAATTTAGAGCACAACTACTACATACTGTTGTCCAGCCTGTAATATAATTATATACAAAGTCATCTGAAGAAGTTTGGAAACCCCATTAAGAAGCCGACTGGTGAACTCTTGTCTGAACTACGTCACACTAACATATTTTTAGCATTGCTGCCCCCACAGGTGGTTAAATCCTAATCTCCTTGTATTAGTGTAATGCATTACCCACCAAGCTATACAGTGCATACAGGAGCCATATAAAAGGGTATGATGGCTTTTAGCAGCAGGATACTTACAGGGTTGTAGATTGGCTGGTAGCCAGGAGGAGCGACAAACGTCATGGCAGCAGTTGATGAGATGAAGAAGCAGATGGAAACAGGAGAGCTGTCAGGCTGCTGGATGCCTCGTTTTATACAAGTGACGAGGGAGGGGCAGAGCAGGGTACCAAACCCAGGCCTACATCACCATGTTTACTTTGGAAGCACGAGATGCACATTAACCTTGGACCCAGCAGAGGAGTGGCACTTTATGACAATAGACAGAAAGTGTGTCTTTGTGTATGTACGTGCACGCATGTGTGTGCGTGAGAGAGAGATGTCTGTAGGCTACTTCTGGGGAAAAATTTCACTAAACACCCTTCTTGGACACTTTGTCCAATCGGGGTCAAAAATCATGTTCCCAATTGTGAAAAAGCTGATTTTTGGGTCAGTGGTTAAGGTTAGGGTAAGTGTATGAATGTAAGTCTATGTAATGTCCCAAAAAGTGACCATGATCTGATATATATGTGTGTGTGTGTGTGTGTGTGTGTGTGTGTGTGTGTGTGTGTGTGTGTGTGTGTGTGTGTGTGTGTGTGTGTGTGTGTGTTGTCCAGGTATTCCTTATGTTTTGGGGATGTAAATCTGTTTACACAGTCATGTTATGGGGACTTGCCTCCCTTATGGGGACAAAAAGCAAATCCCCTTAATGTAAATCATTAATTTTAGGGGGAAGACTTGGTTTAAAGTTAAGGTAAGTTTAGAGTTATGATAAGGTTAGGGTAAGGGTTAGGGTTAGGTATGTGGTGGTTAGGGTTAAGGTAAGGAAAAGTCTCCAGGAAATGAATGTAAGTCAATGCAATGTCCTCTGAAACACGACTGTGTGTGCAGAATGTGTAACGAAAAACTAACATGACTTATAACTGTACTCACTGTTGATGCAACTGGTATCCCTTCTAAATAATTATGGTTTATTGCCGTCCAAATTACTACACAAACTTGCATAATAAAACATGAAACTTACAACTACCTATCTGTCAGAATATTGGAATATTTCTGATATATAACTCAGAATATTTCCTGCCTTTCTTGGTGGTAGAAAAGACAACAAATTGGAAATCTGTGGAGACATTATCTCAGTTCAGCCCATAAAGGTTTCATTCTTTTACACCCTAACTAATTGTAGGAGGGTGTGTGTATGAATCATGAAATATCCAGCGAGCCTGCCTACTAAAAGCAAACAGAAAATGACCCTTATCTACCATTCAGGTCACTGTGTATAACTTTAAATGCATACCACATGAAGGCAGGTTAGGCAAGGAGGTGCTTTACAAAGTAAGCATACAAGCTGGTTATGACACACACAGACATACAAGCGCACGCACACACTTAATCAGGACAAAGGCTGTCATAGTGATACATGGGTGTTTCCTGAAGAGCATAAAGCAAAATGATGGACTTTTGATATTTGATTAAGATAAAGAAAAGCCAAAGCCACAATAAAAATGTAACACTGACGCCTGAGAGACGGAACATTTAATTTAATACACTGTAAAGTAGGCGCCTTAATGTCATTTCAAGGTGAGTGTCGGTGTCAGTGAACCTTTTGCAGAGCATGAAGACCACAAAGGCCCAGTGATCTGCTAAAGATATTAAAGTATAATGACAAATTTGTATCATGGCAGAACAAGAAAGAAGACATTATTAGGAATAAACGTATCATGTACACCACTTAATTTGATCTAATACTGTTTCCTTACAGTATCTGCATTGTACATATTGTTATCTTAAAGTAAATGAATCAAATAAATGCATATCCGCACATTTGTGGAGGAACAGGTCAGTCAGAAAAACCAGCATGGGACAAATAATCAAACAGAAAATATCTCAAGCTGACAAGCATCTGTAAATGGATTTAAATGTATGTTATATATGCAAACTAATGCTGACTGCAACAAAAGTTACAGTAGCTTAAACACACACACACACACATACACACACACATGCACAGACATTTGCCTGTAGAAACCTGAGCCTAAACCTAATTCTAACCCTAAAACCAAGTCTTATTTTTAAAAAATCCCTTGAGAAAGTGAGGGCCAGACAAAATGTTCTCATTTTCCAAATATGTCCTCACACTCAAGGTCTAAAACTGGTCCTCAAATAGGTAGAACAAGTAAAGCATTCACAGACACACAGACACACACACACACACACACACACAGACAGTGAGAGCAAACAGCAGCTTGCATGTAAATGAGGACACATAATCCAGTGCTCCTTAAAATAATCTGTTTATTCTGTATTGAAACACAGGGTTCAGTCATAGGACACTCAGTCAGGTGGAAAGTAGTGATCTCCATTCAGCTCCATAACATCCAACCGCCTCTGTGCTGACCACAGAGGCAAACGCACACTTCAGAGTCCTCGGCAAACAAGGTACTGCTCTGCCTCTGACACAGCGAGTCATAACATTAAATACAAGATGGAGAGTTCGTGGGTTTGTGTGTGTGTGTGTGTGTGTGTGTGTGTGTGTGTAAAGGACGTACTGTTCTGAAAGAGGCATAGTGAGACAGAACTGTCTGAGATCAATGCATCACACATGACTTTCTTGATTGAGAAAAATAACTGATATGCTGGACTCCTAAAAATAGCTATCATAAAAACCTAACTAGCAAAAACAAAAGCTAATTTTCTCTTCTGACTGCAAACCCGGGCGTTTACTTCGACGTGACCAATCCTCTTCATCGGTGTGGATTTCAAAACAGGACACATGACACGTTCATGTCCGACAAAGTAGCATGGATTGTTTAAATTCTTCAAAGCCCTAAAGAAAAATAAATATATGTATCTATGATTTATGTAAAATATGTATTTTCATCAAAAGGCCTCTAAGCAGCAGCCTAGTCATTACTCAGTTATACAGATGACGCGTCGGCCAAAATGTATACATTAAATACATTCATTACTTATTTTAATGCACTGACAAAAACTTATTGTGCATAAAGTGTCATAAAACAGACTGTTGGCCTGAAATACAGACGGGCTAAAACGGTCGTCTTCAGAGGATTTGACCTGCATATAAACAATAAATAAATAACCTTGGCATCCTCCTATATTGTATGTGTGTGTACATCATCACTATCTTATATGGCACAGAGACACCAGTGGAGATAGGGGACCACATACATCCAGGGATGCATCGTAAGACTTCAGAGTGCAAACTGGGTTTGTCTATACAGCTGATTCACACCAGTATGTGTCACGTACGCAGATGATACTGTTTTTTATTTTCTTGGCAAGTTAGTTTTCCACAAGAGAGTTCCCTTACATGATCTCTTAGGTTGAAGACACGTTTCTGAGTCTTGAAAGAGGAAGAAAAGGAGCGAGAGGGGGCCCGAAAAATGTTCACTGCTCCCTCAAGGACCTTGAAGATGCGACTGTGAGTTGCTCTCTTTCAAAACTGTCTCATTGAAACACCAGAAATCATACATGAAATATCAGATGGCAGCAGCCACATACAAAAAAAAAAAAATTCCAACCTTACTAACAATGTAAATAAAACATATTCACTCTAATCTCAAATAAAAGTTTTAAAACAAAGAACTATCTGATAGCCAAAGCAGTGACGTTGCTATAGGCACTATAACACAGTGTCTACACAGCCTGCGTAGCGAAAGCAGCACATTAGCAGAGCAGCAGCAGCAGCTGCTTCAGTCCTCTGTCTGTATCTACACAGGATGCGTTCAGGCACAGAATTAAGTGTAGGTCACCCGAGTTTTGGCAGCTATCAGAAACCCCACACACGATCATTGTAGCATTAGACGGACGACAGAAAAACACGGCTGAAACTCTTTCTATGTAGACAAGCTGTAATGTTACAACAGTAGCGACTGTAAGAGCCCGTTGTGTGTAGACACAATTGATATGCAAGGCAATCTATGTATAATTTACACAAAAAAAAGGCCATGTAGTGTATTCATAGTGGAATAAAAAGGCCCCTGGCTTCTTGTGTCTGTTTATGCCTCTGTGATATTATTACTCTGCTTTTCTCAAATCTGATCTGTCAACATTCTGCTGCAGGTGGAACTTGAGTGCAGTCAAAGTGTGCATAGCTTCAACAGAGGAGAGAAATGTGCAGACAAAAGGCAAAACTAAGACGTAGACATGTTCGATTTTTCTAAATTTCTAATCTCTCCTCTCTCTCTCTCTCTCTCTGAATTTCACTCCCCTCCTCTCTCCTCTCTTTCTCCCTCAGACGCACGTTCACAATGCGGGACGTTATCCGAGCTGATCCTCATACTGCTTCCTGAAGCAGTCTCCGGCAGGGAAGAAGTCCCAGCATCGTTCCTGGTACATCTTCCACACGTATGACTCCTGAAAGACACACAAGCGAAAAATGTCACAACATGAGACAGAATTGGAAATAACGGTTTTAGACATCGTATTATTTACTGACCTGTCCTGTGTGTTCTGTTTCATCTTTATTGATGAGATACATCAGGAAGAACCTGAAAGATAAAAGAGGAAATACAAAGAACAAGGTTATCCACTCATTAAAAACTATTATTTCTAAAAAAATCAAGGATTTCAAGGCCGTCTGGGAGCTTGGAAGTAAAGATAATTAATCTAAACATAAAAAAGAAACACATTTAAAGCAGTGCAATGGTCACATCTGCACTCTGAAAGGTAACTCACATGTAGTTGGCTAAGTTATGTTCTTCTAAGGTGTGCGTCTCGAAGCCATGCGGCGTCGTGTCAAAGTAGTCGCTTCCTATTCCACAGATGAAACACTTCGTCTGGAGGGGAGAAAGGACAGTTTAGATTAAACACGTCCCCGTTTTGTAACTGAAGGAGAATTGAAGGTGGATTAAATAAAGTGACCAATTAAATCCCAGTGAGACTCATTATCTTACCTCCATGTCCTCTCTAACCTGCTCCTGCTGGTCTCTCAGCTCTCCAAAGGCATCAATGATCAGACCTGACAGAGAGACAGAAAGACTTCTCGCTAAAGACACAGTTCAGAGGGTTTTCTTTTTGACAAACCTTCCCAGCAGGTCTAAGTCAGGACTCCTTATTGTCACATCATGACAGAAAGGCAGGAAAACTGGATAACATCTTGTCTCTATCAGATCTTAATGATCAACTTCAAGCTTTAAAGCCGCTGTGTGTAAAAGGTTAATGAGCACCTTTCAAATTATTCTGATGGTTTTTGTTTTGTAGAAAAATGAGACAATCCTCGGTATCTTCAGTGTCCCTGGGTCAGATCCGAGGGGGATGGAAGTACCAGTGTGCATTGCTGTCAGCCACAGCGTCTGATTGGATACTACCACTAAGGCAGTGTATGGATAGTAACTATCAAATAAATGTATTGTTCATTGTTTTAGTGTGAATATAACAGCATTTAAACTTTCTCTTCTAAACTCTTCTTCTATTTCTGTCGCAAATAGATTGAATTCCAATACCGTACTTTAAATTATGAGCAGTTTGCTCAGTTTTGACTTGTATTTACAGCCATTTTTACACAATGCGAGTGCAGCATGATGGTTGGATGCACTGGAAACAAACTGGAGACAGGACTGTTCATACCCTGAATGATAGCCAACAGGATGACAATGACGAAGAAGAAGAAGGTGATGTCAAAGACCACTCGGTAGAGCTCGTATTCGTCTCCAGCCGGGTCCTCAATTTCATCTCCTATACCACCACCAGCACGCACGCCGACATACATGTGGAACAGGTAACACTGTAGGGGGGAGTAAGGGAGTAAGAGGTCAGCTTAGCAACCCGAAGAAAAGTTGACCTCTTCTAAATCATGCTTCATAATTGCACTAATCTGTCCTATAACTCACAGTCATCATGTCGTCGCACTTCATGTCCGGTTCATCTTCATCCTCACTCTTGTTGTAAAATTTGCGGAAGAAGTTGAAGGCCACCACAGTGTAGAGGTACACCACCACAGCCAGCAAACCCACTGTCATCACCAGCTGCAAAGAACAGACAGATGTGTCATTTAGTACGAGGAAAGAGAGAAAGCCTCGTGATGCATCATTACAGTGGAAATGTGCAAACCTGTTTGCCATTGTGAGTGACGGAGGACAGAATGGTGCGCAGGGTTTTGACACCCATGGCGATGTCCAGAAGATGGCAAGCAAAGAAGAAGTTGTTGTAGTGTCCGAGCAGAGACATTAACAGGTACCAACACAGGTAGAGGAAAGTCTAAAAGGTGGGAAAGAAAAGATGTCAGTAACACCATACTCAAGATTTTCTCATTATACATTATACTATGAACTGTTTCCTTAACTCACATTGTCAGTGAACACAACACCAAACTTCCAGATCTGGTACTTGATGTCAATAGATGTTATCCTGCAGAGAGAAAGACATGTTTGTTCTGTGTTGTTTTGTACTATAAACCTGTTAAAGAACTTGTTTATGTAAATACAGCGCAGTACATACCAGGCGAACATTGAGGTGTCAGGTTCAGGCTTCTTTTCATGCATCATGGCACTGACGTCTAGAGAAGCCAAGTCCATACCGAGCAGCTCTGCAATCCTCTCTCTGCCGTAGATGTCACCGTATTTATCCAGCACCTAGATATCACACACTCATTGTCATTTATCTGCAAGGTACAGTATATCTCTAAAAAACACAGTTTGAAACAAAGCTGTCAGATAAAAACTCACCTTTCTTTTCACAAACTTGTCCCAGTAATTGTTGGGGAAAGTGCTGCATGTAAAAGAGAAACATCATAAAATGTTCAGAGACAGTTAATTTCCAATTCTGTATATTAGAGATCTGCAGTTCAAGCCTAATGTCAGGCATATTTTCAAAGGAATACTGCTGGTTCGGGTCAGGTTCTGATGGTATATTAGTAGAGCCGACCGATATATTGGTCAGCTGATCAGATATATCGGTATCGGCGTATATGTTGTCCAATATGCGCCAATATATATTTAGTTATATAGGCAGCTTTTTATATTTATTTGATATTTTTCTTAATTCAAGTTTAATATATATGTACTTGTTTTTTTTGTTCTGTACTTTTTTTTATTTATAGTTATTTATAATTATGTCATTTTATACAATAAAGTTTACTGTGAAACTGTAAAATATCATGCCACCATTACATATCTTTGTCAAGTGTTTGATAACCACATTTGAGGGATTATTGCAAAAAATTACCATTACCATCAAGCATTACTTTCAATGTTAAAATTTAAATGATAAAACTTAATATAATGAATACTGAGGACTTTGTTCTTGTGTCAGTCCAACACAAACACTGTTCTGACAGGTCATAACTTGCCAGATAGAAATAGTTATTCTCTTGGCTGCGCTAGATGATTATTCAATGAGAGTATTAAGATGTAAATATATATTGAAGAACTTTCAAGAGTCACCAATTTAGCAAGTGTGTGACAATTTGGAGAAAGTTTGTGAAATTGCTCTGGCATGTCTTACGGAGTGTTGAGCACCAGTCTGTCCCACTGGCCCTTGATGTCATCGTCCTCGGGCTGCTCAGTGACGTAGAGACCATCAAACTCCAGCTTTCTGGCCAGCTCCTTCTCTCTCTTGAAGATGACCAGAGGGACCTGGAGGAGGAACACAAGACAAACTGTATGAAACTTACAAGTAGACAAAGAAAACATCGGTGCAAAGAGGAGTAAACATCACGCACCTTGAGACAGTTGTAGCCGATGATGCAGAGGAAGGAGATTATGGTGTGGACGATACTTAAAAAGGCTAAAGCAGGTTCCATGTAGCCTGTGCTCTCCTCCAAGAAGTAATACAGGGGACCTTCATCATCTTCATCTTCTCCTCCCTCATCTAATCCAGAACCTTCCTCCTCAGCACCAGAGCCTTCAAACAAGCCAGAGCCCTCAAATAGACCAGAACCCTCAAAGTCCTCCTCACCTGGAGGACTGTCAGACACCTGGAGAGGTCAGACAGAAGATGAGTCCCGGAAGACTTGCTGAGTCTTGGGAGTACATTTTATATCTGCGGCATGACACCAAATTCTTTCTACTTTAAATAAGTTGTATCCGGGATCAGGTCAGAGGTGATAGTAGTTAGTTAAAAAAAGCACAGACCTTGTAGAAGAGCAGGATGAAATTGAGAGCGAAGGCGATGAACAGAGCCAAGAATCGAAGGTTGTAGAAGTTACGAGAAAGGTAGTTCTGGGAGGGAATAAAGACGTGAGTGAGACTTGAGTATCGTCTCAGCAAAGCACAAAAGCAACATTTTACTGCATTAATATTTTAACGTGGATATATGCAACAACATGATAGTGGTTGCCAAATATTTACCACGGGTTAATACTCAGGCAAGCATACTGGGATAAGGCTGTCATGAAAAACTCTATCCCAAGAAAACAATGTGTTGACTCCCTAAATACCAAACAACTAACCAGTCCAAAACAATCAAAATCTCTCACAAACTGAATGAACCTATCAGTCTCCATTTCTAGCATCTACATTCCTTAAAATACAGTACAAATAAGCTAACCAAGAACGGCTCACCATGAATTTAACCCTCTGAATCTCCAGCTCATTCCACAGCTCAAAGCCCTCCTCGACAGGTTTCTTATCCTTCTTTGACTTGGCCTTCACCGTCTTCTCCTCTTCCTCCTCAGGCTCTTCCTCCTTTACCTCAGGTTCAGGCTCTGCCTTCTCTGCCTTCTCTGCCTTCTCTGCCTTCTCACCATTCTCAGTGCTGGAGAGGACATGAAGAGTGAAACGTATGCTGAAAAAAAAACCTTCTTGGGACTGACAGAATGTCACTGTTTTAATATTTAATAAACTTGGATGACACAGCTATGTGATAATGTGAACAGACACATTTACATTGCACAGTGAATTACATCTATTTTTAATTCATAATAACTTACACATTATATCAAGCTGAGAGTGGTTCAATATTAGCATGAGCAGATATTATCTTTAGCAGAAGCTGCTCAGTTTAAAATTAATCCTGACAAGCAGACCACTTACTCTGCTTTCTCAGTCTCTTGAGCAGCCTCTTCCTCAGGTTCAGCCTTTTCTCCTTCTTCTCCCTCTTGTCCTCCCTCTGCGGTCGTCAACTGTTTTAATGGTAGTTGGCAGTTGATTAACTGATTAATGGTGAAGAGTACAGGTTACACGACAGTAAATCAGAGAAAAACACCTCACCAATTTTCTCTTCAGCAGCGGCGTGCCCTCCGGAGTCGGAGGCTCTTCTGGTGTCGTCTCACCAAAGTCGCCGAGTCCTCCAGGAGTATTGAAACCAGGCAGGCGTCCACCTTCCCTATCCTCACCATCCTCCTCTTCTTCCTCTCCTACCACTGCATCTAAGAGATCTGCCACTCCGTCTGTATCTTGGACCTCTCTAGCCCCTGGGTCAGGTGGTAGGTCCCCGTGAACTTCGTCCTGTGTTGGATCTGGCATACTAGCAAGGATCTCAGTCACTGTCATCTTCTTGGCGCCCTCCACTAAGCCTCCACCAAACAGCACCTTCCATATGAGTGTGAAGAAGCCCTTACATACACTATAGACAAACATCAAGATACCCATCAGAATAGTGTAGAAGAACGTAACCAGGCCGATCACCAACTCCTTCACCGTCATTTTTCTTAGTTTGCGATACCGACGCCGCAGGTTACGGAAGGTGAACATGTTGAAGAAGTTAATCACACTTGTCAGGAAGTCTGCAAAGGCTGAGGTTGACTCTGCAGGTCCACCTTCTCCATTGCCATCCTCTCCGTCTCCGGAGTCGCCTTCATCTCCTCCGCCCTCCTCTTCTTCATCATCATCTTCCTCTTCTGCACCCTCTCCTTCGGGCTCAGAGATAGATGCAGCAATGTTCATCTCAAAGATGGTGTCCTCGCAGAAGTTCACAAAGAGCTCCATTTTCTCACTTTCACCGCCCTCATTGACCACGTCGAAGATGAACTGTCGTTTGGACTCTCTGACTTGCGGCATCTCCCACTGGTTGCGGTTCGCCTCACTGATTTCAAAGTAAATGCGCTCGATCTTCCTGCTGTATCCCATGATCTCAATGCGGCCGAGGAAAGGACGGAAGTAGTTGAGCACGCTCTCCGCCTGCTCCAGGAAGTTCTGAAGGCGAGCGTCGTGGGGTACGTGCTCTGACAGGTTTGTGAGCAGCACAGCAATATTAAAACCGATGTCTTTGGCTGGTTCCTGGAAACGATCAGCAAATTCCTCAAAATTGATCATCTCGTTCTCATCGGCCTCTGAGCAAGAGAGGAGGAACTGGATTTCTGAAGGAGAGTACTGCTTCTGGCTGTCCATGGCCTTGGAGAAGTCCTTCTTGGAGATTAGCCCACGGGGATCAGTCACATAGTCGCGGAAAGCGTCAGATGCCACTATGTCCTTGAGCTTGAGGAACATGTCGAAGAATTTAAGGATCATCTCCACGTTGCTGGAGGACTCCACCAGCATGTCAACCATCTGCTTGGCAATGGTACCATTTACGACATTGCCTAAAAGAGGTACAAAGGTGAGAGGAGATGAGGAAAATATAGAACGTTTGATGGTATGCGACAGAAAGGAGAGGACATCACTAGACTGGGAAGGACTTACCCTCAAGTAGGGACAAAAGCATCACTACCATGTCCTTCTGAAGATCCAACAGTTCCTTTAACAGTCCAATTTGACTGGAGTCCTGCAACAAAGCCAAAACATACGGCAAAAAAACAAACAAACAGTGGAGAAAACAATGTTCTTAACATGAGCAGTGACTGAAAATTCTCATTTTAATGATATATCACAGTTTGATCTGAGAGGATATGTGCTCCTTTCTGGTAGGATTCAGCTGTTAAAAAGTTAATTGCACAACTACACACATTATGAGAGATAAAATGGTGAGAGACGCTACCTCAGAGTGTGCTCTACTCCAAAAATGATCCTGGGTTTGCATTTTTAAATAAAGAATATGCATTTTTAACATCACAGATAATACACTCAGTGTGGCGGAAAGCCAGACAAACACTGGAAACACAGGCAGGTATAAGAAGAGGGACAAAAAACCCTCTGCCAGACATCACTGCCTTTCCCCTTTATCTGAAAAAGTGGCGGATGCATGAGCGCAAAGAAGACATACGCAAATCTGCAGACGCTGATCTTAGCAATCCTGAAGACCTGCACCAGATGATAACAACAGCCACTAATCATTTAGACAGTGGTCTACAGTAGTTGTCAGGCTGGTGGAGATCTGGAGGAAAAGGATGTCAGGATGGGCAAGCATCAACTGCCAACTGGTACCTTTTCATACCACAGAAACAACTAAATACACAAAACAACAAAACACGCAAAGCAAGACGTTTAGATGCTTTAGGGAACATAAATGAAATAAATCTCATAAATTAGGAGGCAATCAATAGTCTTTCACATGAAAGCCTTTTCAGAATCTGAAGTAAAGAGCAAAGTCTAGAAACTCAACTCATTGAAATCAGTCTTTGCAGCAGACTACTAATGTATTTGGTGTGGAATAAAAATGTCATCAAAGTCTCTATTTAGTTTTTAACCTTTACGAATGGAATAAGATCTTCCAAAATACAGCTTAACTGTCAGAAATCATATATGCAATTTAGTCCTTAGTGTAGATTCAGTACTGATTTTCCTAATGACTAATCGACAGTCAGTGTCTGTTCTAGTTATAATCTGTCTCCGTATTCAAGGACAATGTCTGATGGCTAAAACCCCCCCCCCCCAAACTATAATACTGGTAAATGCAAAAGAAAAACATGGCTTGTGGTAGAGAAAACACACCAAGAAGGAAATGTAAATGATGGAGGTGTTAAGCTGCGTAATAAAGAATGTGATGAAGCATGAGATATTCAAAGAAGCATGAAGAGCCTGTAAATGAGATGGCATTGGCGGAGAGACACAGATTCTTACGCCATTTCGTTGTCCAGGATCAGGGTGCATCTAACAAGGGTTACACATGAAAATAAAAATGTTATCCATCAACATTTTTACTACATTTTTGTATTTGTCTAAGCCTGCATGTTATTTTATGTTATTATTTAATTAATATTAAGTTAATATTTTAATCCACAGGCCGACATCTCATTTATGTAAAAATCTTTTTCTTTGAACTTTTTAAATTTCAGTGTTAATTGATCCGCACAGATCAACTTCCTTGTCCAATACAAAAACATGAGATATGACAGATAGATCACATCCCTACACTTGTAAAAGTAAACTTACGTGAGCACAAAGTTTCTGAAAGTCTAAAAATGACCACAACTCCTCTGCAAGTACTTATGCAAAGGCTGTTTTTTTTTTTTTTAAACAAAACCTAACATTGGAAAGATACTCAAGATATAAAAACACAAAAATGCATTTTAAACAGTAGCATCAGTAGACAATCAACACTGTCACACAAAATTAGACTGAGTAGGAAACACTGCAGCTCCTTGTTAGGTCAAAAAGGTTAAAGACTGCAGACACAAACAATCAAAAGCAAACACACATTTGTCCAAAGCACAACCAAACCAACACTAAACTCTGGTCAGTATTAAATAAATAATTTCTTAAATTAGGGGAGGTGGATTAACAGTATTATACAGAATCAGAAAATGTAAAGTGAGAGAGAATTAAAGTAAAAGAGAAAGAGAAACGTTTTTTTCCTCAAATTGCCTCTGCCATCTTCACTTGAATTTATGTTGTCGACAATCTGAATCAGGTGAACGGATCGGTTTATTTAGGACACGGTGACGGTGATCAGAGGAGGAGTGTAATTCAACAGCAGAATGGTGAATGGATACAACTAGCCAAAAAAAAATAAACAACAACTCTAAAATCAAATCAGACTGTGTCAAACCAATTACATCAATTAACACAGCTAATACATGTTGTAATTGATATACAAGATCAGTAGGAACTAACTAATGTTTAATAACAGCTTGTTGTGTAAATCTCTTTGAATGTATAAATGTATGAATATCAATAAAATACTGTATAATTGTATTAACAAATCATTAATAGAATAGCTTCAGAGTAGAAAATACACTGCGTGTAAATGTGAATTACAGAGGAATATAACGCGAGGACATCCTGTAAAATTTCTGTTTTTATTAATTTATAATATTTATAACATGCTATCATCAACTCTATTTAACATAAAACGGTTCAGTAAAGAGGCAGAAACAATCTGACGCAGAAAAGAGGAGGGGAAAGCCAGTTAAAATTAAAAACCAGTTCATTAAACGAAAGAATAATCAAATAAATACATACTTTACTCTGGAGGAACCATGAGAGAGACAGTTCACAAAATTAGTATTCTCAAAATAGACTGAGTGAATTAAAATACTATATAAATTCTTTTTAATTGTTTTTTTTTCATGGTCAACTGTAATACGACAAATACTAAAACATTATTGGATGATTCAAAGTGTTGAATTTTCAGGTTTCTGGGAAATAAATACTCAATATGGCTAGAAAAGGGTTAAAAAATGTGATGTAATCATTAGGATGTATCTTACCTGAGCAAGTTTCATCATCATGTGAGCAAAGACGTGCAGGAAACCCACCACAGCGTCCCACAACCTACTGTGGGCCAGAGACTGCTGGTTACCAGTACAGGGACCCTGACAGACACAGAGACAGAAAGTGGAAAATGTGGAAAATCAAACATAAAATATAATAATATTCCAGTGCTTTTATCATGTTAGGAGATATATTTAAATGTTTTCCTATGTTTCAAAGGAAATATAATCAAAATCTGTCTATATACTGGACCATACATCAAAAACGGAGGAAGGCTTCACTGTTCAGCCACAGCAGTTTAAAATTGAGCATTATTTTGTTTCATTTCATTGGCTTTAATGTCTTGTTTTGGTTTGTTTGATGTTTTTTTTTTTTAGCTTGATTGGGTTATGATTTGGAGGAGGTATATCTTAAAATATGCTGTATATGAAGAAATGCATTTATTGTTTTATTTAGGAAGAAAAAACTTGGAATTCCTGTATTTTAATTGCGTTTTTCCAATCTTTAATGGCCGATTCCCTTGTAAAAGTGTTCCTTTGTCACCGCTAACTAAGACATACACAGAGTCGGTGTCTCCTGGAAATCCTGTCTTGTATCAGCTCTTGTAATGTCCGATCAATAATCCTACATGATTTCTTCTGTTGATCATTCATACAGCGGCTTTCTTACCTGGATGTACTCAGTCAAGCTGTTGAACACCTGCTTGGCCACAGTCATTGCTTTGGAGAAATTCCTCTTACCAGGATCATCAATGATGTCTTTTCCTGAGTAGTACCAGTAGAAGTCGCTGATGGACTCCTGCATACAGGAAGGAGGAGGAAGAACAGTGGATTGTTGTATATTTATATCACAGTATTATAATGTATGTTTTATTCTACTTTATGTAATGTGAAAGTACACATTTAGTTTGGCATAAAAGATAAACAAAAGACTCATCCAGACATGGCAAAAATCCATGAAATGTACAGAAAGACATGGCTGTTTTGCTTAATATTTTAGTTTTAAGACTATTTTCATTGATTTGGACGTTTTTCACAGTAATAAATGTTTTAATGACAATCAACTACACAAAGTGGGATTTAGTAATATCTATACATTGCAACGTTTCCAAAAAAGAGTCTTAAAGAGCAACTTATCACAATTGGATGTTAAATGACCCTTTAGTAAGACTTTCAATGAGACAAAGATCTAAGTATCAGTGTATTATAAAGACCTGTAGTCGAAGCAGGTAGTCCACAGTGCAGATGATGATATTGATGGTAGTGGTGCTGCCTGTTTGAGTCCTCAGGTAGTTCTGGAAATCTGAAAATGGACAACAAAAACAATATCCACTTTAAAATGACATTTCAAACTATTGAAATACTATAAATTCTTAAGCAGTCAAATAATAACTGGGGTTAATAACTCTCAGTAAGAAAGGAAATAGCAGAAATATCCCAACATGTCGAAGTTTACCTTTAACAATCCAGGTAGAGGATATTTTATCAGGCGCATGTGTAGTACAGTACAACGACAACACTTTTAACTGGAACAGCTTAAGATTAGTGAAGAAACAGAGGTTTGTCGTCTCCAACAGTGCATCATAAGGAAGCCAGCGATCACCTCTCCTCGCTGGAATGTCACTTTAAGCCAAGAGACGGATCTGTTCTTCAGTGACTCACCGTTATTATGGCCCTCACAAAGGAGCTGCAGGAAGCGGAAGAGGTCACATGTAAACTCATCGTCAGCCATCACTTTCTCATCTGGACGGAGGAAAATGAAATCTAAATTAATCTGTGCATGAGAGAGTTTCAACAGTCCCAGTACAGAGTGTATATGTGAAGTCTGTAATTTTGCTGTGTTATTCTATTAGAATACACAGAAGACACGAGCGATTAGATGTGTTAAAAGGAAAATACCAGTGTGTTACTTTTTTTAAGCTCAATTCTTTATTCCGTATTTTTATTTGACATTTAATTTTTCCTTCATCGCTCAAAGGATCCTCTTAAAGTCATGTAAGATATCAATCATATTGCCTTGCAGAAGAAGTACATAGCAAAAAAAAAACCACATTTCTACCAAATAATTCTACTTTACTGTCCTTATAGATGGCACTTTTCTTCTCAACACAAAACAATACACTGGCAACAATCTCCATCTTAACAAGTCATTTGATCTATTTTGATCTCTTAAATTCAGATTTTTGGACAACAAGCAAAATAATTCTGCCTATTAGGCAAGATTATTTCACTAATAATAAGACTTGTTAAGACAGATGGTTTATGTGGACTTTATAGTATTCAGATTAGACTTTTGGATTAATTTTGGATTACAGCTTTTTAGAATCAGCACAGAGAGACAGATGCAGCACATTTTTATGTGGGTAGTTCAGTATTTTCCTTCATTAGCAAGATAACTAAAGCACAGAGTATGTGTGTGTGTGTGTGTGATGACATTGAGGCAGTGTTTAGTGCACTTGTGCTGTATGTATGCATGTTTGTATGAGTGTCTGAGCAAAAATGGTAAAACTGTCAGTACCATCACCTCACACCACTCCCCTGCTTTCATTAGAGTCATTAGAATATGTTAGTAAAAAACCACAAAGACCTCTGAGTCCCCGTCCATTTGTCAGCAGGAAAAGGAGGCTGAAGCTTCCATACTGACTCCACTTTTGGTTTTTCTTTCCTCCTGTTCCCTCCCACAAACTGTACCTTTGTCTACAGTAGCTTCTGTAGCTACATAACAGGCTACAGAAAACATCTATTCAACAAAACTCAAACAGACAGCATATCAAACACTGGTCACATCACATTGAAATGGACATGGAATACACAGAGAAATGAGGACAGAGCACCAGAGAATAACAGATATACTGTACACACACACACACACACACACATATAAATATATATATATATATACAGGCTCACAACACTCATGAGTCGTGACACAAATGTTGACAGTGAACACAGAAATACAGATAACTTCAAGGCACACTGTCATGCAGGACAGATCTACTGAACTCTGCAAACTCTAGTAAGCTATGAGTATGGGACAAATATCAATACACATTGACTCCAGTCACAATCAGAAGTTGTGAGTTAATCACAGTTTTGACTTAAATATTTGCACTTCATTACATTTTAAACCCCATCCATTACAAACTACACATTTTATAGCTCTCTATTAGCATGCTATCAGAAACTGGCTGTTTGAAAAATTGCGTCTTTGTTAAAAATGCACAAGCATGCTCAGATTTAACTATGACGGTACATAAACAAACAAAACAAAACTGCGGCGGTGATGTCGTGTTTCACGTTTTTTTTTACCACAACAACAAACATTTACAAAGTGCCAGGGGAGGAATCTGTAATCATAGTAAGCGAGTAATGTCACTTACTATAACAGATACTGAAATATATATATATATACAGTATCTGTAAGTAAAGGGCTGGAATCACATACAACAAGTAATGAATACATACAGTATTAAATCATTACAAGATACAGAATTCAGCACGAGTTAGTGCTTAAACTTTTCTTTTAAATATAACTTGTGATTTTATTACCCTTGCATTATTCTGTCTGTTACAGCATTACAGTATTTTTTGAAAGGCTAATACATACTAGAGATCTTGACTTTTCTTCTTAACATTTTATATTTACTCTTAATTTTTCAGTCTATCACTCTGTTTCCTGTATGAACCACCCTTTGCCACTCATTAAACTCAGATGACCGCCTGCTCAGACTGTTGGTAGCTGTGTGTAATTGTCCTGAGCGGACAAAGGATTGGTGGAGAGAGAACTAACTGTCTTGCCAAACATAATGTGGGATCAACAACAAACCTTTTGGTTTTTGCACTTCTTCTTACTTTAATGCACCCTGTTACTTAGAATATTGTCTTATTGAATAATTCCTAAAACAATGAGGTGACAATTAAATGTTGTGACCTGATATGCCACAGAAAATCCTGATAAGCTGTAATGATAAAACAGGGAAAATAAAAAATGATGTGAAGTCAGTGGGCATTTTAGGGAACGTGAGGATTTATAAGCAATGGTTTTACAAAGATGGTCAAGCCGTGTGGGTCTATTACCACATGACGGACGGACCAACTAATAATAAATGATGGGATTAAAAGGGAGATACAGGGTTTAGAGAGCCCCTGTTGCTGCTGCAATTCATTTCAGAGTTTCTAGGACATCAGGTCAGTGCAGTTCTCCATGATCTACTTGAGAGAACTAAGTGGGAGAGGAAAGAATGAGGTTACTGCCTTTCCTTCCCATCAGGGACAATTCCCAGTGGCCTGCCTGGTTCGTCTGCCGATTGGCCCGGGTTGTCAAAATACAAAATTATTGAGGTAAATTAAAGCAAAAACAACACGGGACAGCCACATTCATTCAGATCTGTAGGCATGCAGTCCCCCCTCCCTTTGGTTCAGTGCACGTAGCCTCCTACATCAACAACAACATCACCTGGAAACGTTCCAGTCTGTGCGCAAAATAAAGTAATGCAGGGTTTTCCCTACCATTATAACACTTAGGTACAGTGTTTTTTATAGCACCTAAACAGACAAAAACTACGTTGAGAGTTCTCTACCACGTTTTGGTGTCATTTATGATCGCGCTAGCTTCTCTGTCCTCTCCTCTGCTCTCTGTGTTTGACTGAGGGCGGGGTTCACACACACAGACACACACAGAGCAGCACAGAGTGGACAGCAGAGAGGCCGGTGGAAACAGTGAACCAGGTGAAGTGAAGATAACGTTTTACTCAAGTTAATGACAACTACGTTAAGCGCAATAAAACGTTTGCAAGTAAAAAGTCAAGAAGTAATTTATCAAACCACCTGCAAGCGATATTTTCAACTGCTTTGACCACAGTGGCCCATCCACTGCCGGTATGTTTTACACAACTACAGCGCACTGGTTAAGCTAACGGCTAATTGTTACGAACAAGCTAAAAGCTGTCTGTATGTAGCCTAACTGTTTAGTTTAGTTTGTAAGGCAGCATTATATTAAAATTTGGCAAATTCTTGTAAACGTATATAAAATATATATATATATATTTTTTATAAATATTGTAATAATAGTCAAAAATGAAAATAGTTTTTAGTCAAATAACATCAAATTTTCTTTTTTTTCTGCCTGCTCTTACTGTCTTGCTGACTCAACTATTATTCTGCTTAATATGATGAAATAAGAGCACCTTTGTGATGCGGTTTGAAGGTTTGGCTGTGTAAAAGTAGCCTACATATGTGGAAGATAAATAATAATAATAATGCAGATTTATGTCTCGGTCTAGATTAATTTGTGTTTGGGTCCGGAGTCTGCCTATTGAGTACCCCTGGTCTATGAGGTGGTCTAGGTAGGTGTGAGATTCCCGGCCTGAATTTTTGTCCCAGTCCGGCCCTGCTTCCCATTGATGAGTCATAAGACTGACAGTGTCGGAGTTACAGTAGATCTGTGATAAAACACTCAAGGATGAAAGTGTAACTTTACAATCACTTCAAAAGGGAAAAAGGCGGAGATACAATGCATAAGTACAGCTGTAGTATCATGTGCATCATTGTGAGGTTTCCATTACAATGTAACAGTGAGCAAGTAATTGTAAAGCTATATTTCACTGGGTCCTTGAGTGCGAAATGAAATGCACATTAAGTTCACAGCAAGGAAAAGACTAGTCAGGTGAAGAGCTAAAAGAGACAGAGAGGACAGGAAGGAAGGAAGAAAAAAAAGGGAAAATATATGAGAGCAAAGATTCATTTACCACGTTCTAGCTTCTTATCTGAGAAATGTGAGAGCAGCAAATTGACAGGTGGGAAAGACATGGGCATGAGGGGTAAAGGGGTTGAAATGGGCAAAGTGAACGTAATGTGGGAGAGAGAAAGACAAAGAGAGACGCAGTGAGTCCAGAAATCTCATGGCTTGTCAGCGGGTGAACAGTTTCATACATGAACGGTCAAAATGCTATGATTGAATACAAGAGTGTCGTGGATCCGACACTAACACACTTACATGAAAATATACCTGCAACTAGACATCCATAAACAGGCACACTCAGACAAACACAAATGCACACAACAATAGACTATACAATAGACACACTAGAACTACAAATATGTCACATTATATCACAAACCAATGCAAAATGAGAACAACGATGTGGCAGTGCGTGTGTGTTTGTGTAGCAGTCTGTATGACACTATGTTCAGATACTCGTAAGACGCTGTAGACGATACTCACTAGTGCCTTCCTCTGAAACCATCCCAAGTCCCTCAGCCTTGTTCTGCCTCTCAAAAGCATTCAGGTCCAAAACGCTGTCAACATCAAATACTCAGTAAGTTTAACAAGTTAGCCAGTTAGCCTAGAGTACATGTGTCTTACAAACATCAACAATCAAGAATAAGGAAAGTTGACAACAAAAACGTCACATGAATTTTTTACAAACCTGCAGGTCTGCATCAGAGACTGCACGCTAAGGAAGAATCCCACATCCTTTTTATCCTTCAGATAGTCCAGCATTCTCTGCAGACAGACAAAAAGATCGATAAAACATTTTCTTAGCAACAGCAATGAAGATGTTAAGATTGTGGTTTAAACTGTTGGTAGACAGCAACATATAATTGTCTAAAATCTATGACAAACTCCTACAGACTCTATTTACCTGCTGTACATCACTGTTGCCTCCATTGAGGATGGAGATTCCCAGTTTGAGTGTGGAAGAAACCATGGCTCCAGGTTCGCCTGAAACATGACAATTTTTGACCCAATAAAAATCAACTTAGAGATGGAAAAGCTCTGTCGACGCATTATTTCAGATATTGTTGATCTTGTTTTCAATTCAATTCACTTTAATGACCAAACAGCTAAACTGGTGGAATTTGGTTCCTGTGCAGTGTATAACAGCACAGTCCCATCAACAACAACACAAAACTCACAGAACTTAAGGAAACTGTGCATTGTGTTGCTCTGTGCTGGCATTTTAAAAACTGAACTGCCTTACAACATAACAGCATTTATTTACGTTGGATTTCCCAAAAAATATTTAAAAATCATGTGCCAAAAATTGGGGAAATTATATATCCTTATCCTGTTCTTTAGTATTTTCATAATAACACTCACTGAGTCATTTGCCTTGGTCATCATTTGTTAGATTTTTTGTGTGTCATTTAATATTATTTTGACAAAACCTGAGAAAGTGGTGTTTCTCATATCTGCATCTTAATATTCAGTGTTACATTGACTGAACTGTGGGAGGGAATGACATATTTGTTACAGATTAGCAATGATGAGTAACTTACATAGCAGATGGCTAAGGTTATGATAGCTAAAAGGTAAATTATTTAAGTCAGTGTAATATCCTCACAAGTGACAAAAACATGTGTGTGTGCATATGTGTGAGTAGGTGGCTTTAGGGAGGGTATAGCAGCTACCTTTACAGGCACTGATCATCTGCAGTACCATCTCTGCAGCCCCACGGTCGTGTAGACGGGACTGCTGGTACAGAAGCCTCTGTTTCTCCATCTCCTTTTCCTGTGGAGCAGAGCAGGAGGGACACAGCTGTAACCCTGCCAACACTGACTGCACTGCCCCCCGCACTCACTCGCACACAAACACACTTTGTATCCACATCCTTGTACTGTAATTCTAACCTAATTAAGACTATTAGACTAATTCCTCTTGTTAATTTTAATTTTTTTTTTTCTCAGATGTAACCTGAAAAGTAATCTTGTAGCTCATGAAAGACATCTCTAATATAGCTCAAGCTATGAACAAAAACATGATTATTCATCAAGAAATAGCTTCAACTACTAAAAACACAATTTAATTAATTTAATTTCTACTTAAATTAAATAAACAATATTCAGTTTGTAAACACTTATGACAGAGCTAGTTAGCTCTACCTGGTTTTTATGCTAAGCTAGGTTAACCAGAACCTCTTGTTGAATTAGTCGGACAGTGATGAAGCTAATAAAAATCTTTTCGTCTGTGACTGTCACCAAGATGGCAAACAAGTGTATTTCTGAAATTAACCAAATTTTAAAAATATATTTTCTTGATGGTAGAAATATTGTAAGATTTCAGGTCAGAAGCTGGCTGCAACACTAGCGTCTTATTCACAGAAAAGCCAAATCAAAGCCACATAAAAGTCTAAAACACGCACATACACACACACACACACACACACACACACACACATACATATTCTCTTCCATTGTACACAGTGTGTATTAGTGACGGAGGTCGTTATTCCAGCTCGTCATCTTCCAGAGGCAGCAAACATTCGATGGCAGCAAACATTTACTTCCCAGAGCATAACACACGCTTCACACACTCTTACGAGGAAGCAACAGCAGTTGTCTGAGTAACACTTACAGCATGCCATTCCTGCTACCAACAGCACAACCAAGTGTCTTCTATCTTACAGTTTCAACTATTTCAACCAAATAAAATTATATTATTAATGTTTAATTGCATGCGTTTGCAAATCTAAGCTATTTGTTAATGTTACACATATCATATAGAAAATATATCATTTAGACCTGCTGTCCAAAGTTTAGAAATCATTAAATAAAGTATATTATATACACTGTTGAGTGCAACACTTTATGTTGCTACTTTATGCTGCTACATACTAAAGTACATTGCTCCCTTTGTAGAAAATGATACAGTATAGCTGCTATAAACCATCCTGTTGACAAAAGAGGTTAGACTTGACCCACCCACTGCACACCATGCATACAGCCCCACCCAAAACACCCAGACCTGTATCTACCCCTCCCTCCACCCCCCCTCCCATAAGCCTGACCATGTATTAAAAAATATGGAGAGATTTTTTCCTAGTAACAGAAGTTTTGCTCTTCTTTCGGGCCAAACTATGTGTCTGTTATACTTTGTGACGGGTGAAAAGAGACCGTATGTGATTGTGAGCGTGCGTGTCTGAACGTGTGTGTGCGAGTGTTTTCAGTGTGTGTGTTTTGGGTTTTTGCGACAGTGTATGTACGGCTGACTGTGCAGGCGTTTACTGTAGTCCTTAGTGAGCACAGAGAGGGAGACTTTGTCCAATTCAAAGTAAAGACAAACAAAATCAAACAAAAAAAAAAAAGGGGATTACTCGGGAGTTGTTAGATCTCAAACTACAGTTATCAAGTGAATCACTTTTGGGTGAACACCAGTCCAATTAGCAGGTGAGTACAGGAAGGTGTGAGTCAGGAAAAGGTGGTGCGAGTCCAGGAGAGACTGACCACAGACACGCAAGACCAGAACAAGCAAACCGGTTCTACTGTTAGCAAACCTGTTGCAGGACTTGGCTTAATAATTGTTATCGCAGCTTCCAAAAGTAGCTGCTCAGTAAAGTCTTGGATGGCAACATCACATTTCTGATATCAGGTGCTAAAAAAGAAGTAGGTAAATAATGATGTTCAAATGACTGTGGGTGAGAGTCAACATTGAACTCATTAAAGAGACCCTTACAGTTATCTAAGGAATTTGCAGTGTAAATGGGTGTAATGCAACCTTCCAGGAAAAGCCATAAATCTCTATGACTACAACATCACAGTGTCCAAACCTGGCTTTGAGCAAATCAGTGAGATATCCATTAAGTTATTAGTCATATTAAAGGGTTGATTTACTAGGATTTATTAAGGATTTGTTTTTAGGTGCTGATGAGCATGTATTTCTTTTTAGTTTTATGCTGGCAAAATAACAGTGAAGTGCTGCTACTAAAAACCGCCTGTTTGACTGTTAGAATCTCTTTACTTTCCTTAATTAATAACAGTAATCTGGCAAAAATCTGGCTTTCAAATACACAAAACAGAATTTTATTTTTTAAACCTTTAGGAATCAACAAAAATCTTTTTTAATCGACATTTTTTTTGTCTTATATTTGTATTTCCAGCTCAGCAGCACAGATTTTACACTATTTTTTGTGCTTCCTTGTTTTGATAAAGGTGGAAGTGCATTTAGATGTGTTTAACTGCAGCTTTACTCATTTACATAAGCAATCAGTAGATATATTGAACCATGCTTGGATGTGATTTGCAGCAGACTTAAATCAACCCCTAAAAACTTTTGATGCACGTCAGGCTTGGAAACTGTGATTCTGAAATTAATCAGCTAGCAAAGACTCAGTGGTTCGTTTCGACCTGAGTTTTTTCGTTTTGTTGTCTTTAGCTGCACCATCTCTCTGCACTCAAGTGCATGCAAGGAACGGAAGTAAAACAATTGAGTCCGCAACACTGATCTGACTGCTGGGCAGAGGCCAGCAAAGGCATGCACAGGTCAGTCCACCATAGCAGGAAATAGGCAAGTGGTGTGAGTGAAACGTGAGAAAAGACAGGAAGAGAAAAAAAAAATACGAATAGTGTAACAGGGGTCAGGTGTGGGGGGGGTGTGCCGAGTGTGATGACGAAGTGTGGTCACTTGTGGGGAGTTGCTTCTCCGCTGACTCCCCTGTCTCCCTTCCCCTGGTCCCCCCATACCATCTCTGTCTGTCGCACCTCAAAGGATGGCTCCTCCCCCTCCTGTTCTCCCCCTTCGTCCTCCTCACCAATGTGGCAGCTCTGGAGAGAGATGAAGGCAAGTCAGCAACTGAGTACAAGGTCACATCAGATTAAGCAGAAGTGATTAACAAAATGAGCAATAAATATGAATAACAAATTGTGATGGCCTGTTAGTAGCTGATACAGCTTAGTAGTAATTAAAGCCTCAGACTTACAACATATACTTTTACCAGTACTACCTGTGCCGTGACACAAATCCACACTTTGTACATTTTGTTGATGAGGCGCCATTGTCACACGGCCATCATGCACAAAAGTAAGTTCACATTAAGGCAAGTAAACCACTATCAGCTTAGTTTAGGGTTAAAGTAAATGAAGCTTTAGTTACAGTTCAGGTTAGGTAACTGACACTATTATTTAAAGCTAAGTACAGATTTTGGTTAAATGACAAAAAGGGTTAAAGTTAAGATTTGGGTAGAAAATTACATTGGAAATCAACCCGAGCAGTTGGTGTTAAAGGCAAATGCACTTCATACAACCGTAGCCAACCCCCAAAATTAACACCATACTTTCTGCTGTGCAATTATCCAGATAATATTCCAGGCAATACTGTGTTAAGAAAATACATTTCATTTTTTTTTCATATCATTTTCCATGTGCAGAGGATGATATGTTGTCATGACACAAAATTTTATGAGATGCTGCTGCTGACGAGTGACTCTCTGGACGTCGTACCTTTGCCATAATATCAGCATATGACATATAGAGATGGTCAACATCTAGCTTGCTGTAATGAGACAAAAAAAACAAGAATCAATTGCATCTCAGTGAGAAACAGAACTCAAAAAGGTGAGCTGCAGAAGAGGTTAAGACACTCTTACGTCTTTTCTGTGAGAGCTGTGCGGCTGAAATGAAGAATCAGCTGATGAAGGGGGTCAGGCTTTGTCTCTGTCTCCTCTTCCTCCTCCTCCTCTTCCTCCATGGCTTTCTAATTATTTGTGAGAGGACAAATCGTGACAATAACAAACTCATACACAGCCGTACATCTCAGATTTAATCGGAGGATAACTTACCGATAAGTCGTCAATCATCTTGTCCTCAAATGAGTAACCCTCGGTCTCTAACCAGTTGCGCTTGTATGCATCCAAGAACATGTTGGTTGCCCTGTGCCTGTGAGAGGAGGTCAGTGAGACTTAATTCAGGAGGGTTGTAATAGTTCATAGAAAGGTTTCTGAGGTCTTTATAGATTGGTTTGTTATTAAGTATAAAGAGAATAATTACGTGGGAATGTTGTACAGGGGCGTCATCCTGAAACAGGCGACCACAGCCCTGCGACGCTGTTTGGACAGAAGCTTGTGCCACACCATTTTCTTTGACTTGAAGGGATGCTCCGTCTGAAGCAAGAAAAACTTTTAATGAACAAATCCTTCCTGGGTATATTTCCCTGTTTTATATGCAACAGCTGCCTTTGCAGGGATATAGCTTCCTGTTGCTGCCTATGCAGGAGAAAATCTATAATGTAATCTACAACGTGGCAGCCCTAATTTGTGATTTTTGTCGATAAAATATGTGTACTTTGCCTAATGCAGCTGTGCAGCTTTCCTCAGGGCTGCTGCTGCTGCAAAAGAAGACTGATTTCTTTTCAATTATTCATACTTTGCTAAACCGTCAGATTCAACCCAATGATCTTTCAGTTACACGCCTACTTTTCTTAAAATTAGGCTGTGACTGGCCACCAAATAATATCTGCACCTTGTATGAAGTCATATGTGTTTGCCTGAGCTTGTGCTACTCACCACCTCAATGTGGTAAAGGACAGCGGACACCTCTTGTACTCTTTTCACCACCTTCTCAGGGTCCTCGGCATCTTCAGCCTTTCCAGACATCTCCTTATAAAGAGACATCTGCCACCTCATAGCCGGGTCCTCCACCTGAAACGAAGGGTCAAATATTTATAAAAGATATTTACAAGGGAATAGGCATATTTATTTTCTTCTTTAATATGTAAAAACAATTAAAAGGTTCACTCACTTTGCCTTGCAGATGCAGATTGTTGTGCAAGAACTCCCTCACCTCTTCGTCTGTGTCTTTCTACAAGGGGAGAAGCCAAGACTCAGAGGACATTCATCATTTATTTAATCATTCAAGACGATCACAAATATCCTAAAGTTTAGTAAAGAGCAACATGTATTTCTGCCTCTATATAAATTCTTAATGGAAAAAGAGACTGAAGTGTTCATTATAACATCAAACTAAGGCTAATAAATGTGCCACTTTAGTATGTGAGGACAGAATACAGTCAATGAGTTGGCTTCAAACACATCACAGTACCAGTGAGTATCTGATCTTGGCAAGATTGATGAGCTCCTGGTCTGCAGGAGAGCACATATTGAGGCCAATGGGGAGCATCTTCTTTAAAGCTGCTACGATAAGGGAGGTCTGCACAGAGTAGCGATCCCCCCGCCGCTTCTTCTTGGTACGCTCCTGCTCTGAGCCTCCAGACTAAAGAAGAGAAAGAGACATTAAGGCTGATCCATCACTGTCCGGCTTACAACTCCCCTGTACACACGACACACCAAAAAAAAATATTTTTCCGGAAATATTTTTGTGACATGAAAGGCTCTTGAGAGTATCCGACAAAGTGATGAAGTAAAACTACGCCTTCAACCAAATGAAACAGGACAACAGAACCAACTGCCGAGAAATATCCTCCGCAATATCAACATGCTGAAAAACTGAATCAACAAGAAAATAATTATTCATCAGCTGAAATCAGACAGACCGACAACTACAGTTTCTTGTAAACAACAGGCTCCTGGTGAGGTTTCAGGTGCTTCGTTGCTGCATCAGCTACAGTCGTTACACACAATGCAGCCTCACTGTTAGTAGTGCCCGACAGAGGAAATCCTGTCCACTGGACAGCACACAGAACAGCACAAGACTCTGGGGTCAGCTCCATCGCCCTGGAGCTCTTCTCACACGCTCCTGTCCAGAGGCTACCGATGCTCATTACTGACTGTTGTCTGGCCCCACAGCGCCCTCCCTGCCCTTAAACGGCATGGTGTGTATGTGGGTCAAAAGCGCTCTTTGGGCAGAGAGAGGCATTGTAATGATCAGGTAACAGGCGCTCACTACAGTAATGCTCATCTGATCGCCAAGGAGAGGAGGTTTTCTCGTTTGTCTTACAGCAACCATGAAAAACATGAAACAGTGATTCAATGATTTAATATTTTAATGGTGTCAATGAATTAGACATGGAGGGACTAGTCCAGTTAGTATATATGATGAGAGCTACCTGGTGTTGTCAAGCTAGCTCCGGTTCCCCCCCGACAAACCCAGCTAGCTATGCTACTGAGAGGGCAAGTGAATCAATGGTGATAGCATAAGGATGGTATGGCTTTTTGGTGTGAACAGGTAGTGAACAAAAAGCCAATAATGTATACAATACTGAAAGGAGAAGAGTCCCCCAGCGCAGGAATTTTTATTACAGAAGCTGAAAGAAATCCAAGCGACAACAACAAATTTTAAAACATCACAAAATGGCACAGTAACACAGGCCCCACAACTGTACGCCACAGGGGGAAAAAATCTGAAGGCAAACTGTTTATCAATCAAACAAAAACAGGGGTGATGGCGCTCGGCCGCAGAAGTGCACACTTCAAATTAGATACACGACTGCTAAACCGAGCACCATAAAACCTCTCAGGCTACTAAAATCTACGGCAAAGAGCTTTCATCAAGCCACTCCGGACCCCTACCCACACATAAACAAACACACATACACACACACACACACACACACACCACTAACACACTCATACTCACACGCAATATTACTCAATCATACATATGTCCCACTCACAGAAAACATTTCAACTTAATCTACATTATCCAGTGTATCATTTCATCCATTATCATAACATTGCTATCACTAAATGACTGGTGAGTTATTCTCTAATGGTATCTATGTGTTTATAACCCTTTTTTTTTGTGTGTATGCATGTGTGTGAACATCAGGGTCTGTGTGTCAGAAGTGTGGTAGTCCATGGCAGAGCTTGATGAAATGCCTTCCCAAACTCAGGTTGCCATGCGATCAGCACAGCGCTCGTGCACAAACACAGTCTAACCTCTCCATCTCCGGCCTAGTGGCCCAGCGTCCAACCCCCGACACAGGATATAAGGAGAAAACACAGTTAGCGACACTTCCTACTTCTGCACTACAAACTGCCTCTTACAACGTCCTGGAAATGGATAAGAAGTCATGTAATAGCCTGTAATATTCTTACATTACTAGAATCTGGTTATTATCTATAGAATAATCATTTATTATAAACTGATTATTATGTATAAAATAATCATTTACCTGACCTTCATATCCACAATATCTTAAAGGAAAGAAAGGAAATAACAGCTGATAATAGATCTAAATTGTTCCTTGCTTAAAATGGGAGTTGTTAGTGCATTATGAATTATTAGAGTTTAGTTCCTTGATGTGTTACAGCTCAAGATATGAAGTGATTGAACGTCTTAATAAAAATAAAAGGCTATGTTTTGTTCAGCGACTTGTCTGCTCGTCCGCTCTCACCTTGCTCATCTTGCTCTTACTGTCAGCAGTGAGGAAGGACATGTTGTTGATTTCATTCATCACCACAAAGTTCTGCTCCTCCCTCTTAAAGTTCTGCCAGAAATAACACAAACACAAAAACAAGTGTTGCAGGACAAAATAGAAAAAAATCAGAAAAGACCACAAAACAGAAAGCAGAAGAGATGAGGAAGACAGGTGACTCACGTGGGATTTGGACCAGAAAATAAACACTTCTCCCACCATCCTGAAGAGTTCCTCAGCATCTGGGTCTGGACAGGTCAACCATCTTGCCCTGAAGACAAACACAGCAATGACAAAAATGGATTAACTCCACTGCTTAAATAAAAGTCTGTGAGTCCCAGCCGAGAGCTGATAAAGGACCTTATTTCATTACAACTAACCAAACTGGGTTATTTTTTGCAAATGTCAGACACTTTCTCTGCATCATTCGGTTTTGCAGACAACATAGTCAAGTGGCATAATGGCGTCCTTAGATGCTGAAAAGGCTTTTAGCGGATGGCAGTTGGATTAACCTTTCAGCTAATTAATACATTTGCACCACCAGCTGCAGTACAAACACTTTAATAAACTTCCATCTTCCACTTTCATAAATGCATATGCCAGTGTTGCATTGGGCAGGTTCCATTATCACATATTTTATTTGCTCTTGCTATTAAACATTTGTAAGAAATAATTTGATTGCATCCAGAATGGCCACTCTCTGCTTTGGTAGATTTTTCTAGATTTCTATTTTTCTGGCTATAAAGTTAATTTAAAGAAATATAAAGCTTTTCCACCTATAAAAATAAACCAGGCTTCTTTCTGACTAGTAAATGTTTTGCTTTAGAATCCACATCAAATACAGCTATAGTCTGTGCATCATAATGTTCTTAAAGAAGAATGTAAATAGTAATACTAACAATATACAGTATTAATGCAACAGAAATAACGTGTCCTCCATATTATTAATAAAGTCATCAGTACATTCAGCTACCTGTTATTGTCCACGTAGCGGATGAGCAAGGGGTAGAGAGCATACAGGTCCCGACACAGCACGGCGAACTCATCTCGGATAGTCCCGTTTTCACTGTCCACCTCCGTCTTGCCCTCCATGCGCAGATGATCCTCCTCGGCCACCACCTTCCCTGAGCGCTTCTTTAGCTTTTCCATGGTGGGGATGAAGTGGGATTTAAGCATCTCCGGTTTAGCCCTGCTGACAATGGGCTGGGCAAACACTGGACAAGCGGGTACAAAAGGAATCACGGATCATCAGCAGTAGTAAGAATGTACAAAATGTGGAAATGAAGTTGTCAAGACTCTATAATACATGTACTGCTGCTTGCATTAAAAGTAAATATCACTATAAAAGCATATTTTAGTAGTTTGCAAACACAAGATCTATCTAAGCAACATTTATGATTCACAAATAATGTAATACAGGATCATGGAGACACTATTCTTGCAAAAAAAAAAAAAAAGTACCAGTTAAACTATGAAAACTGAAGAGCCCTCCCACTGATCAGATCACAATCAGAAGATGTCTTACATCACCTGGAAGCCTTTTGACTTATTGAGACTTATTAAGCTCACTGACCTGCCAATCTCTTCATCCAGGAGGCTTCATCTATACCCAGGTTGTTCACCACAATCTTCATGATGCTACCCAAGAGCTGGTTGAGTTGCTCGGAGGTGACAGCGGTGCAGAGCTGGCCCTCCAGGTCTGGGAAATTCTCCAGGCCCCGCTCCCACCAGCGAGGGAGGTAGTTACACAGCATGGGCAGGGTAATCTCAATCACATGGGGCATTTCTGTGTAGCGGGCCCCGGACTCAGCCAGATCATGGATCTCCTTCATCAGGATATCCAGCTCTGGGATGTCAGGGCACAGCTCCTCCACTTGGTTGGGAAGACCCAGAACTGAGGGAGGAAAGAGCAGAGAGGTCCAAATAAAAGATAAAGAAACAATTAGTTATCAGCTCTTTCTTATAATTTGATGAATGTAAAATAAAATGTGAGGGTGATGTGCTGGGATGGGGAAGAAAATGCTAAAACCCACTGGATCTCTCTCTGGGAGTCTTGGTTGTGTAAACAGAGAATGTGTTGAACTCATTCAGCGCTGGCTCAAGGAAAGCCACCGGCATCGCAGCTGCTAAGTGGGCCAAACACTCGCCGAGAGCTGGTCGCTGTCTGGACAGGTGAAAAATACCACAGAGTCATAATATTAGATTGTATACGTTGATCATTTTTCCTGTTGATGGTTTTTTGTTAAGTTTTTCCTCTGAATCAGGGGTATTTAGCGATTTTGGGCTAAATCAATGAAATTTACAATTAAATCCCATGTAAATCTTTCATCTTAAATCTTTTCTTGAGTGCTTTTACAGCAGACCTCATCATTAAATCATGTTTTTTTTTGCATACCAACTTGACTGAATAAAAAAATATACCAACAATCAACAGCAAAAACTACACTATTCTCTTTCAAATTAATTCCTTAGATCGACAGATGTCTCTACTCACTTCTCTACATGTGGAGTCTTCACAGTGCCCAAAGAGTAGATACTGCACATTGTACGATAGCAGGATATTTGCAAGTCGTCCACTGAGGATGCAGGGAAGAGAGGCAAAGTGTTAGTTTTGTGTCAGTCCTTTGTTTCACCAAGTCAAGAGCCATAAAGGGCAAACTGTTAACCGTTAATTCACTCACACATGACATCATCTCCAAACTGGTGCTGAGCGATGTGGTCAAACAGTGAAGTAAGGACTGGCAGCAGGGCTGTGGTGGTGTAGTTGATGTTTTGGGCCACACCTTTTACCTATAGGACACACACGACATACAAATATAAGCTTACTAGAAGAACAAACAAGAGTGTAAAAACAGCCCAGCGTGGTGCTTTGTCTGACCTGGTTTCGACTGGACACTTTGCCCAGTTTCAGATTCTCAACCATCTTCTCAATGTCATCGGCAGCACTCTCAAAGAACTGACGCAGGCCAGCCTTCACGATCTCAGGCCCTGATTTCATGACAGTCCTTGAAAAGAAGGACACAAGAAACAGTCATAAAAAAACATATATAATCTCAGTCAGTTTGTTTCTATTTTCTTTCTGTGTGCTGAGGGTGCAATGTGATAGATTGTGAGTTACCTGGCATCCAGCGATCTTGACAAGATGTGCAGACAGTTTACCACTGCACCTGCATCCGTTCCTACAAACGGCACATCAAAGATGCGTTGTCAGAGTGTATAAATCCACTGTCTACAAGAGCTTTTTAGTAGAGCGTGTTAGAAAACATTCACCAAAACCAGAATTACATTAAAACCCTTCATTTTTTCCCCATCACAGATACAATATATTCATAACTAAGAAAATGCAAACAGTTAATTATGGAACAGTCCTTTAAAATGTAACATAATTGATACCATGTGCTATATTCTCTGTGAATAAACTGACTTCTTAACTGCTGTACCTCCATTTTGTAGTTTGACTTGGGTACATTTCAAGTGGCAGATCAGTTAAAGTGTTTAACTATCATGGCCACATGCTACTGGTGAGCCAAGCTGAGGGGCACAGGATCAGTGGGAAGCATTTGCTAGTGTCTAATGACCACTGGTAACATAAGAGTGACTGACTGTTAAAGACACATGGTGGTGAAGGGGGAGGACAATGAGGATAAAGCATATACTGCCTCATATAAGCCAGGATGAGAACACATCACGGAGCTGCATTATACTCGGGTTGTTGAAACCTGCTACCACAACAGACAATCATGCTCAAATCACTCTCAGTTCGTGAGTGCCAGTCTGATTCTGAGGCCTTAAAAGCAGAAAAGACAACTCTGAAAAAACACCAGGCTGCAGAAAAACATCAAAGCCAAGCAGAAGATGAGCTAAAGAGAGAGAAGCATTAGAGGAGGAGATCCAGACGAGTGAGCGTGGGAGGTTGATTAGTATGTAAAAGAAAGAAAGTATGACGGAGGAAGAAGTGGAAAAAGATCTGGAGAAATAAAAAGAAATAAGACAGGAAGACAGATACAGAGGGACAGATATGGTGACAGGGCATAATGCCACCATGCAGATTCCTTACCAAAAAGAGATACTCTGTGCCTCACCAAAGCAGCCAACTTACAGAAGATACTGAGGTAGGAGGAGAAAATAGGAAAAGGAAGGGAGAAGGAGGGAGGACGATGAGGGGAAATAGGGCAGAAAAGATGTTTGAAGTGACACAGAAAGCAAAAAGGGAGGTCAAGGAAATAAAGGATATTGCACAACAGGAGAGAAATAGAGAGACACGAAAGAGGGAGATGACATACACTATCATAGAAAAGCACTGTACCAAAGGAAAAGCAAATGGTAAAGAGTTCAAGTAATTCAGAGAATAAACTAGTCTTTTTTAAATAGAACCTTTTGTAAGATTTTACTGAACCTACCTGGCAATCATTTCCTTCTCCTTATTCGAGGAATGCCCTCCACTACCCAAGACTTTAGCAGGAGTGGAGAGGAAGTAGAGGCAGTGATTCTTGAAGTACTGATTGATCAGCGGCAAGAGAATCTGTAAAAAAACAACAAAAGATTGAATAAATATTAATTGCAGAAATGCCATTACACAGGTCCCATCTTCATGTGCTCATTAATGGCAGCAGACTGGCACAGAGGGAAGAAATTTTGCATAGTTGATCTGTCTCCAAACCATCAATTTTGGCAAGAATCGTCTATGTTGCAGTAAGTTTCAGCAAAATCCCATCCCCTACCTCCTCTACATGTGAGGTTCTGTTACTACTCATGACCCTTGACCTCCTTGTATTAGCAGACAAACAATAAGAGAACTCACCGAAGCATGGAATAGCTCACCTTGGCAAAGAATTTGATCTCTTGTTCATGCGGTGATTTCTCCACTCTACCGCTGCTAACCACAGCCTCTGTTAAAAAAACAAAATTAAAAAAAAAAAATGTTGGCCTTTAATCAAAAGGGAAACGTTGACACTAGAAAAGACCACACTATAAAAGTTCTACGTCCATGGGAAGCCTTTGTCTTTGTCTCTCAAACTACAGTACCAAGATGAGCGATGAACTCCTGGGCGATGTCCATCCATTTGAGAAGCTTCTGGAGGAAGCCGTAGGCAAAACGCTTCTCAATGGAGGAAATGTCCTGCTCCATGTCCTTTAGACCCCTGCACATGGAGAAAAGAGTGAGTAAAAAGGAAAGAAATAGAGAAATTGAGCACAAACACCCAAAAGTTCCTATGTATACCAGTGCAAGTGATGAAAAACTGTTGTTTGACAGAGTATGGACAGAGCTGGCGGTGGAAACACTAACTAATCCTATACTGAAATGGTGAGAATGTCCTGCCTACCTTGTCACAGCATATCCATTCAGCTGGAGGAACTTGAGCAGGTCCTGGGCCTTTTCTCTGTCCCTGGCCTTCTCCTTAGCCGTCAGGGTGTCATAAGGCACGAGCAAAGGATGGGTACCACCGCCTAAAAGGAGCACAAGAAGAAGATTTTTGGAATCAAAAGGCTACGAACCAGCTATGTGTAATGGTGTGTAATAGAAATCCGTTTTACCTTTGGCCTGTAGCTCCATCTTCTTCTTCCTGCCCCAGGTGTTGTGATAGTTTTCAGCCAGCTGCTCAGCCATAGACTGCATGGAGATAGTGAGTGAATTAATCTGTAAAGCTCCTGGCAAATGTCCAACCAAAATATGAGACCTATTAGTGTTATGAAAAAAAAACACATACCTGCAGCTCTCTAGACAGGGCCATTGCTGTGATGTCTATTGGCTGAGGGTTGTAGCCTTGACTGGGATCATAAGTGGCCTGAAGACAGAAAAAAAACATTATATAGAGCAGTGTCTCTCCATGGGAGGTTTCGGGACCTCCGGAGGATTCAAAGAGGTTCCCAAAAAAGGAGATTGCTTTAAGTTCAACATAAGTTCACCCATTAATTTAAGCCCAAGTGGAAAATGTATAGGAATGCTGATATTAATAGGTCAACAAGTATGTACAGCCCTTTGAACAGGTAGGTCTCATCCTCTTTTTTATTCCCAGAATATAGAAGTCAAGATAAAGGAACACATAAATGAAAAATAAAAGAGTCACTCTAGATCTCCGGATCATCATCATTGCTTTTGTGTGAGATGCCACACAGCAAGCATAAAAAAATCCTCCAGAATACTGATTGTTTTTTTCAGTCGTCTGACTTGTACCTGAGCAGTTTGGGAGATTTTTCTTGTGGCAGCCTTCTTCTCGACTTCTATCTCCCCATCCCTGGCTTTCTCCACGGTCCACTCCCATGCCAGCATGGCTTTGATGGATTCTTTAATGGGCCAGCGGTAGATCTCCTTGTCCTGAGAAAGAGAGATAAGAGGGCTAAGAAAATTAACAAGGAACCTGTAAATGACATATTTAGAATCTGTGAAGATCTCAAAATTAGAAATGAAAATGGTTCAGGATTACTAGTTTAGCCTGTGTGCATATTATCAGGAAGACAGAAAGTGACGAACCTTTTCAGAAAACGTTTTGTACGGCCGGAGCATTGGGTGCGTCTTAGCGTTGTCGTCTAACGCCTCTCCGTAGGTCCAGTTGTTCTGAATCTGAAAATTGATTTAACCATTGAGACAGTCATTAAAACTTTAAAAAGTGTTTCAAATGAACAAACAGAGACTTGATTTATAACTGGTGATTTTAACTTTTTACAACTGACCTTTTCAAAGGCCCATTTGTCATGAGTGTGCTCTGCATACTTGTTGATGAAGCCATCAAGCCTCTCAGGGATTATTGTGCTGTGAAAAGAAATAACTCACATTTAATACTGCGCAGGTTATGAACTAAACTTAACTTTGAAATGCCTTTATTAGCTGGTAATAACCTTGAATTTATGTATTGAAAATTTAGTGTGGTTCTCTGTCCTCTGTACAGCTCCTACTTTTATGAAATTGGAAATTAGATACTGAAGTACATTCATGACAGCTTTTAAAAACCAAGTTCAAATATCTAATTACAAGTACTCATTATGGACACATTGGTCATTATACATTAACACACATATAACACCAAATCAAGAGTTCAAATTAAATGTTTGTATTAATGTTTTGCTGTTGTATGTTTAAAGTAACGTTGTGCATTAAAGAACATTATGATGAAGTGTTTTAACTGTATTGTTGCGTATTTACAGTATTTCTGTAAGCCACTGTGAACTATTTTTGTTAAATCTATTTTTGCATCCCAGTGCTCACTTGGTGGTCTCCACTGGTTTGGGATCAAAGTTGCCTTCAGCATCCACAGAGGCCTTCTTCTCAGTGTGAGAGGAGTAGCTGGCATCCACATAGTCAGGAGGGATGGCTCCTGCTATAGCACAGAGGCAGGGCATGGTGATCTTGAAGAGCTCTGCATCAAATTTCTAGAGTAAAACCCAGGAAACCCAGAGTTAATAATGACATAAGCTTAAACCCGGTGTAACTGTACAGTAGAAACACTGTAGGAAGACACAAAGAGGTTCATCTCTCACCTTGTGTGCCAAAGATTCAAAGATTCCCCAAAAGAGTTTACGAGAAAGATGCAGCTCCTCCTCTGAGGTCACCCCGAAGTTAGCCCATCCGTTAGGCAAGCAGTAATACTTCCAGCAGCGCTCGTAGTGATTGGTCAACAGCTGAAACAATCAAATCATGGAGGGAGGTCATTAGAGGCCATTACAACTGTTAGAAAATGTACAAACCACTGTAATGTAATCTATGTGTTGGTAATGCATACTCTCCACCCATGACACAGTCTACTCAATTTGTGTTTATAATGACTTTAGCTATAAAATAAAATAAGACCAAACAAATACAATGAAATTAAACAGCAGCCAAACCTTGAGAGGCATCTTTGCATATTCATTGAGGATGGGCACATCGAATACCAGCCTTCTGAGCAGATGCTGTAGCATGGAGGGTCGAAGGTACCTGTGAATATCATCAAAATGTTTCATGAGGAATGTAACTCTTTTAAATAGGCAAGGATATTGTTTCTTTCACATTTTTTCTAAATTGAGAGATTCGGATTAGTACTGACTTGCAGAGCGACATGAGGCACTCCTCAATGACGTCCCGCTGAGCCTTGGTAAGGGCTCGGCCGCGGGACAGACGGTAGATGGTGTGGAGCATGGAGTCGATCATGATGGCCCGATGGTCCGTACCAGCAAACAAGGGGGCGCACTTGGTGAGCAGCGGCAGAACAGCTGAACACAAGTAGCGGTTTAGTGCCAAAGCCATTTCAGTCGTACTGAATGCCACCTATAAGCAGAGAGGAAGACAGAAAAACCAATGATTGCACATAAACATACAGATTTCTAGAGTTGACAGAAGGGAAATGAGTCTTGTCCTACTCACAGTGTCCAGAGAAGCTGAAGCCCTCATGTCTGGCAGGAAGCCGACCTCCAGAACATGCAGCAGGAAGTCTTGGTTATCAATACCATACACTCTATCAAGGAACAGCACCATGGAGGCCTTGTGATCTGGCACAAAACTGGCAGACATCTTGGGCTCAATAATCTGACCATCTGTGGTTTGGAGAGAAGTCGTCATACATGAAGGAGGATGCCAAAATATGCCAAAATGTTATACATTTACACAGTACACTCAGATTCAAATTTTGTATCTAACCTTTGCCGTAGGCAGGAATCTGCACAGGTAAGCTGATGACTCCCACCAGGTCCTCTATGGGCACCAGGGACCTCAGGATGGCCCTGATTCTTAGAGCTTCACCCTTGCCTGCTTGGATCAGCTATAGATAGGAACATTTAGGAATTACTATACGTGACTAACCACAGCTCATCAAATACCAACTGGTCCACTGTGCCTGGAGGTCTAAGAGAAATCAGTGTTGTGAAAAGCCTTCCTACTCACATGCATCTCAGGGGCGCAGCGGCCCAGCAGATCGATGAGCGCTGAGTAGAAAGACATGATGGCATTTCCCAGATGCACACGGTTCTCCTCCTGCTGTTCCTCACCACCAAACCTGCCAGTCAAGAAAATGAGCAGCGAATATATCTATTGTATCTATTCAATTATTTTTATTTGGGGACCTTTAAGATACAACAAAATATGAGGGATAAAGTAAGAATACTCATTTCTAACATCATCTTATGATCATGTAAAAAAATTCTAAGCACAGCATATATATTGCAGGAATGTGGATGATGATGTTTTGAAATGTCGTAGCTGTGCTTAACTAAGATTTTGGGGGTATTACTGTGCTGTCCAGACATCTTTTTCTATAACTGTTTTATGCCAACGAACCTGATACATATTGGGATGTGCAAACACTACAATGCAGCGCAGTTTTAAAACAATACACAACACAGTCCCTTAATCAATTTGTCGAAGTTGTTATGTTGAGTCAAACAGTGCACTATCATACCTATTGCGCCCTCACTTACATGAAGCGTCTGTCTTTTTTGACAGTGGGTCCATCCCTCGCTGGATCCTCTGAGATCTTGATGGCCTCCTCCATAGCAGCCAGCAGACCGTTGCCACCCTCTCCTCTCAGGGCCGGGCCGAAACACTCGGGACGACGGATGAGCAGACGCACCACAACGTTGGCGTTCTCCTCCACGCTCTCTCCTGTGTGCAGCAGGTGTGCTAATGTTAGCGACAGTTACACGCAACTCAAAACCACAAATGTAATGATAGTGATATGAAGTTGCTGACCGTTAACAAAGACTGCAAAGCGGAGGAAATCCAAGTATCTCTCTCCTCCACAGGGGTTCCAGCCGATGTCAGGGTAGCCCTTAGACAGGAGCATTGGACACATCTGCAGCCCGCAGCCCGCCAAGTATGTCACCACCTACATCATCATGCATGTGGGAGAGACACCAAGAGAGCTAAGCTATAAGTTAACAAGTCCACTGTACCATTTCTTGTATTTTTCTTTCTTGTCTTTCATATTTAATTTCTCAAACCATGTCCAAGTCCTGCTCTTGCAGAGCCAAGGCCAGCTCGTTGTTGTCAATGCAGGAGGCAGCAGCCACATCCAGAGGGGTGGATCCACGCATGCCTGCACATGAGAAAATGACACACACAGTGAGTCTCTATTTGTTAATTTTTCTAGGTTTTTGCCAATTTTTGATGAAAAAAAGAAATCAGAACGTATAGATGGTTTTAAACAAATTGTATCTAGATTTTTCTTGCATCCCAGGCATCAAAATTAGTTTTATTTTCTGCTGTAAGAGGAAACATTTCACACAACAGTGAACAGGATCTTCTCCCTGCTCAGTTTAGAATAAGATCCTCACATCTTCAAATATTCAATATAAATCCATTTTTTACAATAAAGATGTACAGTACAGCAAACAGTGTGATAGGTGACCGACACTGACCCAAGCCGATGCCGCTGTTCTGTAGCAGGTAGGTCAGATGGTCAAACATGGAGCGCTGGTTCTGTCTGCTGATACGACAGAAGTAACACAGGAAACGGCAGCAGTTGGTCACCATTTGGGGGAATCGAATCTCCTGGAGAGAAACAGAAACATGTGCTGTTACATTATATTTACTGTAGATTATGGCGATAAAGTCCAAAGAGCATCTAAATTACACTGGTTAGAATGAATCAGATAAAGATAAAATAAACTAGACAAAGTGACAAACATCACAGTTACCTTTGAGTCTCCTCCTCCGCCCAGTACATTGACCATCACCTCCATGACAGTCTCATGCATACCAAGAGCTCTCATCAAATTGGGGTGTTGGTAGAACACCTTGTTGTTCATGATATTCCTGGAAAAATTTAAAAAATACCAAAGTCCAAATCAGATTTTACTTTAACTTTTGAAACATTTTACTGTGTATAGGTAAATGGCTTTAGTAATTTGTACAGGTTAAGTTCTGCTGACACACTGACACTTTAGGGCAGGAAGCCACAGAGTCAAATCTCAAAAAATCAGTGGGGTTAAATTAGCAAACTAATAATTAACAGTGGATGTACAATTAAAAATACATTATTGGCAAGAAAATATTTCATAATCAGTATCACATCTCTCAACTTTATCTCTACTACAGATATCATCACTCCCACACTGACCCGATGCTCTGGATCATGAGCCGCTCCTCCTCTGGGCCCATCTGGACGATGAGCAATGAGCGGATCTGTCCCAAACACTCCAGTAGGTCCATGGTGTCCTGATAAGACACTGCGTTGATGGCGTAAGCTTTGGGCAGCGCTCGGGTCAGCTCTCCGAGTCCGTCGTACTGCCTGTGGAGCAGGCTGAACATCAGACGCACCAGCTCAGGGTTCTGGATGAACGACTCCTGGGCCCAGTGAATCATGGTGTGGGAGATCAGCTCCTGAAGAGTGCCTTGGCGAAGTGGACACAGAGAGGTACAGTATGTTTGTTGTGTAATATCTCTGATTGTGTTAGACTGCTGTGCACTGAGTGGCGTATTTTGATACTTTTGGTCTGGAACTGATGTTCTGTACAATCATTAAATACCTTTTAATTTTAGCATAACCCTTTTCCATTTTCCAAATAACTAAAAATTGGTTTCCCCATGGGTTTTACTTGTCAACAGCATTTTGACACCACTAAAATTCCAGTCAAAACCAAAGTAATTAAACTCATTTTCACATGAAATGTAAGCACCTGCCATTATTTTTGACCCTATATAAAATAAATAAAAGTTAACTTTATGGAACAAATGTTATTTATGAAAAATGTCAATCCAGTCATTCAAATATCTAAGGTATTTTGGCTGTTAATCTTACTGGGTTTTGGGTCCTCCTCAACCTCTGGCTCCTCCTTTTCCTTCTTCGCGCGTATGTTCTTTACTTTGTCTACCAGACTGAGGAGTCTGCCCCTCAGTGAGGTGTCCACCTCCTCCTCCTCTGCCTCCTCCTCAATATGTATGCCTGTGTGTAAAATGGGAATTCAGCATTAAGAGCGTAAAATACTTAACATAAAAAGGCATGCACACCTGCAGAGTAAAATATACACAGGATCTTTAAAGAAGTCTGTACCGCAGTGAAGCAAGAGGTCATTGTGAAACTCTCCCAGAGTGTCCCGCACATCCTCAGGCACTGGACATTCCTCATCCTCTGGAAAGTGCTTGAAATTTGTCAGCATAAGAACCTTGAAGAAGAACACAGTAAGACAATCCCATCAGCGTTTGTTGTTTGTTGTTTTCCATGAGGCGTTTTTATAAACCTCTTGGGGTTTCTTTGGATCTTTCACAAAAAAAAGAATGCTTATATTTGTTCTTGTGTTCTCTATGACATGTTTGACATAACATCTGGCGCCTGATGCACATTTCTTGATACTACTTATAACAAAACCTTCCTCTACTCCAGTGGATGCTCACTCAAAAATCATTGTGAGAATGACTCAATCCAAAATACATCCAAATGTTTAGTACAGTGTCTGTGATCTTAAAGAGACTGGGCCATTGTTATCCTTCAAACCAATAAAATGACACAATGAAGAACTTGTTTGTATCCAACTAAAAACCATCTGTCTCCATAGGTGTGCATTTTCAGACTCAAAGCCAATCAAAAGCTATTGAAGGATTTCAAAAGGTGTTATTATTCCAATTATTTGACAAAATGTATTCCAGACCTTTGTGGACATAATTCTACGTTATGAATAAGTGACACTACACAGCTAAGCCAGTCACTTTCATAAGAAATTAGCTGTCAAAATATAACTTCAAGGAGGAATATTCTCCAAATATTTAAAACCCCATAGCTTGAGTCTTAGGAAGGTTTCTGTAGAAGAAAAAACTAGTACCTGATCCAGTGGCGGTGAGCGGAACTCGCGAGTCTTGCGTGCAGTCTCAGCAGCCGACATGGTGAAGGCTCTCATTAACTGGTTGTAACGAACTCGTTGGTTTTTCTGAATACCGTGGACAAACTGGTCTGAATAGGCCACAATCGCTTCCACTCTGTGTCGCAGCTCACAGTCGCAGAAGTACTGAAGAAGTGTGCACATCTGAGAGAGGAAGATAAGAGAGGAACAAGAGTTTGAGATGTGTAATTTGCAGAAATATGAAATAACATAATGTATTTGAATATTTCACAGCTGTCTACATGTGGATGGCAGACAGTGTTTCAATATCAGAATGACCTGCAGTTTGACAGACTCTGGCAGCTTCATCTGGAGTAATCCCTCCTCCAGACCCGCCTCTTCTTCTTTCAATTCTGCCTCGATTGCCTCTGCCTCCTTCTCCTCCTCTGCCTTTTCTCCATCCACTTTTCCTCCTTTGGCTTCTCCCTCCTTCTCCTCCTTCTCCTCCTCCTTCTCCTCCTCTTCTCCTTCCTCCTTAGGCTCAGCCTCTTCCTCCTCCTCCTCAGGCTCTCCTTCCTCTAGATCTTTCAGCTCCTCCTCATCCTCGTCACCAACCCCTTCGTCCTCAAGCTCCTCAGCCGTTTCCTCCGTTTCCTCTTCCTTTACTTCTGCTTTTTCCCCTTCAGGAGCTGCAACCTCCTCAGGTTTCTCTGCCTCCTCCTCCTCATCATCATCCTTTCCACTGAAAACATTGGGATCAATCATCTTGAGGATGTGCTTGGTGTCGTCATCATTGAAGATGCCCATAATGAGGAGCGTACTGATAAGCTTCAGGATTGGGACAAAGTGGAACTCCACGCTGCCACCTACTGGATCCCGCATGGCCTGGCTACCATCCAGCACAGCCTCTGTTAACATGCTAATCGCCTTGGTCTTCAGCTCCTGTGGGGGAAAGATAGGAAATAAGCAAAAGGCAACTGAAATTTCATTACATGTTTGCACCAATGCAACCTGCCTCTTACCTGCAGAGGGAAGACAGGACTAAGGGTGTACAGATCAGGGTCCGTGCCGACAAAATTGATAGCTGAGAAATGCAGTTTGGGTCGTAAGCAGGTGGTGAGACCCACACCGGGGAGAGAGTGGGCCTTCTTTGCATCAGGATAGAGATGGATGCTGAGAGTCTCGTCAGTCATGGGGACAATAAACTCCCTGTTGGTGCCCAGGCGCGCCCGCTTGGCAGACTCTAGGTGGATGCTGATGAGCAGGTCGTAGTAGCCGCTGCGGAGAGGTCCGGGCAAGTAGGTGTTCTCAATGGCGTAGAAAAGCTGGGATTCATCCACGTGGCTGCACAGGGCATGAGCCACTCGGTTGTTGCCGAGTGCACACACAGCGCAGTAGAGCATGAGGGTGTGGAAGTGGAACTTCATGAGATCCTGCCGCTCCGACAGCTCCAGGATGTCAATACACCTGAGGAACAAACACATACTCAAATATCAATACTGATGAAGTAACCATATCATGATCATAAAATAAAAAAAATACATAATACAAAGTGAACACATACATGTAAATGATCTCCTCCTAATAACACTTTGATCTTTTAAACATGCATTATGTTGTAGTTCCACATTTGGCAAATTAATTGCTCATTTTGATTCTTGTTCTTTTGTTTGTGAGACTGATTTAAACATCAGACAGAAAAAATTAAAAGCATAGCCGAAATATTAGAACTTCCACTCCTGAAACCTGTCGGGCACCGTTACTGTCTCTGACCTGTTCTCCTCCGGGATGTGCAGGGCCATCATGATGAGAGGTTCAGTGCACTCTACCATCCAGCCCAGCCTCTCGCTCACTCTGCCCACCTCCGGGTCGAGGAAGTGATTAGGCATACGACTCCAGATGACTGGTGTCAGCATCTGGACATCCAGCCTGGGAGGGCATTGGGGGACTGCGTTATTACGCTCGCTGCGGAACATAGCTGCCGAGATGGGCATGATGTTCTGATAAGAGAGAGGAAGACAAGAGTAGAGGTGGTTTAGACAATCACAGAAAGAAAAAAAGGAAGTAGACAAGGCAGTTCCAACGCATGTTCAACTCATGCACATATTCACATAAGATTTAAGTCACAGTTACATTGAAACAGACACAGAAACAATCATAATGCAATTATGTTACAACCAAGAGGCTGCTGAGCTATTAACCTTATGAACAGTACTGATGTCTGTTTTGTCCTGATTTCGCTGGAGGGAATGTTATGTCATCCATACACTGATGTCAGAGATGCAGTTCTCAGTTGAGTAAAGCAGGGTCAGGTCATCAGGATCAACAGCTACTTAGAGCTGGTTGTCATCTGCATAGCAGTGAAAATCAGTACCGGGCTTACAAATGATGAGCCCTGGTGGTAAACATAGGTGGTAACTGAAAAGCAGTGGACCTAGGACACAACCCTATCAATTGATCTATTATTGAGAATAACAATCAAAAGTTGCTTCAATATCTGTTGTTTTGTTGTACACTGCAAGAGTGTCTATATGAATTTACGGTCTGGTTTTGCTCCACTTATGTTCTTCTCTGGGTGGTGTAAGAAGCTGAATAAGAAGAGAAAAAAAATGACTTTCAGACAAAAACATACACTGCAATATCTGAGCAAAAGTAATTTCTGACCTTAAGTTTGCCCAGCTCCAGCTGCAACATGTTCTGACTGGAGGGCTGAACAAAGACAGCAGGGAACAGCTTGGTGTTGGGCTCCACCTGAAACAAAACACTTATGGTTTTACTTCTCCACAGCGTCTCATAGCTCATCCAGACTAAATGAAAGTTGAGTCTGAGAAACACAAACATGAATACACATGCAACCGATACACTTTGGACTCTCCTTACCTGGTAGAAGGTGTTAATCTCCTTTCCATTGGCTGTAAAAGTCATTAGACCTGTTGCCAGGTCGACCAGGCAGCCAATCACCATGTCCTCCTGGCTGAAGCGGGTCTGCTGAGTGCTGACCAGGTCACCTCCCCACACCATGTAACAGTTACTGTGCTTCATACTGCAAGGAAACAGCAAATGCACTGCTATGTTAAAAACTAATCTCAGTTTAACACATTTTTCTGTTTTTTTAGTTTTTGCTCATTGAGTTAGCTTTGTGCCATCGCAGATTTATTTTCCTGTAGGTGTGTCGAGCATATAAATGTAGAAAAGAAGGAGACCAAGTATTAAACCTTGGGGGACACCACCAGATCAAGTTCCTTATTTCTTCACTACTACTGTTACTTAGTTTGATAGTCAGGAGTAGGCAGCTTTAAGAGACAGGTTAGGGACAAAGTACAGTTTAAAACACTGATATTCTATTAATGTAAGTAATGTAAGTAAGATTTTTTCTCCTCTTCTTCAAAAACTGAGATGCCACTGAAGCCCAGTGTGTCAATAAAATGGCCAACCTAAAACACACTACTTACAATTTAAATCAATATATAATAAATATATTGATTAGACATTTAGAACAACTTGGCATGACTTAAGTACCACTTATACATGTAGGAAAGACTAACCTGTCGTGTACGTTGCCTCTGTCATCTCCCACAGTAACAGTGACACTGCGCACTTTGGAGAGGTCAAAGTTTGGATCATACTGGTGGTAGTCTGGAGTGACCCAGCCAACCCACACAAAAGAGGGCTCCTGCCCAGCAAAGATCCTCACAGAATAGTAATACTGGAAATAGAGAAAGGAAATAAGACAGAAAATAACACTAATACAAGGAAGAAGACAACTATGAGCAGTAATATTGATTATCTATAGATATTATATTAACTTAAGTAATATGATGCAAACCAATGTAAATCATTCCAGCCTGATCCATGGATAATGTTAAACTTACAGTGGTGGTATTTAGGATGATCTCAGGGTCATCTCTGTCATCCGGGACCACATCTTCCACCAAACGTGGCACCGTTGGAGGGGCAGGAGGAGGGGCAAGAGGTGTCATGGCAGCCTTCCTGGCCTTGGAGAAGAATCTGTGTGCATAGAGGATAACCTATTTTTGCATTTTTGCATTATTCTATTTAAAAAACTAAACACTTGCAACTCTTTCGCAATTCCACTGGCTATAAATCACTGATATGTGAATGTTGAAGAACTTAACTGAACAGAAATCATATAATTCTGTCAATCAAATGCCATGTAACACACACATATTTACAAAACCAAAGGAAAGGAAAACAAAAGGATAAAATAGGAAATGTGTGTTGTTGAGATGAGTCTAGCTGTTGCTGGAGGGAAGACTCATGCAATGCTGTTCAGGAGACAGTTTGCATTTCACTATCACGTTTAAATTGTCAATCATCACTGTCAGAAAACTGAGAAACTCTGCAGGGTCTCAATCACTGAGGATGGGTGCTTTTCTTTGACCCATGTTTTGATTTATTCTGAGAAGATGGATGTAGTCTGCTCCTGCAACACTAATGACATAACCTGCCAAACTTACCCTCTTTTCTTTCCCTTTTCTGACATAGTGTCCTTCTCATTTTCCAGAGAGACCTCCTTAGGTACTGATGACTCCTTCTTTTCTTCGTCCTGCTCCTTACGGCTGGCAGACTTCTTCAGAACCTCAAACTCTGAGTCGGGCTCCACCACCATCACCTCCTCCTCGGGTATGGTGAGGACACCGGTGAGTGGCGTGGTGCCTGCCGGGACCTTGAAAATCTCATGGAACTGGACTGGCATGCTGAGTCTGAGGAACATCATATCTGTATTGGCGTTCTGTGACCCAAAGGTCTTATGGGTCAGCTTCAGACAGGGGGCGCTGTCCACCGTCCCATCCACACGGGACACCTGGGAGAGAGCAGATTTAAAGATAAATAAATTATCTCGTTTTCTAGCTAGCTTCATTAAACATTAGAAGTGTCACTGAATAGTTACCTCAACATGATGGTGATCAGCGGGTACAGGCACAAACTGGGGCAAACTTTTACTGAACCACATGGTAATGTCTCGCTTCATATTGATGGCAAAGGGTTCAAATCCTTCCTGCAGGCCGCAGATAGCAAAGTAGCGCAGACTGCTGACATTTTGACCAAGATTAATCCTTCCAATCTGAGACAGGCCCAGGGCACACACTGGGATAAAACCTGAGGGATAAAACACAGTAAATTAATTAGTAAAAAATATTTTCTAATTTCTGTTCAGGAGCAGTTGTCCTGCTTTTTTATATAGATTGTTAAGTAAGGGTATATGCCAAACAGGATTTTTGTCCAGAGATACCTCTTTTTTGTTACTTCTACCAATTCTGATCAAATAAGATAAAAGGAACATGTAACTCTTACCTTCCCCAATTTCAATGTCTTTGAAAGCCATCTCTGAGCCTGAGTCGCTGATCAACATTTCTCCATTGAGTGTGAACATGATGTTCATCTCAGTCAGGTCAATCATACAACCAACTACATCACCAGACTGCCACTGGCGACCGAAAGGATCATTGCCAATATGCCATCTTTGAGCCTGAAAAGGGTTATACATGAATAAATTATCTATAAAGTACAACTTCAAATTTCCATTCAAAAAATAAAAATAAAGACATCAATGTCAAGCTGTAGGACATTCTAGGAATCTTTTCTGACTTTCGGAATAAATGTTGACTTTTTCCTAGTTATCTAAAAAACTAAACTAAAGCATGATATCACTGAAATTTGGTTTATTTTCAAGCCCTTCGTGCAATTTTGCCTTTCAAAGTGTCCTCAAAAACTGTTTTTTATTAGTTTTAAAAGTGGAGAAAAGAGCAGATTTGCTGGATTGAATTCCCATCTAATCTGTTCATATTAAAAAAAACAGTTTTGAAAAGAAGATTACACAGTTTATTGCCTATCTAAACCTTTATAAGCACTTGATTTACCTTCCAACTTTACTGAATTGGTCTTGGAGTCACTCTGATTCAACTAAGGTGACCCTGAAAATGTGGACTGACCTTATTGCCATTAAAGACGTAGGCTAGTTCATCTGCTCCCAGTTCGGTATCAGAGCGGACATTAGGACGGGCCCAGCCCACTCTCATCTCCCCCGTGGTCACCGCCTCAAACTCAAAGTACCACTTTCCTTGGGTGACAGCGTATGACTTCTCCGCCCTGAAGATTCGTACCTTGTCACCACGGATGTTCTCAAGGCCATGGCCAGCTGCAGGAAAAGATGACAGATAAGATTAAGGAAGATGAAGGTTAAATTTTGAAATGACATGATGATTCTGCATTCCTTTGATGCATACTGAGGAGATAATATTGACTACTGTAAGGTACGCAGACTTACTGCTCTCCTGATCTGGAGGCTCAATGTTGTAGCCATAGCCAATGAGGGTGCGGACAGCGTTGTTAACACTGTCTCGGTTGGTTTTCTTAGTTCTCTCGTCCAGCAAGTTGTAAGGTACCAGACGAGGGTTTCGCTTATTCAAGATGTCCTGAGAGGGGTAACAGAATACAGTTTGATACAATATTCAAAGGAAAAATATCCAAAAGGTAACTGTTTGTAACGCTTATTTACAAAGAAAAAACTTAACCTCAGTTGAATTATACCTGCATAAATGGACATAGAATATCCATGTTTCTCCTGTCTAAATAATCCCACAAAGTTAAATTTGTGTCTGAATCACCAGTAGTTTGGACCAATCAGCGTCCTATGAGGATTCTCTCATGATCTTGCGAATCCAGCTGCCTCGCAAGGTAAGACGGTGATAGACAGACGGTTCATCCAATCATCTGTCAAGCATTTTTTGAAAGTGCCTTCCCTTTTCCAAACAGTTTCCAAGGACGACATCTCAAATGATTCTGTGTAACAAACCGCCTGGTGTGTCAGGGTAGAGGAGTAAAGGTTACCTGCACAATACTGTAGGTCCATCCTTGCCGTACCCGGTCCCTTGCCCAAACGTTATGCCCATTTTCTGCCAGTTTTTCCACAAGCTGGTTCTGGTTGGGTGTCAGTCTGACATGGTTGAGGTCAAGGGGGGCAGGCTTGTATCCATTGGTCATCACATAGCTAGAGAAGAGACAAATCCATATTCAGATATACATAAGAGAGAATGTAGAAAGATAGTTTATACTTCCAAATAAATATTTGTCACCATACGTCTTGGGCAGCTTGATCTTCTTGAGATTCTCTTCCGCTTTCTCGTCACCCATACCGACGTGGCAACCCAGCGCCAGGAGAGTCCTGCAGGATGACAAGGAGGCAGGCATCATCAGCAGTATCCATGACATAAAATTCCTCCTCTGACCCTCACATCTCTCAAACTGAAACCTCTTCAGGACCTCAATCACAAACTCACTTGAGAGTCTCTCCAGACATCTGCAGGTTATAGTTCCTCTCTGGTTCAGGGAGACTCTGGAAGTCCACCAAGCAGGGATGAAGTTTTTTGTTGTCATCTCTGAACTGTGGAGGATGATGATTGTAAGGTTAAACACTAGCAAAAAATGAAAATCACTAAAACTGTCTTTTTGTTCAGTAAAACATTACTTAATACTTTGTGTGTTTTAATGGACACTATGCTCCAGTTACACTACATACACGATATTCACTGGATTTCCGTGATCAAGGTTAATTTTAGCCTATAAAGGGGCAAAAGTTTAGGGGTGTTAAGCTCCAACTAAATCCCTCTATTTTCACCTGAGATATTTGATATAACTGACATTAATCAATGATAAATTTTGGTGAAATTTAAAGTTGAAATACACGACTCACTGCTCAGGTCACCATTACTTCACTATATCCTTATAGTTGTTTGCTTACATCCAGTGAGGCTCAATGTAATTCATTGGAACTTTAAGGAATAGTTTTTTTTTTTGAGAAACAATAACACTAAGTTAAATACTGGGCTCCTATATTATATAATGAATTTCAATCAGTGATTTATTTTTTTGTAAAGTGAATACATAGCGATTTGAAATATTGCTCTCACATTACTCCAGAGATCCAAATCATATAAATCTGAGGCAGTGAAATCAATATTCCTACACATTTGCTTCTGTACTGCAGTGTTAAGTCTATACTCACAGTCCCATATGTCCAGCCCTGCTCAATACGGGTGACAGCCCACAGCTCGTGAATATTCTCCGCCAGCTTCTCTCGAATACGCTCCAAGTGTGGTGGCAACACAATCTATACAGAAAGCAAACAAAAAAAAATAATATAGCACATCATTTTTTGACATAACCAAAGCCTGCTTTTAGGTTCTTTGGCTTTTTCAGAAGGTTTTACCTGAACAGTGTCTACAGGGCAGGGGGTGAACGAGGTGTGGGTGAGGGACATGGTGGGACCCAGCAGGTTGCGCACACCGTCAAAGTCATGCTTGTACTCCTTGATGGGTTCAATGCGCATCCTCTCTCTAGGCAGCAGAGCCTCATAGCATGGGGCATAGCCAGGTGGGGGCATGAACTTGAAGTCTCCATGACGACCACCGAGGAGGAACCGAGCTCTGAGGTGACAGAAACAGAGTCAATCTTTTACCTATTTTACAAATATATCCTTAAATACTGCAAAAGACCTTTATGTCAACAGTACCTTGATATTTATAAGGCTCATAACAAAATTTATTTAATTTCTGCACCAATTCTCTCTGTGTTTCCCTCTCTGCTTGCATCAATAAATTCATTATTGGCCCCATCACTGTAAGGGACCATTACGACCATTACAAGGTTTACTGTGGAGGTTTGGGGAGACTGAGAGATAATCTAAAGGATTTGAAGGAATTTAAATTTTGTTTGAAAAATAGTTTGGGAATTAATTTGCTATTCCTTATGTGTATTCCAACAACGATAGGGCGCAAATAAATCAGCCTCTATGTCCGCATCATTGCATTGAATTATTATTTGCTACATTAATTTGCAGTTTTACCAGTTAAATAAAGAAATTAAGGTGAATCAATAAAATTAATCAGCAGAAAATGAGGGGAAAATTGTGTGAATAAACTTTATTTTTATTTTGAACTTACTTGACTCCAGCAGAGAAACTGATCACAGGGAAAAAGAGGCCGTCCACATTGAAGTTCTCAAACATGCCCTGAACCGGGTGACCATTAATACGGAAGGAGATACTGGGAACGCTCAGATCGAGACAACAGCTGACAACATCATCAGCTGCCAGAGTGTGTGCGTTGGGTGAAGCCACCTGGCGCGGTACGGTACCTGGAGGACGAAGCACGGAGTGAAGAAGTCATAAAAACAGAACATACAGTATCGTAGAAATAAATAAGTTAGGGGGAATCATCTTACCTGACCACAAGTGCAGTCCATCAAAGCCATAGGAGTAGAGATCGTCTCCCACACCGTTGCCTCCCCAACCTTCTCCTCCTCCAGGGTAGGGGCTGTAGCCCTCGGTCATAGCCCAGCCCACACGCAGGTGAGAAGACTGCGCTGTTACAAAGGGTTCCACATAGTCTACCATCATCTCATAGTACCACTTCTTATACTGCGTGGACCCCTCACATGTACCCAGGAAGATGTTGGGCCTTACACTGAGCACAGAAGAGAGAAGAAATCAAGACTAACTTTCACAGACAACAGCTATTCGTCACAGTAACTAATGACTTCCAAAAACATATGTTCCAGATTTTATTACAAGACAACAACCTTGAAATCTAACAGTTTGTACCTTTTGTAGTGTCAAGAAAAACTTAGCAGCAACTTTTCAAGTACCTGGTCGCATAATTTACAATGTTGGTCTGCAGCAAGAGGTCACGACCCGGAAGCAGGTTTTCAGTGATGAGGTTCTGATTGGACCTCACAGCGACACCATTACACACACAAAGAGAGCGCAAGACATCCAAGACCTAAAGGAAGGACAGAGACAGAAGAACAACACTTTCACCTCAATGTTTCAGTGTGGCCAAGCAGACAATTCAAGTCATCGACTGGCTACAACTGCAACTGGAGCTCCAAAATGTTCATGCACAAAGAAGCCAAATCCGATATTAGGATTCTGTAATATTCTAAATCAAATCTCTGCAAAAGTGTCTGGTTAAGTAGACAACCCTACCACCTGAAGCCAAATTTTAATTAGCTGCTGGCTAACATTACATCCCCACCCTCTCTCTGGCTAAGATAAAAAACAAACCTTGTGGTTCCTTCCATGCTTGTCCAGGAGAGAGATGATGGATTTAATGTGATTCTCCTGGATGATGTTTAGAACCTCAGGACTTTCAATTAGCACACAGTACAGCACCTCAAGAATACCTAAACGTAGAGGAATATAATGAATTCTTAGCATGTTTTAAAATAGTTACTGCATTCATACAAGAAAGTAAGTAATTTTATATATATATAAAGTCTGAATATTATTCAAAATAAATAAAATGATGTAAAAAACAACTGCATAAAATCAAAACAGTCTACAGACAATCAGAAATTTGTGCCTGAATATATAGAATAGACAGAGCCAATCCTTAAAGCAATTAGATATTTCTAAAGATCAACTCTAATTCATGGGTAGTGAATGTATTAGTGAATAACTGAGGCACATCTGATACCTGAGGAGGCCTCCAGACGGTCCAGCTTGCTGACCAGCCAGTCCAGGTTGTCACAGAACAAAGCGCAATTTGAGCGATTCCCTCTGATCAAAGAAGCTTTTCAGTGGAGAAACACAAAGAGACAGAAATAATGTTACTTTATTCAATACAGACGGCATTTAATTTGCATTTTATTTAGTTAATAGTGATTATTCTACCCAGCAGTTCATAAAGGAGGTTGACAATCTCCTTCCAGGACTCTGCAGCTTCCTCCCCGGCAAATTCAGAGAAGTGGGCAGCAGTGTTGTACACATTCAGGCGGTCGATGCACTCCAGCACAATGGTGATCATTCCCTGAGAAAGAAAACAGAAACAAGGAGGACCAGAAAGGTCATTATTATGTTGTTTTTGTTTTTTTTTTGTTAGTATTGGTGGCAGTATTTTGGTTTGGTTTTGTTACAAATTATTGTTGTTATTATTAGTGTGGCTCAGCTCTCACACTACTGTTATCTTCGCTCTTTATTTTTGCTTTTACTTTGCTGTTTTTGGCATTTATCTCCTTCTGCAGCGTTTGTCTTAGAAATGTTTAAACGTCAAAACATGCGTCTTCTTGAGGAGATGCATGCTAATACTTTTCTTTTGTCTAACAAATTCCAGTGATTTTATATAATGTTTTAAAATATTAAAAATATATAATGACAGTCTATGGGAGGAATGATCCACCTCAGTTTAAAAGTTGACAATCTCAATAACTACATGCACTAAAGTAAAGTATTTATACTTAACGGACAGGTGTCCCATGTGGAAATGCTTAACATATTAAAACATGGGACCAATAGCACCACTATGTGGTCAGTTATTACATGTTTTACGTTTTGGCTAATAACTCAGGATGCCGATTCGACTGATACAGGCCACGACAATTTACACCTGGAAAAATATTTACGCCATTTTCGATTTTTTCATGAACACATTTTTTGCCTCTGTTGGCACATATTTCACCTAATCTTCACCAAACTAGCTACAATATTTAGATGACCCCATGCACTTAACGGGTCATAACTCCTAACTACAATTTAACACAAAATATTATAACATGATATTTCTACAATTGTGCTGTCTTTAATAAAATACTTGTTAAAAAAAAATTCGGATGAGAATGTGCGCGACATATTCAAGCATGGCACCAACAGCCCCACCTTGTGGCCATTAGTGAAACACCACCATACTACAGTACTTATTTACTGCCATATCTCTTAAATGTAATATTCCATGGCAACCAAATTCAGCAAAGTTGTACAGATGGGAATGCTGAATAAGTTTGTAGCAATTGATAATTTCACCTGCAGGTGGTGCTACAAGATCTCTGCAGCACCCAAATGAACAAAAGTGCAGTTCAGCTTCCAATTCTGCCAGTTTTACATTTCAGCTTCTTGGTTTTTTCAGCAGTGCAGTGCAGTTTTCAACTTTTTCAAGCAAAATTAATTTCAGATTTCTGCATTTTCAGCAATGCTTCGGGATTTATTTCAGCTGTCAGCATTCACACGCATTTTCCGCATTTCTAGTTAGATAATATTTCTCTGCGGTCTACGTTCAATGCAGCATTCACCCTAGAGGAAGTTTGAGCTTTAATTCAGGCAATTGCTAATGAAAAATCACCTGACAATGATGGGTTTCCCATTGAGTTTTATAAAAGTTTTTGGCCTGTAATATGTCCAACCTTAATGCCGGTACTTAATGATATTTTGACAGGCACAATACCAGATTCATGGAAGCTGGCCTGTCTGAGGGTCGCTTTGCCATCACTCAGAAATGCCTGCATTTCCATGGCTGGGGCATTCGCAAGCACCCGTTGCCTTCAAGGGCAATCACACTTTTGTCCTCCTCGCTTTATCTACTTCTTCTTATTCCACATTTCGTACATTTTTCTGGACCTTTTCAACTGCTGCTAGAAAAACCATTAAAATGTCAAACTGTGCAGCTCATTTAGCAGATGTGTGCTATTACTTTTCTGTTTTCTAGCATATTCCAGCGATTTCATATTAATTTTTAAACATCAAAATTCATAATAGCAGTCTATGGGAGGAATGATCCAACCAAGTTGGAACTTTTGTCACTTTGAAACTCAACTGCTCGGACGTCCCTTATCCTACAGACCCCATTCAAACTTTAAAACGTTCGCAAAACTTTGAATTTTCAGTTGTGTTGTGTATTCTGTGTTGTGATATCTTTTGTATTTTTGTCAATTAAGTAATTTTTATGCAATTAAAAGTCTTAATATGAAAATCTGATCGTGCCTACTGTTTGCTGTGTCACATGTTAGCTCATTGCAAAGCATTGCTGTCTTACAAACATGAGGTTGTTTATTTGATCCCACCTGCAGGCAACGTTAGTCTCGGTAGAACTGCAATACTATTCTGCTTCCAGCAATGCAACACAATCAGTTTAAGATTTCAGCCATCATACTCAATTTCTTCTGAAATTGCACTTTCTACTTAGTATTAATACCTCACATTGTGGCGACAACCACATATTAATACAAACAAATTACGTGGTCTCACCTTTCATCTGGGAACAAAAAGTTGATCCCCACTAAGTTAACCTTTTTTTTAATTGTTAAGACTCAGTTAAAGTTTACGTAAATGTCACGTTTACATGTAGGTTAGGGTAACCTGTGGTTATGGTTATGGCAAACCTCCAGAGACTAAATGTAAGTTACCGTGTCTTCACAAATGATAAAAATAAGTATATGTGTATAAAAAGATGAAGATACCCCGTGCACAGCAGTGTCTCTCTCCTGGGTACCGGCTGATGCAGGGCAAATTACAGAAAGTCAAAAAATATTCCAGCCCACACCGAGATACTAGAATAGACACTGTCGAGCAAATCTGATGAAGCAACGAAATGCATAGGTCGCTCCTTTTGTTTTTTAATGTAATCCGCCAATAAAATAGTGTCTGTCCTAGTATCCTGGTGTGTGCTGGAATACTTTTTCGACTTTAAGTATATGTGTATGTTTTGTATGTGTGTGACGTTACAGTAATTAAAAAAAGAAATGAGTTAACAAAACTGCTGGAAGGCATAAAAGTCCTCAATGCTGTCAAAGCACAAGTTTCCCTTTGCATAACATATTTATTTTAGTTATAGGAACTTAATAGAAATGGTGAGTCTGAAGGTGTGTGATGTTGTGCAGGCAGCATGCAGATCACCTCCTCTTGGAAGAGGTTCTGCCGGTTGCGGAGGGAGCGGAGCTTGGTCTGCTTCTCCTCGTGCTCCAGTTCCTCCTCGGGAGGACGAAAGTAGAAGATGAGATCCTGAAGAGAGAGGATGACCCCCTCCAGAGGAAGTGACACAGGACCTGGTGACTTGCTCTTCCCACTCAGAGAGTCCAAACCCCTGAAACAACACACAAAAAAATCAATTCCATAAACAAATTACAATGCATATTGAAAATGACAGGCTTTCTAGCTCTAGCTAAAGAGGTTTTTCTACTCATCCCCCCACAGTTGTTTTTATATTTTGTGTATTTATATACTTACTTGATGAACTGCCTGAAGAGGCCCATAGTGCTGTAAATCATACGAGCAGCCTGAGACTCTTCAGTCTGGGAGCGCGACACAGTTAGAGCGTCATCCATATGACCCTCCTGATGCAGAATGACCTGGAGACATGGACAACAATATTATTGCAGATTACATTCCCCAGTTCTCTCTGTCCTTCTCCCATGATGCCTGTTTCTGATGGCTTTATCATGTAATAGCTTTACAAGTACATTTATCTTTATTTAGCCATTTCTACTTTTGCCATATCCAATTTCCAAAGCATCAGATGTTATCTTGAGTAAGAATATCCACTCACACTAATACAAATTCATTTCCAGATTCAGAGAAATGCTCCACTCCAGCAGCGGAGGACGGTCACCACTTCAACACCCCGCTCTTTTTACTCCCGGACAGCATAGTCCGCGCTCAGAGACAGAGCTGAGCAGCCATTTGTTTACTGACAGTTTATTCATATTAAATGTGTGCTGCGTATCCAAGCACGCCCTGTGAAAATACTTTTCTCTGACTCGCTATACAGCGCTGATCTCATGTCATGCAATCACAGAGCCCTGAAGCCCTGCCCCACTGCTGCAAGGCTGAGTGGCTCTCTGTTTGCTTGTTTATTCAAAGTTTATTAATATTCAGTGAGCGTGTCCAAATTGCACCAAATTCGACTCTGTACATCCTTTGGTCCCCTGAAATACAGCTGCCAAGTGTTAAGTAGATTGGATGAACAGTTCTCGAGATATGCAAAAGACATACATACAGACAGACAGACAGACAGAGAGCCTTTGCTTTATAGTTAGATTATTTTGATCCCCAGAGAAGATCCTTACCTTCCTCTTCATCATTCCCAGACGAGCAGCTTTGGCATCTAGTGCGGCATATGTGAGCCACAGGCCTGTGGACACATGCTGGACGAAGCACATGGACTCTCCATACTTTATCTCTGGAATGCCCATCCCCTCAACGTCACGCTTATGAGCCACATCCACCTTCTCCTACTCAGGAGAACCAGGAGGAAAGAAGAAGTGGGAGAAGATAACAAAGAGGTGAATGAGAGAAGAAGTCATAGCATAATAACAGATAGACAAAAACCAAAGGACAGAGTCTAGAGAAACTCAAAATGTTGATTTCTGGGGTCTACTGGCTCAGACAAATACCGCATAACATCCATGGCTTGATTCTGTGGGCCTATGTTGCATGTCATACTGTCTCTACTCCTGTTCCTGTCTCTCTGCTCTGTCAAAAAGTCGAAAATGATGAAAAAATAATCTTGAAAAAAAGTTTGTTAAATTAATTCTGACCTTTGACACGCGGAAGCAGAAAGCAGACAGTTTGGTGTTGGCCCTCTCTGGGTCAACCACCAACAGACCCTTCTCCTCATCCAGACACAGGTACCGGCCTGTGGTGATGTGGCGAATGCGGAAAGACTGCCCCCACTTAAGGTGGCTACCGCTCCAACTGCAGAACAAAAGAAAAAAACATATTATTAGAGTCTTTTAATGGGGGAAATATTCTTGTCATCACACAGGATTTCTACATCTTAGATTTATCACTATTTACTATGACTGAAGGGGACAATCACCTGATTCTCAGCGGCTCTAGCCTCCACAGGGATCGAGCCTGACTGCACACAGCACCGCCTTCATAGTGAGCCATCCTGTAAGAGAGTCAGGGCAGACACACATATGGTCATATGGTATCAGGATAAGAGGGCATTATGCTCAAAATAGCTCTGTTTCCTTTTCTTTTTACCTGCGCTTTTCCTCTCCTTCCTCTGGTGTAGAGATGGCCAGACACTCGTCCATATGGCCGTGGAACAGCCTGAGAACGTGACCTCCTGTCAGAAACCCTGAGAAGAGGAACACACGCTACAGTAAGTGTGCATGCTGTGTGGACATGTGTGTAAATTTGAGTCTGTGCGTAAATTTCTATTTATGTATATGTTAAGGGTACACCTCCTGATTTCTGATAGCGCCCAATATCTCAACTCCCAAATCTTCTCTGTGCTCACAGTTGATATTTTCTAAAATAAACTTAAATGTGTAGATCATTTACATATATCAATGTGTACTTGTGCATGTGAGTGTGTGTATGAACTGTTTGCTGAATGGTCTCTCTAAAGCAAGTTTTGTACCCTCAGCTAGTTCACATCCTGAACTAATTGGGTTCATATTCCACAGAGTCTGCATGAAGGAGGCATCCACCATCAGATCTCCACTGGCATATGACAGGTGCTGAGGACGAAGGATAAGAAAAAGAGGGGAAAAGGGTTAGTTTAGCACAGCATATACATAAATCCTCCATCATGTAACATTAAAGTGGATGGAGTTTGAGGGGTCTTACCAGGTATCTCTCAGAGGACACGCTGACAAGGATGAGGTCATCACCCACTCTGACCTTTTCACCTTCTGACCTTTGCTTAGAGGCTGGATGAATGGTCCACCAACATGCCTCACCTGCAAGTAGAAGAATAACAAATAACTACCTAAATGTCTTTAAACTATTTGGATAACACAAAAGCAGAGCAGCAAATTTCCCCATGCAATTAAATTTAGTACAATTTGTAACTTAGAATTAACTTACATCTGTTATGTTCACTTGAAGTATCATTAAGAAAAACACAAAACCAGTTCACTTACAACATCTCGCTTCCTCAGAGTAATATAATAACAGTGTTTATATTTATCAGCTAAACTACAAAGTGACAGTAAATAAACTGCAATAGATAGAATAAATATGCACTGCTGACTCCAGTAATGACAAAACGAAAGTTAAAAACCACAGACCCACAAAAAAAAAAAAAGTAACAATACCACTAAAGAAAAATGAGTTCCAGATGAAGTTCAGATAAATGCAGGCTTAGGAAAGAGTGCTCTGTCGTATTGTGAAAAATGATTTCCAAGTTTGGTTTTACCAGTGGAATCTTCTTGTAAGCCCACGTCGAAGGCCAGCTTGTCTGTGAGTGACCGAGATGTCGTCAAACAGCTCAGGTACTAGGGAGAAGGTTTTGATTCAGGACATGACCAGAACTTTGCCAAAGTGCAGGTAAAAAAAGACTTTAAACTACAGTAAATGAAGTATGAGTAGTAATATGAAATAGCCAGTCTTACCATGCTTGAGTGGTTGTGTCTCAGAAGGATGGCATGACCGTACAGTAAGGTACGATGGCCTCCACCTTGGGACGACTGGAAGGAAAGAAGATAGAGAAATATTCAACAATTCAGCCTCGAACAACTGACAATAAACTTCAAATAAACCTTGATCAGACAGGGAGGAAAACAAGGCTATATTTTAGCAGAGGCCAGAGCTCAGAAGAACACATTATTTAGAGTTCAAATAACTGTGTAATGACTGGATCACAACATACAATTATCAACTTCCGCTGATACTATTTTGTTTGTTGAGACGGTACTTTATAAATGTGTGTTATATGTGGCATTTCTTGTTAAAGCTGCATATGACGTGAAAGCACAGGTTGTTCACTGCCTCCTTTGGGGAGCAATAAAACTGTGGTTGTACGCTATTCTCATTTTATCTTAGTAAGAGATCAAATAAAGATTAGAATGACATGATGAATATATCATTTAGGCAGTGAAGTGAAGGTAAACAATTGTGGCAATTTACAAGCTGTCTGTGTTTTGAAGGTTTAGCATTGTATTAAAACACATTCCTGCAAAGAATAAAGAATTACAATACAGCAGAAGTCACAAACATTATTATTATTACCCAATAATGATTAACAGTCCCACAACACTGAACAATGACTTTTCCCCAAAACACACAAAACATTTTGGGACTGATAACAACAAGAACCACATAAAATACAAATAACAAAGCAGTGTAGAGGTACTGCTCAAACTAAGACAATATTATGCGATGAATCATAATCTTTAGAAAGGATATTACAATGATGTGACTGACAGAGTTTGACATAACGCAAAACAAACTTTCAATCCAGTCACCATGAATAACAATCGTCCACAAAGGCAAACACGACATTAAACCATCCTAACTTCTCTCAACATTCAGCGAGGATGACAACAAAAAAGCGCAATTACTGCAGCAGTGAAAGGTAGATAAGTTAACAACTATTTATCCCAACCAACAGGAATATAACGCTAAGCCTTTATATAGGGTTAAGCACCCATAATCCACTGGGATGAGTAAGGGGTACGTATGTTAAGTGGTAGCACTACACCATTAACCCCGGTCCACATTAGCGCTAAACTCAGTTAGGACAGGTGGTGTTGGTGTGTGTCTTTTCCCAAGTGTGTGTATGTGTGTTTGTGTACATTAAGAGGGAGATGGGCCTGTCCAGAGCTCTGGGGGTGTCCCGTTTCTTTATCTACCGCTGACAGAGGTGGGGGCGACTCTCCGCTGGGCTGCATGCCATGCTATTCTCATCCTCCCGCTCACCATTAGAAAGGCCTTCCTCATCCACATCTACCGGCTCCTGTGAGGCCAGAATCTTCCCAAACTAGCCATGATAATGCAACTAATAAAATGCTGCAAATATAGAGCTGCTCTTCAAGCTGGAGCTAAATTTATATTAGCCTCAGCGTGATAGGAATTCTTTCATCTGTCTCTCAAACAAAGCTGAAATATGATACTGGGGTTTCCCGTCCATATTCTATTCTATGCTACTGTACATCCTACCCCTGATCACGTTTTGATGGCTATAGCTGTTGCCTATGACTAAGACTCATGGGAGGATATTTCTTGGTTTTTACAACAATTGTCTGTTAGACTGGTACACAAAGTTAGCTCAGAGTATGGACAAAAACTGCATTACTGTGTTTCAGCTGTTCAAGCATCCGCTATTGAAAGATATGTTGAGAACTGAAAGCTAGTGGAACAGAAGTTAGCTTAGAAGTGAGTTCAGCTTTCCACATCCTGGGAATGTATTGTCACTGATCACCAAAACACTACCTTATTGATCTGGTTACTGTAACAAATCCATCTTAGAAGACTAATTATTAACTACAAATACAAATATGTTTTTAGTTTGTGGTTTCCCACATTTCCCAGAATGCCTTTTGACCACCCCAGAAGAAAGGCATCAAATATTTGCTCTCAACTATAAATGGCAACAGTTATAATAATAATTTAATAAATTATAACATAATAAGAGCAACAGGGTTTCTTAGAAAAGTGAGAGTTACACTTAAAACACAATTAGTCTTGTGCCTGCATTATACTCGGGTTATTTGAGGGTGCTGTTGGTAAATTAGTGAGTTGATTATTATCTTAAACCTCTGACATGGATTTCTCACTTGATGATTGCTAGATGCAAAATTTTTAGCCTGTAAAAGCTTTCTTGTTGATTCAGAGGAACTAACATCTAAATCTAGGTTTCTTTACATGCTCTGTATAAAAAAGGGAACAGAAATTAGCTTGACATGATCAAGAACTAACAAAAAACAATGTGCTGAAACATAAGGAACAACATCAAGCAACATAAGGTAATGAGATAAAGTGCTGGTGATATTTCTGCATGAAATGCAAATGATTGATGCATTGTGACACCTTGTTAGATATGGTAATGTAAGTAACAGATACATGTGTAACTATTCGAGAAAAGTGCATGTATGAACTGCACATTACAGCCTTTACACCAGCTTTCATACTGCATGTTCAGACAATTTTGGTCAAATTAATCTTATATTTCAATAAAGCTTCATTTCATTTGATCTTACCACTAACTATCAGCTCGTAGATGATGAGCAGCTCAGCATATCTGAGATATCAGACTTGTTTACTCGGTCCCATAAGTTACTGTGGCTAAAAATTAGTGACAAGCGTATAAAGTAATCGCCACCTCAGGGTGAGAGCTAAACGGATATGGATCGAGATGTGAGAATGATACAGCACAATTTCATTCAATAGGACATCCAGTGGGAAACAGGACAGGAACGCGGACAGTTGCCACGTTAGTTGGGACACACGTTACAGGAAATAAGACATGTTAACAGACATACCCATTTGTCCAAATCGACTGCCTGCTAGGCAGAGAGCAAGAAGGGGAGGGGAGGGGGTGTCAGATAACAAGTTAAAATAAAATCATAATAAAAATAAATGTAAAGAATAAGTCCATCGATGGTGCTCACATAGACTGGAGGATCATAATGTACAGTATGGTGAACTTCAAAGCCAAACAGCCATATTTACATGAATGTTTAAATTTGTGAATCATATGTAAAAAAAAAAAAAAAAAGTCCCACCAAAGAAAAAAACAGAAAAACACATGACAACCACATGAAACCTGAAATAAAATCCAAATAAATTAAGAGATATTTTACGACATGGTCTAACACAAGACTGGTGATTAATATTTTTGGTGCTGTGACTGGTTAACATCAATACTGTTCAATCATAAACACAGGCACATATTTTTTTAACTATAATCAGTTGAGACACACATTAAACCTTTATTTATCATCTGTAAGGCAAAATCTTCAATTATATCTACAAATGTAATTACGTTATATGTAATAAAGAGGGGATAGTTCATTACTGCATTGCAAATATGAGTAAGCAGTGTCTGATAGAAGAAAAATTATCTTCAAGGAACACTGTGACATTTTCGGAGATAAGCTTGGTTGCCCTATTGCGCACAGTCAGATAAGAAGATCAAAAGCAAATGTATCCCTGTCACCAAAACAGAGAAAGGTCCAGGAACTGTTTAGCATAAACTGGATGCAGAAGAAAACAACAAGCCTTTGAAACAATATGTCTTCAAATAACTCCAAAACTGTCTTATTTACATGTTAAATCTTTTTAGGCTTCAAGCTAGTCAAAGGGTTTTTTGCTCCACATCTGCCAACCTTACAATGAGGACAGTACTTCTGCAATGCAGCTGTTGTTGTCAGTCATAGCTTCAAAGTGTAAGCTAGGTGTGTTAAATGTTATTTAACACAAGATACAGCATGTAGAAAAAAGGACAGTTTTCGGAATTGTTGGAAGGCAAACAGTTTCTCCATGTTTCCAGTTTTTGTGCTAAGCTAGGCTAAACACCTCTGTAACATACTGGACACAGATTAAATTGCTGTTAATTTTCTTATGTAACTCTGAATAAGACACCAAACATCTGTTGCAGTGTTCATTTCAGTAAAAAGTATTGAGGAATTGTGAACAATAGGAAAATGTAAGTCAAATCTGTCTACATGTGACAGGGGATGGTAGTGGTAGATTACATTGTAAAGACAAAAGAACAGATATATTTCTAATCAGTCAAAAAGGAAAGAGGAAATCGCTCCGCCAAAGTCTGTGTCTACACTATTTGCCGTTCACATTCCACTGAAGCACCTACGCAATCTTTCACTTCCTCTCTAAAAAAAAACATTAAGTCTGCATTCACAGTACACATATTTCTCTCTCTATGACCCATTTCTTTATGTCTGTTTCTGACTCCTACCTCGGTCATCTCCACTGTGTTGGCCAGCATCTCCTGCAGAGCGCGGACCGACAGGGACTGCTCCAGAATAAAGGTGCATATGGCCAAGTCCGGGGGCACATTCTGCAATCACACATACACAGGACTGTAGTAGAGATAGACAGCTAGGTAGACAGATATCTTTGTTAATCCCCAGAGGGCAAAAAAATAGTTTGCTTGCCCATGCATGGGTCAAAAGTCATGTTGATTAAAATAAGGTTACAGAGGAAGGTTATCAGCATCTTACCTGGGCATTGGACGTGGTTTCGAGGAAGCAGAGACGGTTCCCGAAGCCCTCACAGGACAGACAAAGCTTAATCTGCTGCTCTTTCAGGATGGAGGCAGTGCACTGCAGAACGACCTGGTCATCCTATACACCCAATACAAAAAACAAGCAGTTAGGGACACATTTATTCACTGCCCATTCACTTTTTGGGACATGTTGCTTTATGCTCCTGCTACTAATTTGGGTTTTTGACCACACACTTATTTCTCTTACATCAATTTTTTTCTGCTGCTTGTCCCTGCTCTGCCTGCTTTTTCACATTTTTAGTACACATTGTTTTTATATGTTTTAAAGCACTTTTTGAACAAAACTGGGTTGACATGACATTTAGTGTCGGCATTGTCTACAATACTGACCTTTTATTGACTATATGTTTCATAACGAGTGTAAAAAAAGGAAAACTTGCCTACAGCACATTTTAAAAAAGGAACTTACTGTACAGTACACTGTAACTAAAAATATGGTATTGATGTGCAACCAAGAGACTATCTGACCTAAAGAACAATAAGTAAAAAAAGTGATTTTGTATGTTTTATCCCTCTTACTGCAAATCATTAATATTTCCATTGTTGCTGGCTGTTTTGCAAATCATGCAGTTTTAGCTGTTGTAGATATTTGAATCAAACAGCAGCAGCATTACAGCAATAACATATAAACAATTTGTGGTTAAGGAGGAAAAACTGTCAAAAAAAACAAATGGCCAGTTGAGAATGCATCAAACAGTTCCTCTCAGTAAGGGGCGGCACAATACATAAACACAACTTAATTTCACAAGCAGAATCCTAACAGACAGTAATTTGTTGCTCCTCGTCAATGCCAGGACCCTCCGGAGAGTGGTGTAAATACAGCGATAAACACCCCCACCCCTGTGAAACCCACACCTGACACTTGGCATTCTCAGCTGTTCCTTCCACTCCGTCATTATGCAAGTAGATCCATCACTTCAAGGACCAGCGTGTAGGATTTAATGGCATCTAGCGGTGAGGCTGCAGACTGCAACCAACTGAATAATCCTCCCCTTCCAAGCGTGTAGGAAAATCTACGATTGCTATGAAAAATGCGAATGGCCCTCTCTCTTTGATTTGTTCATTCTGGGCTACTGTAGAAAACATGGTGGCCTCCGTGGAAGAGGACCCACTCCCTATGTAGATATAAAGGGATCATTTTAAGCTAACAAAAACACAACAATTCTTAATTTCATCGGATTGTACACAAATTAAAACATACCAAGTCTTTGCGCTAGATGTCACAAAATCTTACACACTGGTCCGTTAACCTGACTAATATTTCTCTCTCTCTCATTTCTGGACAGATTCCTGACTTCTCTCTCCTCTCATCTAACAACTAATGAATCATGTCTTCATGTTCTTGACCCACTAGCTGTCTTTCCCTCGCACCGCCGATGTGTCATGACTTAGTGTTTTGGATAATAGGCATGCACTTTAAAGCGAGGCCGGGGGGCAGCACACAGCAGTTTGCATGTCTGTGTTTATGGCACAGAGTAGGAGAATGGAAAGTGATGCCTATCAGTGACCTCATAACACATCCTCCTCTCTTATACCCAGAGGCCTCTAGTGTTTCTTTGGCTGAAGACTGTCCCCTCTTCCTTTGGCTGGGCTATCATTTATCTCCCCTCAGCCTAGAAATGTCTCCTCTGTCCTGTCCTCGCGTTCCCTGCTTTGCACTCCGGAAAGTGGAGCAACGTGCCCTCTCTCCTTCACTGCAGACGTGAGCAACACCACTCGATACACAACTCAAGCGTTACTAAAACTGTACATGGAACATACAAACATGCCTTTTAGCAAAATAAGTCAAGTTCTCAATAATGTTCCCAACTCCTTCACACAACAACACTCACACCCCTTCAAAGCTGAGGTTCAGAGCGATAACTACTCTACATGCACTACAATGACATGAATCTTTGTTTTTCAGGACTGAATATAGATTAACACACTTCTGAAACCAGACTTCACCGCAGAGAAGTCACACGGTCACAGCTGAACTGGGCTGAGCAGGAGTAACATTGGCTGAACTGGCCATGTTTTGAGGACAGTGCATACAGACTCAGACTGCAGTCCCCATTAAGGTTACGGGACTGAGCCTGCGGGTGTCTAAAAGCAGACTGAAGTAACCAAGTGACTCATTGCTCCGGGACAAGATGTGTGATCAGATGACCACTGTAGACGATCTATGCTCCAAACGTTATACAGCAGTCCTACCCTGTGGCTTCCATCTATTTTACAGCCATAGTCTCACATGGCAGAGTCGTTACTCTGCTTCGATCACTCTGCAGTCAACATCAAAAAGGCAGAGAGGACCTACAGGAAGACTGTGAGAGCTCAAGGCTTCAGGTCTCAAAGTTGCAGAGAATATTTTATCTTATATCTGTAAAGCACTTTATAAACATATTCTTGAAATACTATATAAATAAGGACTACTATTATTTTAGAAATATATATCATTTGGATTTTGATGAACTGCAGAACATATAGCAAATTTACATGGTAAGTAACTATGGAAACTTTTATGGGAAGCCATGACTATAGTGAAATTGGATATTTTATGTCTCTAATTATTGCACAAGTAAGGAGGACCCACTTTTTTCATCCTACAAATTCACTTAGCCTGACAAGTATGATATTAAGCACGTGACAGAACCAGGACAGAAAAGCTCTGGTTACCTGCCAAACTGGCTGACTGATGGTGCAGACCATTGACTGTATATAAATATGGACGACGTGTCTCCACTTCCTACCACTGTGCAAAAGTGAAGCCAAAATATCTCCTTTCTAGGAGCTGCCATCTTGTTTGTGTGACATCATTCGGAGCCATAGTCTACGCAGTAGCGGTCCCTGGGACACGCCACCTCAAAAATCCCGCAGCCTGATGGAGGTTTAAGAGCGGCTGTCACAGCTGTGAATCATGACGTCACATCCCCTTTTATATCGTCAAATAACTAATTAAAAACAAGCTTATCAGAAAAATGAGCACTTGGAAAAACATCAGTGTGATAAGAACTACCTAAAATGACAAAAAAACATCTTTGGGAAAAATTTATTTGACGTGTACTTTGGCTCATGTCCCATCCGTCAACATGGAGGGAGCGGGATTTATGACCTATACTGCAGCCAGCCACCAGGGGGCGATCAAGATGTTTTGGCTTCACTTTTGACGAGCTGTCATGACGTCGATATTTATATAGAGTCAATGGTGCAGACAAACATATAAGCCTCACCACATTTACCAGCACTAGTGTTATGTTACACTGTCACAGTTTCATTTAGCAGACGCTTTTATCCAAAGCAACGTACATCTGAGAGTTAATATAACACAAGCCAGGAGAGAACAACACAGGTAAGTGACATAAAGCTAAGTTCAAGTCCGATAGGATGTAGATGCCAACAGGCGGTGCACAGAGGCAATGCATAGAGGTGGAATTTCTTCTTCTTTTTTTTTTTCAGTCCATCAGGTGCAGAGGTGTTTGCAAAAGTTGTTGATGGTCATCAATCATGACACCCAAGCTTCGGGCAGACTTCGTGGGCATGAGTTGGGTCGATTCGAGTTGAATTGGCTAGGATGACACAGAGCTAAGTCTTAGAGAGGTTAAGCTGAAGGTGGCATTCTTTCATCTACACCAAGATATCGGCAAGGCATGACGAGATCCGTGCCAGGACTGCAAGGTCTTCCAGCGGGAACGAAAGGAAGAGCTGGGTATCGTCAGCATAGCAATGGCATGAGAAACCATGGGAGTGGATGATGATGATGGTGATGATGTTGATGTTATTCCACCCTGAAGAGTACTCTGTCAAGTACATCAGCAGCTATAGAGCTTTGTCCTTCCAAGAGTCACACTGTGAGAATCACTTCCAATTTGACCACGTGAAAAGCTGACTTGGAGACCACACAAACCCTCCGGCTTAACTCACCGTTTTATTAATAGAGGAAGGCGTTCAGGATTTGAAGGATGCATCTGACACCTTATTGTAAACCAACCTCAACTCCTGATTATTTGTTAATCTCACATGACCATATTCAACGGAGCCAAGACATATACTGAGTGAAAGTCAGAATGTGCTTGTTATCACCAATCTGACCCATTGAACTTGTACTTTGCAACGGGCGAATATTTGTTCATATAACACATTCAATGCCCCATCAACAGGGTAGGTGTAGGGTTACAGCCAAACCACGTTTGGACTTGGCGGCTGAAGAATCTGGACTATGTGGAAGTTCGGGGTCAGAAGGAGAGGTAGAGACAATTGGATGTAAACTGACAGACAGTTACACAAACACACTAGTGTGCGCAAATAGAGGTGTGTAATGCGGCATAGATTTACAACCAGAGGCACAGACAGTGCCTGAAAGCAGACACCTTTGTATATTCTCTAGGGCCGTCTGATAGTGCGCTTGCAGACAGAGGGTAGCCAGGGTTCCCCAGACAAGCAGGCATGCTGCCCACCCTAAACAGGAAGCAAAACAGATGCAAAATGGTGAGATACTATATCCACTCCCTCAGATCCTCCCGTGCTCTCCTAAAATTATCTGTAGGATAGGCAAGGAGGTGTTAATCTACATCTGTGAACACAGCTTATACAGTTCTTGCTGAGGGCAGAGAGTGTTTTGAATTGTTTGGCTTAATGTGTGTACAGTGACACTTCTGATTATGAGGGATCTTCAAGTTCATGTGGGACAACAGAGCCTTGAATATACAGTAAGTCTACCAGAGACCAGTTTATTTGGTGTTTTGTGGGACATTTTTACACTGTCTTAACTAATGCTGCTATGATGGGAAATGAACACCAGCATCCAGCCAAGTGCTGATATATGTTTAAGTATATTTTTTGGAAGGATTGTCTTCTCCATTAGCCAGTAATCATTGTGTTTGTTGTCTGTTCAAAGCCAAAATTACATTCAAAACTGAGAAACTGGGGCTTATTATCCTTTCGCCACTCTGGCACAGTGTTCAAAAAGTTAATTTCCTGGCTTAACTTTCAACAGTATATTGGTATAATAAACAAACTTTTAAAATGCTGTTTCATGATGTTTTAACAGTTTGACTAAGACTTTTAATCTGTGTTTCAATTCATGCTTTTTAAACATTTTCAACTCAGTCTTGATTTACTGTTTAAGCCTTTCATACCTCACACTAAACCTCCAGTTTGACAAAGTGCCACATCCGTGCCCTCTAAAAACTGTCCTGTAATCAAATCATTCTTATCAAATATATTCATTCTCTCATTCTACTTCTGCCCGATGTCCTGATAAAAGTGTGCTGATTCAGACCCTCCCAAGACATCGATTAAATTCCTGCAGACATAAAAAGAGTGAGGGATAGCACATTGTATACGGTATGTGGGTGGAGGAGAGAACAGTTCAATAAGGCAGAGGGGAGACTGGTGATGGAATACAGGCAGTGGGGGTTTCCCTTTGAAAACTGGGAGAGACCATGCGGGTGCACTATCAGCATCCTCCGTCACAGACTGCAGTCTAAAGGCCCTTGTAGCACTCTAACTCTCCTAAATTATGCACTCTCACTCGTGTTTTCCTCTCTACTTGCCAACATACTGTATCTTTAAGAAAAAAAAAATCTACCAAACGACCTTCCACTTTTCTCTTATTTTTATTCAAATCACTTCTGTCTTGTAAGATCAGCCTCAAAGAAGATTGTAAGGGCACATTTTAAATAAATGAATGTATGTGCAAATATAAAGGTCTTCACACAGTACACACCAGTCCCTCACACCATCTATTACCTGTCACCTCTAAAACAGCCGAACCATCCCCTTAACTCAGTTCCATCTTTCCTTGCAGGTAACAACTGCTGCCGTTTCAGGAGACTTTTACATTTTGCTGTCTTCTCAGTCATTATAAGGTGCAAGGAGAGATTGTTTAGAGAGACCGCAGACTTGCTCTCTGCTTTATTTGTGTTTTCTTTTGTGGAAATTGTTACTGTGCAGCCACAACCAGTAATCCATCCAAGCCAGCACTGAGGTTTCTGTGGTGAATATATATTTTTGGAAGTAGTTACAGACAGCCTCTCTCTCTCTCTCTTTCTCCTACTGCTCTTCTTAACAATGTGTGTATTTCCAAACCTCTGTCAATTAGTCATATAATATTATGATGGTAGTATTTCCCATGTTCCATACATTAAATAATAAGCAATTTGTAATTTGCCTTTTTATCTTGTTATTTTACTGGAGTTAAGGGCCCACAGTGTGATAACCCTACAGCCCATTAAATCTGCTCAAACCTTTATAATGATGCATGACCAACCTTACAAATATGGAAAAATGTTGCCAAGTATCACATACTGAGAAACACATTTTCAGTACAGAAAAGGAGAAGCTTCTTGCCTTCTGCTTTGGCATCAAAACACCACAGACTGAATTAATTCTAATTAGTCAAAATCAGTTCTCTCCGAACACCGTGAAAATGCATTTTTAAGTTTCTATCTTATTATTATTAAGTGTTTATCAAATATTTATCCTGTTTCCACCTTCAGGCTGCTGATTTTTGTAGCTGCAATGCCAGAATGGGACAACAAAACAATTATTATTTTATCTATAAGTATATAAAAGATTAAACACGGGCTGTACGCTCATGAAAACAATCATGAGATGATATTGATGCATTAATGCAGGAGTCGTTTCAGCCCTGTGAGTGTGTCTGAGTGTGACTCTCCTCTGAGTTAATTCAGTATAGATGACTGAGTTTTACACATAACTTATGAAGTACAAAAGTTATAAGTGGCTCGAGACGGAAAAGTTATTATGCTGTGCTGAATCACTGCTGATAAATCTTTCAACCGCACACAGACGAGAACAGCAGCGTTGAGGACATTTAAAGCTTGGTCGTTTTCACATTCTTCTTCCGCTGCTGTCTCTCTGTCTCTCTCTCTTTCTTTCTCTTTATCGTGGTCACTCCCTGTCTGTCACTCCACACTATTAATTTCTATCCGTTCTCCTCGTCCGTAGCCACTCTCTGTACTTTTATTATTTCATTGCTTTCCTCTTTTATCTACCCCTTCTCTCCATTACCTCTACCACTCAGCTCTGGGCCTTTCCCCTTCCACTCCTCCTCTATTTTAGGTGGCTGCACCTGTCACTATCACATTCCCTCCTTCTGCTGACCAGCAGATACTTCGAGGTCTCACTTGAGAGAGAGAGAGAGAGACAGCCAACAGCAACTCTCTTGCACATAGGAACAGTACTGAGCTCAAGAAAACTAGCTGATAGGTCCGACTACTGATGAGCAATAAGCAAAAGTAAAATCAACCAATCACTGCACAAATTAGATTACCAAAGTAGAAAATTAAACGACAGCTCATCACTTAGACTGCTTCCAGTATATTTATGTATGTATCACAGCAGAATACAGATGTTTAGATAACACACTGCAGTAGATTTAAACCATTAGGGATCTGGAAGATATTTGGGAGTTACTGTGTGCATATTAGTGTGTTATGAGTGGCATCCTTAACATTTTAATTTCTTTATCTCTCTCTCTGTTTCTCGTTCTGTCTTTCAGCAGCCACCATCAGCAGCAATTCAATTATTTAATAGACTCTGAAGCAGAAGTTCATGCTCATATCATCTGTTTTAGCTCAAAGGTATGATGATTCAGTTATTCAAATATCCGAATATAACCATTCTGCTCTCTCTTAAAGCTAAGTGGTTTATTCATATCAGTCTTCTCAAAGGCCACAGATGGGAAATATCCAAACAATCCTGGTATTGTAGGTTAATAAGAAATATATCTACCTGGACTTGGCTTTAGAGTTTAGATGATTGTGTCGCCATATTTCATGATCTCCTGGCATCATCAACGAGACAGCTAAGATACCAGATACTGCAGGCTATGTTCAAACTGTGATCATTCACAAGTTGGATCCTAACAAACACTTAAGTTGGATTTTAGTGACACGTTGTGATCTGACAGCCTACAAACACTGGCGTCATTCCCCTCCAGCTCAGTTAAACATCCAACAAACTACCAAACATCAAACATTAAACAGCCTCCGCCATTTAGAAAGACGATAAGTCTGGCAGACAGCAGCGATTCAGAGGAAAACACTGTTATAAATAAATTATTTTAGCTGGCTAGAATCCATGGTGCATTCCTCCAGAAAAGTCTATTTGCCTTAAGAGTAAGCAAAGTACTTTCCTGACCAGCAGGCCTGTATAAAACAGATGTGTGATCCAAAAATTGAACACAGGAGAGAGGCACACAGAGAGATTTATTGCGCAAGAGAAGCAACATCCCCCGGTGCAAATGAAAATACAGCCAAATAGCCTGGAATATGAAATATTCCAATAAACAGTACGCTGGCCCGGATACAGAAAACACTTCCAGACTACTCAAGAAAATCACAAAACCTCACATTCAGACCTACAGACATTTTAAAGGATGCATCCTCACATCCTCAAACCTCCTCTTGAAGTTACTCTCCATAGTTTCATCACAGCCTTCTCTCAAATTTCTTCAGTTACCACGACCTTATTCCTACAGCTCTGAAAAACACTATTGTCGAGCACATTTCCCCAGAAAAGTGCCTCAAGCCAAACTGCACTGTGCTGCAATGTGGATCCAGAAATGTCTAATATTTATCTTATCATCTCCAACATTTTCCTCTCAGACAAAACTCCAGCTGCACACACATTCTGGAGGATTTTAGGATCTTGGAACAAAGTGTTGTCAGTGACAGACATGACAAAGTAAATATTGGGGGTCTGGACTTGTTTAGCTATAAAACATTTTATGCTGTACTGGCTTCATGCTTTGCATGTTTAAGACTTTTTACTACAAATTACATCTACTTTACATCATTGCAAACCATTTTGCAAACTAGAAAGTTGAATGTAGCCTCCGTGCACGCATGTACACACACACACACACACACACACACACACACAGCGGTTTGCATATCAGTTGTGTAACTTTGCAAAACATATCTTCTGCAGGATCCCTCTCTCTCTCTCTTTTGTTTCGTTCGTTCGCCTGGAAGAGCAGACCAGACCAGACCACCTGTTCATTGTGTAAACTAGCATGACCAAAGCAAGCAGACTAACTAACAGGTGCTATATGTGTGTGTGTGTGTGTGTGTGTGTGTTGTTGTCCCCGCTGTGGACGTGTTCATCTCCTGGGCTCAGCACTTCTAAAGCCCAGCTTCGCTCGCACCCTCCCCGCCTCCCTTTTACCCCCCCCCCCCCCCCCCGTCCCTCATCTGCCACCGTCCTAAAATCTGCTGCTACTGTGGCACAGCTTGACACTGTGAGACAGGATGAAGAAGACAGCTGGGATGAGAAATGGGCAGAGAAATGTGCAAATGAATAGAAATGCAGCCAAATACAATCATAATTTTGGGTTCTCTCATCTCAAATGGAAAGAAATGGAAATTAGCGACCCGAGCAATCCAGACGTGATAGAATTACACTCCAGAGGGGAAACAGAAATGTTGTGATAAAGAACTCAAGTGAGTGAGGAGTGAGGTTAATCTGTCAGGACAGTGATGTAGAGGGCAATGTTTGTCCGAGCTGCCTTCTGGACTATGTTGTCTGTGTTTTTTCTTTTGTTGTTGTTGTTGTTGTTGTTGATGAAGACAGGTTGGAGTCAGGCATTTCATCGAATTTGAGCCAGTACTGAATTAATTATTGAATCAAAATCCTTTTGAATCCCTTATCGAAACTATTTAGGTCTAATTTCAAGCAATTTTAAGTGATTAAAGTAATAAATACATAAAGACAAACACTCAAAGAATTTAAACTCAAGTTTTGTCAGAGAGATTACACATCTGTAACAAAGAAAAGGTGACTAATTAAACAAAGGGAGATGAGATAATAGACCTTAACAAATGTGTGCACTGCCTAAAAACATACCACACCCAACAATCCACATTTACCCAGTAAGCATCATGTGCAGGTCCTAAAACATCTAGTTGCCTGCATAAAATATGTCAACTTAAAGATAAAATAAGACAAATTTCAACTGCATTTCAAATACTTTATTTCAACGTGTAGTAGGACCTGTTTGACATTGAACTATAGTTGTTTAAAAGCTGTTAAAGCATAAGTAACCTTGACATTATCTGTTTTTAACCTGGACATGTAGTCACCTTCTGACAAAAGTAACTACGGAGTGTGCAGGCCTGCATGGACTGCAAACACCCCAAACTGACTGTTACAACAATAAACAAGATCTCACACACCCACATCTACACATACACATACACCACGTCTCCCAAAGGATGCTGGCAAGTAGGACACTCACTCCTCTGGTTTCTCCCTCCAGAGTGTGCGCGCCTATAGTGGCACACTATAAAAAGAAACTGCTGTAAGAGACTGGAACTCGAATACCCCTTCAAACCCACTCGCCTTTTTGTGATTCACAACGCAAATGTGACATTGTGAAACAGTGACACAGCTTTTACTGTCATCGGTAGAGAAACGGCACCGTTATACCTTGACGTATTCATATGTGTTTATAGCGTAGTGAGACATTTCAGCTGTCTAACTGTTGTTGCAGGCTTTTCTAAAAAAAGTAAAAGAAAGACTTCTGGCTATTACAAGCCCATCTATGACAGCGCTATGTGGGGGCTGAAGTGCTTTGCAGAGAGGCGAGGATGGTGAATACTAGATACCTGCAGGTCGACAGGGGGGCATTCACTTCATTTGAGTGGAGAGAGAATTTAACCTGCTACAGTACAGCAGGTGACATGACGAAGCCCACCAGCGAGTGTAGACTATACAACTATTCAAGCCACACCGCTCTCACTCAGCATCGTACAGTATGACTCACAGGCCTGTGCCATATTATAATAACACAATACAACCCAGAATAGAATAGAGCAGCACTGCTGAGTAATCTGTGTGTGTATTTTTTTTTTTTTTTTTTTTTTTGCGGTGTGAAAATTGGGGGATGTGTTCAAGATGCCAAATATGCATCAGAATCTCCTGTGTTCCCCATCTGTCACACCCAACAGGATTTAGCATTAAAGGATCTAATCTCCTCTTCCTCTCCTCTGTTACATTCAAATGAATGCCCATAGGAAAAAAAAAACACACACACAGTAAATACAGTAACACTGCACTGCTTTACTCCCAAATTCATACACCCACAGCTTTCCTTCTTATTTGGAGGAGGATTCCCAGTAGAGGTGAAAAAGAAGCAGAGTGATAGAGAAAAGTGACAGGATTTAAAATTCAGCTCCTTCCTCAAATATTCAACAATAGGTTCACCAGACTGCAGGAACACCATATGCTCACATGTTGATAGGGGTGGAGAGCAGCACGAATAACCTGCTGTAGTGCTTATATACATGTGCTCCATTATCACACTAAAGATCCTGGTGATGGACTTTTTTCAATATTTTTAAAAACTGACTGCACAGTGTGTCTTATTATTCATTGCTCAGCTCATAAGTGTGACAAGTTCAGCCTTGTAAAATCATGATACAAGAGAGCAAATAATGATCAGCTGAAGATGAAGTGAAGGGCATTATGAAAGGAATCATGCAGTTATATTACAACATCATAAAAGGTTGTTAATGTCACTCCAAAAGAATTTAAGATGGCATCACTAGTCAGTTCCTGTAAAGCCGGTTTATTTTAGTCTTATTTTTTGGTCTTACACCATGCAAAGGCTTTCATTTCATTTATTTAATTTTCCAAAAACACAACTTTAGTAAGCTCAGAGCTAACGCAGATGATGTCAACTAAACACTTATGCATACGGTTGGGCAATATATCGATATTATATTGCTATCATGATATGAGACTAGATATAAGTGTTGTCTTCTCCTGGTTTTAGAGGAGTAAAGTGATGTAATTTTCTGAACTTATCAGACTGTTCTGGCTTTTATCTACTTAGTCATTATATCCACATTACTCATGATTATTCATCAAAAATCTCATTGTCACAATATCGATATCAAGGTCAAAAACATTGTAATATTTGATTTTGTCCATATTGCCCAGCCCTACTTATGCACACAGTCAAGCTGCTTCTCAGAGTTGCTAATGTAGTACAACAATAAAAAGTGTATGAGCGACACTTGAACGCCAGATCAGAAGCACATTTTAGATTATGTGCTTTTTTTGTGTAAATTAATCTTCTTTAAACATCATTCTTCATTCCTAATTGCTCAGGGATTTGACTGTCAATAACTGGTAAACTAGCAGTATCTCTGAGCTGCCAAAGGCTACATTTTGGGAAAACAAATGACTTTTTGGAACACAGTTTTGGACATGACAGAATTTTGGTTTTTGAGATTTTATATTTATTTTGTCAGGACTGAACTTTAAAACGGAACTATTATTAAACCATATTGGGCTCACGACTAACACACATTTTCATCCCAAACAAAACACATCGGTGTGATGAAAGTAGCACTTCTTTAAACTCAAAGGGCTGAATTTCATTCCGATTTCATGAAATTGTTGATATTATTTATAGAAAACAATTTCTAAAGAGCCGAGGTTGACCTCCAGCTGAAAAGTGAGCCTTGACACACGGGGCTGTGAACCGTCATGACAGGTTATGTAACTGTAAAAAAAAGACCATATCAGGTTAATATATGACAACAGTCTGCTGCTCCAGGTGGGGTAAGAACTCCTCTGTGCTCCCACTTCCCACTCATCACACCTCCTCCAATACAACCCAAGGTAAAACCCCAGCAGAGAAAAACAGCTGACTCACACAACGCCTCCCATCACCGGCTTCTAATTAAAAGACCCAAGATAACACAGACCATTTGGTGGATGCTTTAATCTAAAGAGCAATACAGCAACGAGAAACACATTTTTATCCCTGTACGCCCGGTGGGGAGCGAACCTCTGACCCCTACAGCGTCAGTGTCACAGATAAACCCATTGAAGTACACAAGACATTAATAATTCACATATAGCTGCATTGTTTTCTCTTTTGAAGTATCGGCGTTTAATAGTTTCATCCTAACTGAGCCTCTTGAATTAAACGGCAAACCCTCCGAAGGCATTCGAAGTGCTCGGCCGATGAATCTCGCAATTAATTTGCCAGTTTCTAAACAGAAGAAATGTTCATGGTTTAGTAATAGAAGCAACAGCTGTGTTGCTCTGCAATGCCGTCTTGTGGATATTGTGAGCTGACTTCACAAGCTTGAGAGGAATCCTGTCCATTAATATAATTTGCTGGTGGTCTTGCTGCAGGCCGTTGCTGGGCTCTTTTGTACTTGAACTATTATTATTACACAGCTAATTAAATTAGAAGTACCAGTTAGGTAAACATGGCAGCAACAGTAAAAGGTCTCACATGATTGTTAATAGAAATAGAGCCTGGCAATGATTCAGTAATTATCGTTTATTGACTTTCCGTGGAATCACGTTGCGTTATTTTTTGAGCATTTTTGTCATAATTGATATCCTATTAATGTGCTTATTGATATCTGAAAATTATTCTATTCGTTTCATCTCTAGATGGAAACACTGACTTTTGCAGTAACTGGAATTATCCTCCAGGTGAGTAATAAACAAATAATCAAGAGTTTCTCAACCTTTTCTGGCCCCTGATCCCATTTCTCAGCCCACTCGATTGATCGGTTAGTTGATAAGTACAGAAAATGAAACTATTTTCACAATCGATCGATCACTGAAGTCGAGCAAGAAAGCCAAACGTGTTGCTTTCAGCTTCTCAGATAGGAGGATTGTCTTATTTTCCTTGTCTTACATCATAGAAATTCAAACATGTTTTGGACTGTTGCCGGGACAAAACAACGACATTTGATACCGTTGCCATGAGCTCTAGAAATGTTTCCACTGGCGTTCACATGCATTTTCAGACCAAACATCTAATTGAGAAAATAATCTGCAGATTAATAAATAATGGAAATAATTGTTGGTTGCTATTCAGATACATAGAAACATCACCAAATGGAATAAATAGCCAAGATATTCAGACCAACTTAATACAGTATTTTTGTCAGACGCTACATCCATCTCTGTATCTCCGTCTCTTTAGCTTTGGAAACACCAACTCAGCTGTTTTGGGTCTTTTTTGGGGGGGTCTTCCCCCACCAAGACCGTTGACTGTGAAGAAGATACCTCCACACTGTGACTGTGTGTTAACTTCTCCGTAAAGAAGACGTGCAGCCTTTGGCCAGCTGTCCCCTGCAGGCTCTGGGTAGCTTGTTGCACTGCCTCCTCACCCCACACTGACAGGCTCTACTTTCCTCAGATAAAAATAGATAACGATGCTAACAGATGCACCAGCCCCTGTCTATCTATCTGCGCTCGCACACATATGCACACATACACTGTTACCCACCTATTCTTAAACCCAGAACATTCTGGAAGTCGTATAAAAAGAGATTAGGTGAGACAATGAGCGGCGCATTCTGAAAAGATCAAAATATGATCATGTAATGTAGGTTAACAACCGGAGATTCCTGCGCTCACAAGAGATTAAAGAAATCAATTACCAAGTTTAAAGAGAGCAACTATTAAGCGGGTCATGGCACATTCGGGGCGGCGCAAAAATAGTCAACTATATACAGAAGCGAGGCTTGGCTCTGAGATCTGCAACTACAGATTTGTCTTAAATATCCAGCGCCAGAAAAGCAAACGTGTTGAAGTGAAGAAACAGTGAAACCGAGTCGACACTCGAGCAATGAACTTGATGCTGAAACATCAGGAGTGGATTTCAGGCCAAGAGCTTAATCACCTAGGACATACTGTGTTTCTTTCCAGTTAAAAAAAAACAAAACATTATAATCCTTTCTCGCTGTTCTCATCACTCCTTATCTCAAAACTCCTCTCCAGCAGTCAGTGCAGGTTAGCCTTTCCCGAAAAGGAAAGTAAGCAGGACTCACCGTCCGCAGGAACTGAATCTCCTCCTCTCCCTCTCCCCCTTCTGCCATCCTTCGCCGAGGGTTATTCGCAGCTCCTCGGGAGAAAAGAGAAAATCCTTTAGTTTTCTCTCTTCAGGATACGGATTTTTGTTTTTATCTCCTTTGCCTTGTCCTTCCCTCTCTGCCGTCTCCCCGTTGCACCTCTCTTCTTCCTTCTATGTTGCTGTACCCCCCTCTCTCTCTCTCTCTCCTCTCTCTCTCTCTCCTCTCTCTCTCTCTCAATGTCTCTCGCTCTCAGTGCTAGTGTGTGTGGGTGTGCTGGAGGACAGCATGAGTCCTGTGGCTCTCACGGTGTTGTGAGAGAGAGTGACGGGAGGTGAGACTCTCCCCGGCTGCATCCCCCCCCCCCCCCCCCCCCCCCCCCCCCCCCCCCCACCCGACCGCAGAAGGGGAAGGGGAGGGAGGGATGTTGGATGAGTGAGGGAGGAGCAGGCACCTTGTTATACATTTACAACGCTCCCATCCCACCGTGCCACCATGTTTGTAGAAGTGGGCCACTCCTTCACACAGGCTGCTGTCCCCCACCCCCCCTCCTTCCACCACACACACACACACACACACACACACACACACACACACACACACACACACACACACACACACACACACCTCCCTCCCCTCCTTCCACATGTCTGAGGCTATAAAAGGAATGGGGGGTGAGGACTCAGTAGCCTTTAGGGAGTGAGCAGGAGCAGATGCACACACACACAAACACACACCTTAACTCTTCAAAGTGAATAAGTCAACTGCACTGAACAAAAAACCCGCTTCTGAATCAGGTGTATCAGCTGCTCTGCATCCAAAGGGAGCTATTTGGAAAATCCAGATGTCTGTATCAATCGGTTGTATCAGTTTATGTTATGATATGCATTAACAGATGTACAGCATGTGAGAAAGGAAGAATGTGTGGGTGCGGTTTGATCTAATTTGACTGATCCTGTCAAAAACTAGCATCAGATTCAGGTTCCGCTGCGATTAAACTCTGATTGGTCAGTGTACAGAAATACTTGACTTCACCTTTTTCCAACACAACACCACTTTAAACACATTGTAAACCAATGAGACAAAGCATGAATGCAGGAATCTTGAAACTTTGGCAAACAGGAACATGTTGAACATGCAGGACTCCATCAAAAGCTGCTTAAGAAAAATGAGTTGACAGGGCCTTTAATAGATGTTTCATTTAGTAACGTGTCAGAAAATAATCCCAAATACCCACCTCAGGTTTCCAGAGCCCAAAGTTATGTTTTGAGATTGTTTATGTTGTCTGAGCAGCACTTTTAAAACCTACTGGGATTCAGATATGATACAGAGAAAAGCTGCAAAACTTGACATTTAAAAGCAGGAACCAGCGAATGTTCGGGACTTTTGCTTGATATAGACTTTAAAAGATAAATCTTTTAAAATGTATTGTTGTGTAAATGAATAATAACTAATAACAGGAATAGTTTACAATGATCATTTCAGTGTTTTTCAGCAATTTAGACCCTATAACCACAAAAATATGCAGTTGTAAATGATAAAATTCATGTTCTTCCTTCACCAATCTAGTAATCTTAATTTAAAAACAGCCTTTATCCTGGAGAAACTTAAAATCTGTTGGATCAAAGCAGACCGCAAAATATTGCTTGGCACATTCAGTGATGTGGATACTATTTATGCTTTCTTACGGTCCGATCAATAACATGATTAGAGGCTTTGCACAGACATTATGTCAGGCTTTTAATTAGCTCATTGCACTTTCACACTTTCCCGTAATATTTCAGATTTTATGCTTCATTTTATGCGTGTGCAAAAGGTCTGAGGTGCACTAAGAACAGTAATTAATATGTTTTAACATCACCATCAATTAAGTGTGGCATGTATTAAAAAAAACCCCCCAGATATTTCTGTGCAGCCTCTGTAGTGGCAAAAACAAAAAATCTGTGTAGTGATTTAAGGGACGAACCTCTCCTGTGTCTTGCTGACTGGGCGTGAATCCAATAGGGCCATCAGCTTCACCAAAAGGAAATTATCCATGTGATTATTTTTATGTTACAATGGCAGCAGCATCAATCTTTCCTTCCTTTTCCTTCTTTCTCTCTTTTTGGGACTAATTAACAGAAAATTGATTTTTTTTTTTTTTTTGATAAATGATTCATTTAGTGATTTAATGATTAATGATTAAGCATGAGGATTTGCGGCTTTTCTCTGTTTTGGTTGTATATGAAATATATTTGTGTACTGGACTGTTGGTTGGCTGTAACAAGCTATATGAAGACGTCTCCTTTGGCTCTGGGGTATTGTGATGTTTTAGCATTTTCCCTCATTTTAGAGATTAATTGCAGCCTCGGTTGTAAAACATCCATTTTAATTTAACAGAATACTGAGTGGTGTCCATTCAGCTTCCCTGACAGCCTCCTTACAACTTGAATAAAATCCCTTTAAGTCTTCTTTTAGCTCTCAAGAGATATTTTACTAAAAATGTCCAACACATTATGGATACACAATGTACCAGAAAATATTTTTGCAAGACTCCTAACTCGCCTAATCACAGGCCTAAAATGTTATCACCTCATAATTATCATCAACAGCTCTTGCAGACTGATGCATTCCTGAAGGAAACGTTGGATCTGCATGAGTGTCAGTGGCACACCCCTCCTGGACATAGCAGAGATGCACCAGACAGAAAAGCTGGAAGTCCAAGCGGAAAAAAAAGCGCATCATACACACACTCACGGTGAGACAGTGTGACACATACACATATCCTTACCTCCTCAGTCTCCATCTGGCATCCCTCAGCATGCTCTTCTTCTCGCCCATCTCCCACTGCAGCAGCAGCTGGCGGCGGAATAAGATGTTTTGGGACGCTGCTCTCCGGGATATAACTCCTCCGTCCAGCGAATAAAACGGAGGAGAGGTAGAGGAGGAGGAGGAGGTGGTGGTGGTGGTGGATGATGAGGAGGTAATACGCCACTGAAGCAGAAATAATATGAATTCTGGGAGTATGAGTCCTGATTCAGAAGTGACCTGCTGTTGCTGTTTTTTTTTTCTTCTTCTTTTTTTTTTTTGCCAAATCATGAATCCGCCTCTGCTTATATGCAGTTGCGGCGCCGAGCCTGAAGGTGGCGACATTGTACAGAGATTTGGACTCAAATAGACTCATCAAGAGTCTGCAACAGCTTTTAAAACGCTCACTGAAGAATCCCAAATAACAAAGGTAAGCCTGGATTGAAGCTGGAATGCTGTTTAATCTGCTGATTCCTTCAAACATACTTAAAATAAAAGGAGGAAAATAAAAAAATAAGCTCCAGAAGACGATTGTAACTTAAAGGGCCAGTATGTAAGATTTAGGGGATTTACTGGCAGACATATTGGCAGAAATGGAATATAAGTTAATACTCATAAGTAGGTTTTAATTAGCGTATTATCACCTGAAAATAAGAATAATTGTGTTTTCGTTACCTTAGAATGAGCCCTTTATGTCTACGTAGGGAGCGAGGCCACCTCCACGGAGCCTGCCATCTTGCACAGCTATGTTGCTACAGTAGCCCACAAGGGAAAAATACTGGCTCTAGAGAGGGCCTTCCGTGTTTTTCGCGAATTGCGCGGCCACCGTAGGTTCTCCTGCACGCTTGGAAGGGGAGGGAAAGGGGAGTGTCTGTTGCAATCTACAACCTCACAGCTAGATGCCACTAAATCCTACGCACTGGTCGCTAATGTTAGTTACATTAGCGTTACTTTGCTGACAACACAAGTTATCAAACAAACTTGTCACGTAAAACAATAATTCATATTTCTTACAAACATATGAGTAAGTTTTTCACACTTTAAACTCCCCCGTTCAGTCTTAATTTAACACAAAACCTGTAAGATAAGCTATGAATTACCGCTTGTATTCATTTCGTTACTGTTATTGTAACTAAAGTGACGTCAATACAGACAATTTGAATCACTTCAATCCTTAACCAGAAATTAGAAAATATTTAAAACAAAAATGAAATTAACACACTTGACACATATTAGTCACAAAACTAAGCACGTACAGGGGGGTGTCATTAAGACCACAGTGGCGATGCAGCAGCTGTAGTGTTGAATAATAATTTTCTTTTTTTTTTAAAAAAAGGCGGCTGGCTGTTCTATTTTTTTAGTGTGCGTCCTCAGATTTACCAGCAGAGTTGACTGCAATTCTTCCTGTTTTGAAGAGCTATTGCTTAAGATTACAGTAAGATTACAACATTGCCAGGAAATAGCATTAAATACTTTTTGTCCTCTGTGACATCTCCATGTACCCTCTTCAATGAGCCACTTTCTAATGCAAATCAAAATGCATTTTTAGGTGTTTTGGACTTGGCATGCAAGGACTGCAGGAGCCCTGCTCTGTGTGTCTTTCCCTGCTATTGAATGCCATATCGCCCACTCTCTCTGCCAGCCAGTCAGCTTCCTGCAGCAAAGAAGCCACCTCTGCAGACTTCGGGCACATTAATGTCCTCTGTTTGGTCGCCTCTTCCTCTTGGTGTGTTCAAACAGGGATGCCTTTGAGTCTCTCTGTCCAGCTGCACAGCTACATTCACAAGCACAAACACTACCTCCCTGTGTAATCACTTGCCACCCTGAGAAATGACAGAGGGAGTAAAAAAAAAAAAAAAGAAAAAAAAGAAAAGAAAAGGAAGAAATCAGGATGATAGACTTGATTTGGGGGACCCTGGAGACCCTGGACCAACAAATCTAGACGGGAGACACGAGTCAGGATTTAACAATGTTATCAGACAGCTGATGAATTCTTTTCAGGAACTGATTCTTTTGCCAAGTTCAGGCGATGTCCCTGAAAACTGCATGAAGATTTGACGTTAGGTGTGGCCTATTTTTTTTTCTCTATGTTGATGTTCTGAAAACCCACATGTCGCTTCCTGGAGTACTGATGGTGCTCAGATGATTGCTCATCACTATCTCCAACTCTCCTCCTCCTTCCTCTATTGGTACTGTGTTCATTATTCTGTCTGTCTCTCTCTCTCTCTCTCTCTCTCTCTCTCTCTCTCTCTCTCTCTCTCTCTTTCTCTGTCTCTATCCTCACCCCTCCCCCTTGGTGCGTGCACACACACACACACACACATACACACAGAAACTAATGTGAGTTCCCCTATCTGTCAGACCCAGTTCCTCCATTTAAGATGCTGACTTGTTTATGTCGAAGGGGCAAGTGAATGACTTTTGTTAGGCTTGCATTGTACTTTGAAGCGTCTGTTGCGGATTTTTTCTCTTTTTAACATGCCTGCTTTATAGCAGGTGGAGGGGCATGAAGTCTGTTTTGTTGCTGATTTGTGGTTGATAGACATCTTCAAATAGCAGAGAGAGAGAGAGAGAGAGAGAGAGAGAGGCAGGTTGACACGCAGAGCGGTTAGATAAGCAGCGTTTAGGCGTTAAGTCTAGGAGTTTAGTCTAGTCGATGACTGGTAAGTGGGTAGCCCTCACCCCCAGCAGCTCTCTGTCCTGTGCCCGCTCTTGCTGTCCTGGGTGCAGACACACATAGAGGACACACAGAGGAGGAGAAGGAGGAGGAGGAGGAGGAGCAGGGTCAACCATGGAGCTGTAGAGACACGCTCAGATGCCCGTGGGAACACCAGTGGAGGAGGAGAGCCGCCGCGGAGAAGAGCTCTGCAATGAACAAGACCAAGAGGTAATTAAAAAAAAGAAAAAAGAAGAGGGTGCATCAAAACTGAGAGTCTGCTGCTGCTCAGACACACTTGCAGTTCAGTTTCTCAGCAAGTGTAGGTCTAAGTATGTGTCAGCAGCAGGCGTTCGGCTGCAGAGAGATGTGTGAACCTTGAGGTTATATCTGAAATGCAGTGTGGTTTGTGTGAAAGCTCTTGACGAAGAGGAATGAGGGCATTTAGTTTTATTTTCCGCTCAGCGCGTGTGTGTGTGTGTCTGTGTATGTGTGCGTTTTCTGCTGTTTATTTAAATCAAGGCACTGCGCATTGGAGACAGAGAGTATGTGTGTTAAAGGACAGGTAGAAGACGAACACACACCAGTCACACACTCGCACACGGTCACAGCTAATGTGTTTGACCTGCATATCAGCGAAGAATATCAACTTCTCAAATTATTTGTGTGTACTGCACACAAGCAAGCCCTGACATTCAACAGTTGTGCGTGCCTGTTGAGTTCTGCCTGCTCACCTTTCCATGGATATCTGTTCCGCTTTTGCATTCTGTCCAGTTAATCTCTATTTACATGTCAGTTCATTGATATATTTTTTTTTGCATTAGATCTTAGATACTGTTTTAGAAACAAGCCTTAGTAACCTTCATTGGTACTGTTTTACTGCTGTAGTTGTGACCACAGCTCTTATCAGATTGCCTGGAATGAAAGAGTTATGTTGAATGTTATAAGTCAGAGATGACGTGTGATTAAGCCACCTGAGTTTAAGGTGGGCTGAGGTGGATGAAGTGGTCTCGTTACTGTACATCCCCTTCAGTGGGTAGAATTAACATATGAGTTGAGGAAAAGGTTTTGTTAAAAATAAATACAAGGAAATAATAAACACACTTTGTCAAAATGAAACTTAAACATCTTCGTGGAGCAAAAGAAAATGAAATGTATCTATCATCAGTCAGAAACAAAAAAAGAAGAGGTATGTGTTCAGGTATAGTTTCATTATCTTTTGATTTATGGCTGCATTTCAAACAGTTTATACATCTTCTTCCTTACAAAACAGATGAAGAGGTTTGCTGCAATTTCTCTAAACTACAATGGTTGGTACAGTGGCTTCATGTCGGACCAAACGGATGAATGGCTCATTGCAGTAGATGCATCCCCCTTGATGCAGCGGGGAACAAGAACGCAGGTTGTGAGAGGGAAGAGAGCGAGAGAAAAAGAGCAGCACACAAACAAGGCCTTCAAAGGGCCCTGGCTTCAATTAATCAATTAAGGAAAGAAAGAGAGGAATTTGCATATCCCCCCGCCAGTGTGAGAGCGAGAGAGGGAGAAGAGGGAGGTTGGAGAGGGGGTTGGAGGTGGGGGGGGGGGGGGGGGGGGGACTGGATCTGTAGCCAGGAGTCTTGACATGGATGGGAAAGCGAGTGAGAGGGGGATTTCCAAAGAGTAAAAAAAAAAGGAGAAGCTGTTTCCTGAATGGCTTGAATAGAGCAAGGATGAAGAAAGAGGAAAAAAGTGGGTGAAGCAGACGGAGGTGTGGAAGAACTTCCTAAAACGAAATCAGTGATATGATAGACTCAGGGCCAAGTTCATTAATATTTAAAAATCTGACTGCTTATTAGGGCTTTTTGCTCACTGTCGTGCACATGAGGATTTTCTTTTTCACCATCATGTTTTAGCAGTCGTGTGTTGTCATGTATCCGCTGTTTAATATAGAGGAATACGTTTACCCGAGTTGTGTATATGACTCTTAGGAAAAGTTGAATGCAAATGCCCCAACAGTGTCCGATTGTGTTCGGATTTGCATGAAAGTCCACCACACTCTGATTCTATTTACCAACAGCGCTCAGGTCTCTTCAGCTTGCCAGGCTCATTATACAGTTAAAAAAAAAAAAAAAAAAAAAAAGAGATCATTGGCTGCTGTGCTGTGCATTTACCTGCTCAGCTCATTCAGGGGGGGAAATTCCCTGACAGACGTCATGACATCAATAACATTTCCCCATCAGCACTTCTGTTTGTAGTAGCGAGTGTGTCTCCTCATATGAGCGACGGCTCTGACAGGCAGAGCTGGATTCACTCTGAGTCAAAGGCAGAGATGACAAGTTGTAAAGGGCACTGAGATAAGAAAACCGAATAAAGTAAACAGTTACAATGATGTTGAAATGATTCGTTTAATAGTTGAGAGTTAAATGGACATAGAATTGATCATTTAAGCTTTTTTTTATTTTAGTTTATTTACGACTTAATATTTACTAACTCATTAGTTTCACATTATAAAATACAAAAATGTAAAAATAAATATGCATATACGATGCATGGATGAAGATATTTACATACTGTATATGTATTACAGGACAAAATTTAAAAAATGAAAATGGGAAAAGTCATTCATTGAGCAAAAATGGAAAGCACCTGTTTCAGCTTCTCTAATCAGAGGATTTGCTGCTTTATTCTGTTTATATCATTGCAAAAAAATAATTATTTGGGGTTTGTTGGTCACACAAAACAAATGCAAACACACAATTTATTTGCATTTTATATTTTAACCATTTAATAGTGGAAATATTCATTAGCTGAAGACTTAGAGTCATATATTAATTTGTACAAAGGTAGATTTGAAGGAGTCCAGTGAGGCCTAATGGTAGTTTATACTTCATCATCAAAAAAAGTGTTAATTTGAAATTGCTAGGTTTAAGCTAAATGTCATATTACTGTTGGAGGGAGATTAGAAAAACAACCTTTTTTTCTCTTTTTGCTTGATTTTTTTTTTAAAAAAGCTTTTTGATATTATTTCAAGGTTTCTGAAATGGGGGTAGGATCATTTTATGGACTCACAGAGAGGTCGAATCAGGCTCCTCACCGTAGAATAGCTCTCAAAGGTACGTCGTGTGCTGTTTAGTGTTAGTGTTTGGGATGCAGTAGCTAGCTGGTGTAATGAGGCAACGGCACAATCTGAATCCAGTCATGGCTGAGGGAGAAATGTTGCGGCGTGATAACTGTGATGTCTGGATGGAACAGCACGTCCAGGCAAGAGAGCAGCTGGTGGTATAAATACACCGGTGAATGTCACCCCGTTCACCTGTATGAAAGTGTGCATCCATGAGTGTCCGTTCATGTGTTGTACATAAAGCAAACCCGACGTTCTTGTGTGCGACTGGAGTGTGGATGCATGTGTATGTTGAGCAATGCATTGTGCGTGCGTGTTTGTGTGTGTGTGTGTGTCTGTGTGTGTGTGTGTGTTGAGAATGAGAGTGGGCTGGGGAAATGAGCCACGCACACAAACACAGGTTAAGAGAAGGGGATGTAGGTCTGGTCATTCAGGGAACTTGTCGCCAGTTCTCTGAACTCACACAGTTTCCTGGTAATGTCGTCATATTAGCTGAAATATAGCGACCGACAAAGTTTCACAGCATTTCATGCTGCACACTGTTTCTACAGATTCAATAGGAGTCCAGGACAAAACCTGACATTCTCTCTCTTAAAAGGAAGTAGATGCACTGATTGGGTTTTATTTAAACGTTTATTTCAACCTTGGTGTCATTTAAAATTTGGCAGTAAGACTATGGCTCAAACTCTGTCCTTCAACTCCTCTGCAAAACTGAACCAGTTTAAATCTAAAAAGTATGAGAAGAGTCAGTTACTGGTTATTGTGAAATACCATCAGACATTGCTAAACTGAGCCCCTGATCTGAAGAGGAAGCATTGATCGCATCATGAAACAAAGGAGTCCCCTTCGTCTGTTATTTTTAAACGCATTAAAATACACTTTAAAGCTAACCGCACATTAAGACTTAAAAGCTTGTTTCCATCTGACTTTCAATGGCTCAAAGTTCTTTCGTATTTCCAACAAGAGCCAAATCAACACAGCTTCACTGTTGGGTGTGGCCAAAGGTGTGAGAACTACTGTCAACACTTTTTAGCACAGATTCCTTTTGAAAGCCAAAGGAAACATAATCAGCATCCTCCTCCTCCTCCTCCTCCTCCTCTTCGCATGTTGCATACGCTGTATCTATGAGCTGTGAGGAGTTCACTGAAACCATAGAAACCTTATAAGAAAAAAAAACAAAGATTAAGAGAGATTAAATGTTTAGCAAAGGCTGAACTGTTTCTTCTTTCCTCTTTGCAGGCCTCAGTGTTCAGTTTGTCATTTGACTGCGAGAGGTAAACACAGGGTGCGTTCACAGCTTTCATACATTTATAGATTTTTCTGTCAACAGCGAGTAAAAAAAAAAAAAAAAAAAACAACAGCTTGCAACATGTCGCCCAGTTTTTACATGCTGTCATACATTTGTTTTGTGTAGCAAACACAAGGGTGTTTGCAAGCAAGGTGTCACATGGCAAGGTGAACACATATCAGGAGCTGAAAGGAATTTTCTTTCTGAGGTAATACAAGGGCTTGCACTTTAGGATTAGATGTGTGACGTATCGTTGTACTGACCTCATCCAAAGGTGATGTAATATTGCATTTTAATGAAAAGTAAAAGCAAGATTTTCAGCCTGATCTTCACGGTGCAATATAGCTTCTCCTTAAAGTCATGAAGTAATATGACAAAGGCAATGACTAACAGAAATATTGTCGCTCTCATAATGATCGTCCACTGAGCAAAACCACTTAATATAGACAGCAGTTTGTAAAACTCATGCAATGAGTTATAGCGGCCATTATGATTATAGTTAGCTTTTGCAACTAATTGCATATTAATCTTTTCTCTACTGGCTATTGTAGCACTAAAATGAGTTTAAAACTACAAAGGCAGGAAGGGATGTTGGCACTCGTAACCAAAGCTGAGAACGAATGTGCGTCAGAACCTTTGAAAGCACAGAGAAGTAAATATACAGAACACCTGTCTCTAGCTGGGCCAATTTTCCCTTCTCCTCATCCTCAGGGGGTCATTGTAACCACCTCAATAATCCAAATCTGTGACCTATTTGACAAATAATGAACATTTTTTGAGACATTTTCTGGACTGTTCTACCATTATCTGTGTGCCTGGTGGCGTCAGTGTTAGTAACGCAGAAAGCAGCGCATTGGTTTGCAGTTCCTCTGTCTGTGCACGATGGTTCAGACAGCTGCAGCGTTGTAGCACAGCTTATCAGATGTGGAGAGCTGCGTTTCCTCAGAGGTTGACCTGCACTACCTCACCACACTCTGCTCTACTTATTTCTAGGCTACTTATAGTCCCTCTTTGTGTGTGTCTATCTGCTTCTCAGGAAACCCAATGTGGAGAGCTCTGGTGTGCTAAAGAGCAGGAAGCTGGTCCAGCGGAGGAGGAATACATGTCCCAGTCCTCAGGACATCAGCCGGGCCCTGCAGAGCCCCAGCTCTGCTCCCAGCGCCAGCGCTGCCAGCCTGGATGAGCTCATACATCGCTGCCTGAACTGTTTTGGTCAGTCTCTGTCCCTACGTGTTTGCATGTGTTCCCAAAGTTTGTCATGTGTCTTTACTGCAACCAGGTTATATAAAAGAGGGATGAGGGAGAGTGAAGGGGGAATCCAGGGTGAGAGAGACAGACAGGGAGGGAGGGAGACAAAGGGCAGTCTTATACAATCAAGCTTTGTTCTGTTGGGCTGTAGAGACCAGCCAGCTATTCCCATGCACTGTTTAACCATACGAATATCTCTCCTCTCTGTCTCTCTCTCAGTGGCCTCCCTCTCTTCATCGGTCAGTCCACCTAAATCACAAAAAAAACATGCCTGGATACCACTAGTGGTACACAGCATGTTGATAGTTTATGTTTTATTGGCCAGTATTTTGAGATATTCAATTGTGAGAGTCCAGTTAGAGACATTTACCAAGACCGAATAGCACTTTTTATGTCCCATTATGATATAATGTACAATGAAGAAAGATCTATCATATACCAAGTAAATTAGAAGGCTACAGCTGACTATTACCTACTATAACTCATACAGGAGGGAAAAGGTTAGCTGTCATTTCAATCTTAAAACCCACCTGAGCTGCATATCTTTGAGTTTGACAGTAGAAAACAAACATGAAAATATAAACCTCCACTCATGCAGAATGACTGAAACGTACTGAACTGCTCGATCACTGACTCACGGTGCAGCCCACAGTTGTTGTTTTTTTGTTATTGTTGTTTTTAACCACATTAATCCTCCTTGTGCTTGCAGATTTAGAGGGGAAGCATTCCAGCCCCAGAGGGTCCCAGCTGGTCCACATGACCCTGATGATGCACAGTTGGGTCGTGCCATCTCAGACGTTCGCCCAGAAACTTCTCACCCTATATCCTCCACTGTCGCTCAGTGCGTTACTCCGGTCCCACCGGTACACTGCTCCCAATCACATGTCCAAACTCATTAATCAGATCAGGAAACAGGCATGGCTTTGTTTTTTGTTTTTTTTTTTCATTCCTTGTCAGCAAAGCAGATTTGAAGTATATACCCCTGCTGGTGTTTAGTGTAACGTTGGGCCATATCTGCACAGTGTGTTCAGATCCTTGACTCTTTCTCTCACCTATAAGGATTGTCCCTCCGACAAGAGAGGGCTGAGGCGGGCACAGATCTGCCACCTTGTCAGGTGAGTAAGGGCAACAGGCGCATGAGCGTATTGTATGACGGAGTGTGACAGAACTGGTTATCCTGCTTTATTTGCGGGTAGTAAACATATGTTCTGTCCTGCTTCGTGGCAAGGCAGTGGATCAGCCAGTTCCCAGCGGTATTTGAGGCAGACCCCCTTCTCGAGCAGACCATGGGGGACCTGTGGGCGCTGGTACGGTCAGACGGAGAGGAGGCGCACTCGCAGCTCATTGACACCTCCTGCCTGTGAGCCATGTTTTCATATAATTCACCATCATGCCCTGGAGGAACTGTAGTTTGCATATTTGAACTAAGACACAGACATGTTTTTTTCTATAAATAGAAAATTGACTTTTCTATTTCTGTCGCTTGGCTTTTTTCTTTTTTTTTCCCCTAGAAGCCCTCATGCAAATGTATCTCAGGCACCCTCGCCGTCTGTGAAGAAGAGGAAGGTGTCTTTGATCTTCGACCACATGGAGCCTGATGAGATGGCTGAGCACCTCAGCTACCTGGAGTTCAAGAACTTCTGTAGCGTTTCGGTGAGTTCAGCGAGCAGCAAACACTCAGTAGGCGAAATTGCATAACATGAATATGTAATAACACGCTTAAGTGGCTGATTGCCAAATATATTGCTGATGGCTGATGAAGATAGATGATACTGTATCAACAACTTATAGATAAAACATTATATCACAGCTAAAACAGAAACTAAAGTAACCCTTTTATCTCCAAGTTTATTTGAAAAGTGTACAAAACCTGAGGTTAAAAACTGTAAAGCGCTGTCAGTTTTGAGTATCTTAGTGTTTCATGCAACACAGAGACAGTTTTGAATGAGTCAGTACGAAAGAACAGGCGTGTGACAGTACTAAACAGACTTCAGTGGTGTCACGCAGACTTTAAGGGCCACGCCATCCAATGACTTCAGTCTTTTTAATCTTTGGTATTACTAATAAGCCATTTTTAATAACTGAGTTTGGATTGCCAGATTATGGAAAATCCCTTTGATTAGTGTATAATATCAACTGAAGCAGAACTTAACTCTTAGCAAGTTCAAGCATTTCATCAGAAAGATTTTACTTATTAACGTTTACATGGTCAGGGTCTCATGTTGTTGAGCCTGTGGTAATAATAATAGTAGATGTTGGAGAAATGTTGTCTATTCCAGTAGAAAAGCAAGAGAAACAGTTAGGGGTTACAACATTTTAAGAGCAGTGCTAAACTGCAGCCACCTGTTGACCGCTGCTGTCTGATCTGCCAGTTCTTGGACTACCGCATCTACGTGGTACGAGGCTCGGTGAGGGACAACCCTGCTCTGGAGCGGTCGGTCATGATGTGTAACGGAGTCTCCCAGTGGGTCCAGCTGATGATCCTCAGCAGACACACAGCCCAGCAGAGAGCGCAGGTCTTCACCAAGTTCATTCACGTGGCTCAGGTAAACTGGATGAAGGATCACAAAAAAAACTGGTTTTTATTTAGCTGCCAAGAGCTTTACTTGTTTGGGGTTTTGTTTTTTTTTGGGGAAATGACTTCACGTGCTCCTTCATTACTCACAGTCAGTGACTCTGCTTGTTCCTCCGTAGAAACTTCGAGCTCTGCAAAACTTTAACACTCTAATGGCAGTAACTGGAGGCCTCTGTCACAGCTCAATCTCCCGCCTCAAAGACACAGCTAACCTGCTGCCACCTGACATCACTAAGGTACGTTGAAAGTTATATATATAACTATGAGTCAGCCTCTTCATGACTACCTCACCACGAAGTTATGATGATTAAACGTTTCTTTCTTGAATCATCTTCCTTCCTGAACTTTGACATTTATGGCCTCTGTCAAATTCATTATCTTCATATCATGTTTGATCTTTTTTTCCCTCTTTTCCTCTTTAACCCAGATAGTTATGATTTTGTTAGTTTCACCTGTCTGTCAAGATATATCTCAGTTTAGTGGTATTTAATGGCAAATTTTAGCTGTAACAACGAAACTAACAGACATCCTGCCATGTGTGCAGGTCGCAGATATCAATTTAACTTCATTTATTCTTGTATTCGTTCTCTCATTTTAGTTTCTTTTAGAATTAAATTAGACTTAAACAAAAATAACACTCTTCCCTCCTTAAAATAAATAATTTAACACATAATTTCATGAAAGGCCATCAGTCAGTGAATGACATCCACTACTGTGTTCTTAAAACACTGAGATTTGTATAAAATTTGAGCATAATTCAAAGGCACAAACAAGAAACACCTAGTTATGTTGTCTCAAAATAATGAAACAAGACCATGTTGTTATTAATTATATATATGCTGGCAGAAATGCATTTTATATGGAATATTGTTTAGACCAAATGGTCTTATTTGATGACTCAAATTTGTTTATCATATTCTTTTATGGTTACATTAAAGGCCCTGAGTGAGATGACAGAGCTGCTCTCCTCGCGGAGCAACTACAGCAACTACCGGCGGGTTTACAACGAGTGCAGCGGCTTCAAGGTGCCCATCCTCGGTGTCCACCTGAAGGATCTGATCTCACTGAACGAGGCCCTGCCGGACTACTTAGACGAGGAAAAGATCAATCTGAGCAAGCTGCAGCACCTGTACAGCAACATCAACGACCTGCTGGCCATTCACAGCTGCACGCCGCCCTTCGAGGCCAACAAAGACCTTCTGCATCTGCTCACGGTATGAGACAGAAACAAGGACATGAGTTTTAAGGATTCAGATAAGAAGATTCAACGAGGAACATCTTAAATTATGTTCTTTTAATGCTCCAGCTCTCTCTAGATCTATACTACACCGAGGATGAGATTTATGAACTTTCATACACCAAGGAACCCAAGAACCCCAAGATTCAGGTCAGCCTTGCACTTGTTTTAACCTTTTTTTTCACAAGGGGAGGTATGTTTGTGTATTTTCTGTGGGTGTAACATGTCAAAAACAAAAGCACAACTACATCAAAGTTATCCACATCAAAGTAATGTACGTTAGGGAAACGTGTCATGTGGTGGGTGTGCTCTTTTTTTCTCCTTGTTTCTCACATATGCAGTGTGTGCATTTCTTGGTTCCGCAGCCTGTAGCTCCAGTTAAATCACCGGTGGTGGCCGAGTGGGGCTCAGGGGTCACCCCTCGGCTCGACCCTGACACCATATCAAAACACGTCAAACAGATGGTGGATGTGAGTACTCAACAACCTCCTGTCTTTCACTTCCTTAATTACTTAACCAAAGCAGAACTAACAAACTGCTCCTTAAACAAGTGAATTTCTGTTCTGCTCTGTTGCCCCCTGCAGTCCATAATGAAAAACTACGACCAGAACCAGGACGGCTACATTTCACTAGAGGACTTTGAGAAAATAGCAGCCAACTTCCCCTTCTCCTTCTGCACTCACGAAACTGACAGGTGAGGAAGCTGCAGACATGCACAAAGGCTTCTCATCATGACGTGGCTGCACAACAGAGAGAAAAAAAAACACGAAACAACATGAATTGTCGAACTGTTTGTACAAACGTCAACTCTTACTCATTTTTTTTTGTGTGTTGCGCTTTGGAAAATTTTTCCTGCACAGGCAGGGACAAATCAGCCGTGAAGAAATCACCTCTTACTTCATGAGGGGAATGTCTATATGTGCTAAGCTGGGCTACAACTTCAATGACGCGCATAACTTCCATGAAACCACATACAAACGGCCGACGTTCTGTGATATTTGTGGAGGCTTTGTAAGTATCCGTTGTTTCCTTTTTTTGGCTATATATAACCACATCAAACTGTGATATCACGTATATATAATATCTGCCCTCTTGTAGCTGTGGGGAGTCATCAAACAGGGCTACCACTGTAAAGGTAAGATCATAAAAACAAACATTCACCTCTTGCTTTGTCTAACAGAGTATACATATTCATGAGCAAGTTCCATATAAAGTCAAAAGTTAAAGGGTCAGTTCAGCCAAATTACAAAAAAACCCCATGTTTTCTCACTAACCCCCAGTGGTATTTAGACATCCAGATAATCATCTCTGAGATTTCTGCTGCCACTGAGGTGAAGGTTATCTGGTTTATGGTGCTCAAAGCATTGAAATATTAGATCTGAAAGTCAACTGATCCTTTAAATAGTAATGCTGACGTTTTAAGTTTCAACATTTTCTCTCTTTTCTATCTCTAAGACTGTGGGATAAACTGTCACAGACACTGTAGAGATCTGGTGGGAATGGAGTGTGTGAAAAAGCATAAAAACACAACCGGGTCCTGCCCGTGCACCCCCGCGCCTGACTCAAGAACCAAGGGCAACAGCTGGAGTACGTCGTTTCTCTGTTATATACAGTAGACACACAAAATTCCCTGTCTGTAAAACAACAGTGAACCCAATATACTTATGTCTTATGTTCCCTGTCAGGTTCAGAGGAGGAGACCTTCGTTTTCCCCCAAAGTAACGAGACAGAACACAACAAGGGCGCCCCTCTTTGGAAAATTAACACCAGTGATTCAACGCAATTGGACCGCTCCACTCAGACAGATCCTGGCATATGGACACCTGAGAAAAGGGACAAGAGGGGATTCAACCACAACTCTCTCGTACACGCGTCCCCAGAAAGAAGGGTGAGACGCAGCATGACTACTTACGAGGTGATCATACAGAAAGACAGAGTTTGTTTACCTTGTCTACCCTGTGATCCTATTTTTAGGTCACAAAATGCTCAGTTAGTTGTAAATTTGTCTAAATCTGATGATTGACTCAATGCGAGATCCTGTTCCAAAGGTAAAGAAACTAGACAGTAAGGGTTTCAAGCAGTTGCAGCTGCTGCTACTGGAGCTAATAAATAATCAAGTCAATCACCAATATTATACACCAGGAGTATAAGCTCACTACTTTGGCCTCTCCTTGCTATAATGTAGTATTTTCACATGGTTGTTGAGGACACACTAAAATCTGTAGTTCACATTTCCCTGATGTACTAAAGGCAAGATTCAACTTGTAGACACTTTTGCCGTTACAGCCCAACCACTTAAAGCCACTATGTGTGTAATCTTTTTATCATTGAGGCGTCTTTCAAGTTATTCTTGTTGTCAGATTTTTGCCTGTCAGGAATTGTCAGGAATTATAACTATTTTATATTATTACAACTGTGTTTATTATCTGTTTATACATCACCCTCCACTTCTGGGTGCCCACAGGAGGAGTTATAAACACTTTTATCTTGCTTATAACTACATTATAATGTACGCATATCGTGCAACAAATTCTTAAAGTACCTTATCTGTATATAAAACTAACTTTACATCTCAGTTCAAGTGGTGAGATTATATCTTTGGTGATTTAGGTGAAACAAGCCTTTATGAAAGCTTTCGTATTAGAAACTGAAAGGGGGGGGTTGGGGGGGGGGGGTTTCCCACAGTAAAATACAGCTTCTAACTAAGTGGTAGAGCGGTTTTCTTGATGATAAATGTGCGGTAGAGCGGTTTTCTTGATGATAAATGTGTCTCCCGTGTTACAGGTCAGAACGCTGCCACAGAGGACTCGGGGCTGCTCCATGCCTGTTTCCTTCCTGCAGGAGAAGATGGAAGAGCTGCATCTCTACAAAGACAAGAGCAGAGAGCCGGACTGACCACGTCTTCTAACGCCCTCCCCCCCCCCCTCCCCCCTCCCCACACACACACACACACACACGGACAAATAGAGAAGACACCGCCATGTCTCGGTGACTGGTGTTGATCTGAACTGAACTGATGAACTGAGAGTGTACCAGCAATGATAAATGGACTGGATATATGGCTAATGGTTTTGCCATGTTTTTAATTTTTATTTTTGTCAACCTGATTAGATTGACATATTGTTTTAGGTTTCGAACATCTGATTTCCTATTTGTAATTTATGAACACCTCATCTGTTTCTAGAACAAGTGCCTTGGTTCTCTGGTGCTAAGATTCCTCTCAACCTCAAACCATGTTGTTTATGACAACCTACAGACAGACAAAAGGGTTTCATGAAATCCTACATATATATATATATATATATATATATACGCATAATAAATCCAGGGTAGGAAATTAACACTAACCACCTCCAACAGATTATTAATAATAACTTTGGCAGCTATATTTGAAAACCCTGCTCACAAGTTTGGAAAGTAAGCCAGCACAGAATCCTAAAAGCACAATTAGTTTGACTTAGGAACAGGTGATATGATGATTTATATAGTATATATATATACCAATTTCCAACAAGTAGATATTACTATACAGTTTATAAGGGATCTATGCCTTTAGTATCTTGTTGTATTAGGCAATGACAATGTTGCAAAACACTGAGCAGGGCTTCTTTGTGGCAATATTGGATTTACTGAATTTCTCCATGTATGTGATGAGTTACCTTACATTGTCAGGAATTTAATTCACTGGATTAATTAGGCATTTTTAATTTCCAGAAAGTTATTCAGCATTATTTATATTACTACCACTCATCCAACCTCTTCTTTGGCTGGTCAATAGTTTAAAAAAGGAGCTTGTGAAGTCAAAACTCATGATCCACTGTGACTACCAGTAGAAACAGTTTATTTCCTGCCCTGACGACATTTTTGACTTGCAAATGTTTTCAAAAGTTCATTCAAGGTTCAGCAGGACTGCACTGGAACTATGCGTAAGCTCCAAAATCAGCAATTACTTTTTAGAGATTTGTTTTTATGTTTTTGTTCCTTATCCACGATTTCAATCTAGTTCAAAATGAGAGAAATACACCAAGAATGACAAATCATGGAGTATGTGTTTGTGTTTGACTTTCTCAGTGGGAGAAGAAGAAGGAAAAAAAAGACCATATTAACATCTCCAGGCGTATACAATTGCATTTATTGTATAAAGACAAGAATACAGACAGCTTGGGTAACTGGTCATAATCAGATTTTTCATTTTTAGGTAGAAAAAATGGGTTTGACAGAACAGGATTTAAACTACTGGACTTAATGAACGGCAATCACAAGGGGATAAAAAAAAACAACCCTGCACATACAACTACTCAACAAGAGTGGCAAAATATTCTGCTCAATCAATCAAAGACTGGATCAACGCTTAAATACTACAGTATCAACATCTATAAAAAAAAAAATTAAAAAAAAAAAGTTCCATAATGTTTTGAATTCTATTGGGAGTAAATAAAATGTGCTCACTTGGTAACTGAAAAATGACGAGCAAGACAGAGGAAACGGGTAATGAAAGTAAAAAGCATGCATTTTGTTCTTTGTTAAGCTTTTCAAAAACAAGCAAACTTATTTCAGGCTTTGCTGTAGTTTTCTGCCCTGTCACTTTTTTCACGCTATGCATCCTAGAAATATACAATGAACCTCTTCAACCTGTAGGAAATGTGGATCTTGCAGTTCAACAGACATCCACATTCAATGCATAATAGATAACATTCATTAATGTTTAGATACCTATCATCTACCACCTCACTGTCACTGCTTAAAGTAAGACTTCATTCAGTAAAAAAAAGAAAAAAAAATGACAAGACATCAAACTGTATACAGGTTATGTGTACATTGATTGGTGAGGAATGAAGGCTACTGTGTTAAAACCAGACAGAGACAGTTGTGGTGGGTGACTCGTGGAACTGTACAAAAGTAATTCTCTGCAGAGGTCAGAAGGGGTTTAGGACACAGGTGGGTGCAGGTGCAGGTGCAGGTGCAGGGCAAAGCTACTGGGAACCTGAAGATGAGCCCTGGCTGCCCTGTCCAGGGTAGCTGCCGTACTGGCTGTAATACTGGTTCCACTGGTTCTGGTTCTGGTAGTACTGCTGCCACTGCTGAGCGTACTAGAGGGGAGAAACAAAACAAGCACAGCAGAGAGAGTGTTTACATTTTTACAAGTTTTTTTTTTCTTCTCAAACTGCCCCCACATTTTCTTTTTTTAGCATATCCCCAAAGCACAGTGGATAACTTTCAGAAGAAATACTCCACCCATAATAAGTCTTTTCCACAACAGGAACCTAGTGACCCGTAACTTAAGGTGTAGCCACTGTCACGGGTGTTGCTTTTGTCTCCACTGTACTCCCCCCGCGCTTCAGGGTCGACTTCTTGAACCCAAATTTGAGGAATGGAACACAACTCGAACGCACAAACATCAATTAACCATGTGTTGAGATAAGCACTGCAATATATAGGTGATATTCCAAATTCAGCATAAAAATGATAACGTTTGTCTGGCATCTCCCTGGTGTCTGGTGTCGCCTGTTTCATTTCATTACATATATCGAAAAAAATGTTCTGGTTTGTAAAACAAGTTGAAGTAATGGCTATACTTCTGTCAAACACTATACAGCCCCTGAAGACTGTGAAGGCACCTTCAAAAGTTTGTGACTGTGTTAACTTGTATTTCTGTCTGTGCATTTGTCTTGTTACCATTGCAGGCGGTTGATTGTGCTGCCAATCAGTTAGGTGTGTTTTTAGCCACAGTTTAGCAAAAATATTTGTGTATGGTTTTTAAAAAACGTTTTCTACCGCGAAAACTTGTTACCACTGTGAAACTGGGCCAACATAGGCATCTATTACAACTGCAATGAATTCATGCTGACCACAGCCCCTGGTGTCTATGAAGGTATGCATTACTGTCTGACACATTATTGTAAATACTACCCAAAACTGGCAGGTTCATTTCTCTGTCACTGTCCATAGTGTTAGCGAGCCAACTTGGGGTTTTCCGGTTTTGTTCAGACTGCAGTCAAATCAAATTTGTTTCTCAAATCAGATCTTTAAGACGGACTTTATGTTATTTTCAACTGATCAGATCAGATTGGTGTCAAGACATCACCAACCTATCTGCATGGGTTGCTGTGGTAACGACGTAGGCGTCAGTAACTATGTACGCTGGTGACGCAGCTTTCCGAAACGAAAGCATGAGAAATGGAGATCCATCATCCCCCCCAAAGTGCCAGCAGACAATTTATTTCAGCGTCTGTCCATAGACGCTGAAATAAATGGACAGTGGACAGTGACAGAGAGATGAACCTGCCAGTTTTGGGTATTATTTAAAATGATGTGTCAGACAGTAATGCGTACCTTCATAGACACCAGGGGCTGTGGTCAACATGAATTCATTGCAGTTGTAATAGATGTCTATGTTGGCCCAGTTTCACAGCGGTAACGAGTTTTCGTGGTAGAGAAAGTTTTAAAAACCATACACCTTCCTGCTTTTCATCCTGCACGTTGAGTAAAATAAATATTTTTGCTAAAACTGTGGCTAAAAACACACCTAATGGATTTGGTAGCACAATCAGCTGTGGCTCTGTGTCGTCCTCCGTACTGCTCTGCTAGTAGCAACATGGATTCTGCTCAGCTGCTTTGATGCACTTCCCACACACTGGATTTGATGTTGCTGTATGTCGTGTTGCGAGTGACGCAAAAGACATTTTGATATCTGATTCCGGGCTGAGACACATCTGTAGAAATCCGATTGCAATCTCATTTCAAACCACCTCCAAATGTGGCTTGAATCTGATTTGCAAAAATGACATTTCGTGTGTTTTTTTTTTTTTTGCTGTCTAGACTTTCTAAAATCAATCTGGATACTATCTGGATATGCCAGAAAACAGATTTGGGCTGGCAGTCTGAACATGGCCTTTATGACCTAGCCCTGCCTTGCACAGATCCATGCCCTTTGACAGCCCCCTTAATCCCCCCCCCCCCCCAACCCATTTACGATTGATTTTCAAATGTACATAAAAGGTTAAAGTCTTAAAATACCTGCTGGTATTGCTGGTTGTAGCTCTGTTGTTGTTGCTGCGGCTGCGGCTGTTGCTGCTGCTGTGGCTGTTGCTGGTGGTGGTTGTACGTCTGTGCAGTGGTAGGTGTCTGGCTGTAACTCTGGCTGTATCCTGGGTACTGACTGTAGTTGCTGTAGTAGTTCTGGTTGTAGCCGCTGCCCTGGTTGTACCCCCCTTGATTGTAGCTCTGGCCATAGCCCTGGAAATGAAGCAAAAAAGTTTAGCTTGTTTTAATAATAATAATAATTAAAAAAATCTCAAATTTCATACATGAAGGTCATCATTAAGTACCTGGTTGTATCCTCCCTTGCTGTAAGGAGCCGGGCGATTGTAGCTTGCTGACTGCTGGCTGCGGTTATATCCACCGCGTGCGTCAGAGCCTCCATCACGGTAGCTGCTGCCCCAACGGTTTTGGTTATAGCTGCCACGATTGTAGCCTGCCGAATAAACAATGTTAGAATAGCAATATACACTTTACTGTATTAAGATACTAACCTCAGGTTGTGCCTCTCATGTATTATTGTATTAAAATCACATAGCTAAGCATGTGGCGATCTTTTTAAATCAACAGTAAGTATTATTCAACAATATTCTCACTTTTGAAAGATGATTGGGAACTTATCTTTCAGGGGAAACATGCTTGACTTGAAGGGCTTTAAATGATGAATAGAAATATATAACATATGATGTCAACTGCTCCGCTCACCTCCTCTGTATCCACTGCCTCCATCTCCACTGCGGTTCTGGTAACCACCGCGGGAACCATCACGGTTGTCGTACCGCTGGAAGCTACCACCGCCGCGGCCACGGAACCCGCCCTGCCTGTTGTCAAAGCGTTTCTCTGGCGGCGGGCCAGCCTTGCGGCCCTCCTCATTGTACTGCTTCAACAGCTTTTCAGCCTCGTCGCGCTGCAGCTCAATGTACGTCACCGCCTCCAGGAAGTCGCAAGCCTCAGGGAGAGTAAAGTTGGCTTGGAGAGTGACAGAGGTGACCACAGGAGGAGGAGAAGAGAGAGACAGCCCATCCAGCAAGAGACGGATGGACAGGCAGAGAGAAAGAGAGGGGTAGGGGGGGGGGGGTTGTAGTGAAGACCAGAGCAGCCACACCACCGGAAGACAAAATGAAAAATAATTACTAACGTACAGGGGCAGTGTAAATCATAGAGAAACTAAGAGCAGATAGATGAAAGCAGATGGCAGGATACAGGGAACAAACATTACCTCCAGGGAAACATGGAGGAAACATTTGTTTAAGCTGACACGGGAGAGGGAGGAGACTTCAGTAGAGGTGGGGAGGGGGACAAAAAGGACAACTAGAAGGTTGGTGAGAAGAGGAAATAGCACTGCAAACCAAGGACTCCTGATGTAATGCGGTTACAAATCAACTTCCAACAACGTCAGTGTGTGACTGCTTGTAAATTTCCATTAGGAAAGATCATTTTCAGGGAGGCCAATTGTGCAATATTAGCTTTACTATATGATGACCTCAACCAGGCCCATGTCTCAGTTTGCAGTGCATTATAGGTAAGCTGAATGGCAAGTGGCAGATAGAGGGCAAAAATAATAAAGAATCAAAATTCATGTGGACTGTTTAAAAAAATGTCCAGGTCTGATATCTGGCCAAAGGCTATGATGGGGGGAAGGGGGGAGGGGGCATCTTCCAAGTTTGATTTTAGAGACAACACATAGAAAAAAGTAAAAAGTAGATCTGGTGTTTTATTTGTTGTTTCCACAGCATTCCTACCTTTCATTTCTAAAACAGCATGATCGGGCACATCCTTCCCCTGCTCATTGGTTTGCTTTAATGTTCGTTCTTTTAAATCCTCGTCCGTGGGACAAATTACAATAGCCTTGCGTTGAAAACCTTCAAAAGGACGCATTTTTCGTCTCCTTGCTGATCCATATACATTTGTCTAGCAATGGTGACAAGAAAGAAGTAGAAGCTTGTTTGTTATTGTTTACTTGTACTGGCTTTCCACTGGAAGGAAGCTGGAACCCTGCAATAATGAAGTGAGAGAGGTTTGGCTTGGATGTCAGTCTACGTTTTTACTCAGGTACTAATGGCCTCTCGTCACTCCACAGACTTACCTCGGTTTGTGCGTCCAGGGTGTCCGGTGCCTGCTGATGAATGTTAATTATGGACATAGAGGGGGACCCACAAATATCTAAAACTGACTGTCTGTGTTTGCTGATTTACCCAGCAACATAAAAATATGAGTTTCAGATCAATCAATAATGAAAATATATATATGTAAGAAGTTATTGTGTGTATTCAGTTATGATTTCATGAGAATGTGCTGAATGTTAAGGTTTAAAATTTTAATTATTACTGATTCTACTTTAAGCAACTGTGTGCATTTTATCTACGGTCTGTATCACCATTCATTATCTATGTATGTTTTTGCAGAGCAGTACAAATATCCTAAATGCAGAGTGAGGCTAATACTACATGGTAATGTGTGATGTCACTGTAATGTTTTCCAAAAGTGCCCTGCTTGTCAAACGGTTGAACCCCGCTCCCCCTCCTCCCCCTCCCCCTCCCCACCGTTACGATTGGTTGGCTGTGCAGAGGTGAGAAAAGAATCTGCGTTTGAACTATTTCAGTGTGTGAAAATGTGCGTCCCACATTTAAACAATATCACACCTTCACCCTCCCTTTTCTGTAACAGTTCACTTTTTACAGCATCTTCAAGATGTGGCTGATTGGAACGACTATGAACACTTTCCCACGCGGTCAGGCCACACCTTGTACCCACTAGTCCTGATCGAGCATAAACAATCCTTTTGATTTTCCGTTTCGGGTTCTGCTTATTGATTCTGGTTCTTACAGAATCCAGGTGCAGATTTTTTTTCTTCTTTGATTAAAAACAACATTTAAAAATGGTCTAAGCAAAAAAACAACATGCAAATACAGGCTGCCATCAACTATTATTTGTCTTAAATTATGAGGTGCTGCACGGTTCTTATTGGTTACGTTGAAATAAAGTATAAATATTTTAAATATTCTGCCATGCCACACTTGAGTTAGTCACACTGGTATCAGCCGTTTCTGGAGCATTATGATAACTGGAACATCAATAATGATGCATTCTTAATCAAATTAGAGAGCATTTCTGCATCAAATTGTATAAAATGCTATTTATGCAAAAATATATATATATTTAACCTCCCACGTCCAATCAAAATTGGGTTTTGCTTTTTGTTTGACGTTCACTGCTCAGAATGATGTACATGCAGAGTTTGACACCAGAAGGCTGTTCGTTCATTCATTCATCTGCGCATTCATCTTTTTCTGTGCTCACCTTAGATCTGAATTAATGGCGTGTACATACAAGCATTAATTGTGCTCTCACTAGCTTGGAGCAAATCGAGATCCAGCATGCAACTTGCAAGTGTGATGTTGAAACTTGAAGCCTCCAGTGCACAAACACTGAGAATGGGTGGATTTTAATGAGGTTAAAATCTTAGCAGACACACATTTTTATAGTCCTTATATGTAAGGAGTGGATCTTTAAAGGTTCTATATGTAAGAATCAGAAATTCCTTCTCATTAGTGACATCTGTGGCCATTAAATGAGCTGCAGTCAACATCCTGGTGCTCGCGCTTGCATGCTCGTGCTTGTGGTGTGAGACTTTTCCTTTTTCCTCGCTCACACTTCTCATAATTACATAAAAGATCTCTAATGTTATGTTTTGCATTGTGTTTCAGCAAAGCATCTCTCACTCCCAGTTAGTTGTGTGGTTATGCTGGTTGTTTGTTGACATTAGCAGGACAGGCAAAGCGATTGGGAACGCACAAAAACGCCACTTCTGTTGGATTTTCGCAGAAAATCCAGCCTGGGTCGTTCACATAGAAATCAGTCCTTTAAATTTACATTATTGTGATTACACTACTACTGTCATTTGTGAAGCTTAGCCACACTAGTTGCACCATCTCTGGTCTGCTATATTGTAAGAGCTTAAGATGTTCATTGATGCAACTCGTTCCGATTCATTCAATAAATTAGGCTCAGCTACAAGTTACACTCAGAATTCAAACTGCCAAAACTCAACAAAGTACCAATGCAATCAAACAACCTCCCTGTTCAATCAACAGTAACCAGTAGTTTCTACCTGTTCACTCAACAGTAACCAGTAGTTTCTATCTTGATCAACAGATAATCAACACAAAATGACACAACACTATGTCCAAAACGCACTACGGTTCAAACATTTCTGTAAATTAATGTCAGACTAAAGCCCCTTTCACACATGCACTGCAAGGCTGAAATGTTCTTGACATTACCCAGAGGAGCTGTATGTGTGAACGCAAATGTGTGAATCAGTCAGACTGAACATTCAACTGACTTCACCGATGCCAGTGGTCCATTGTGAAACTAGTACTAACAGGAGAGGGGACTTCCTGTGACGTCCTTTCTGCATCATGTCCTGCCTCCTGCACGCTCTACCCAGGCACCACCCCTCGCCTTAATCAAACGGAGTATTTCCAGTAGGTGAGAACGCGTCTGACAAAAACAATCTCCTGCTGTGTGATACATACGTGACAATGTCTGGATCTGATTCTACAGATGTTGTCCAGAGTTCATTTGTGAAAATGGCTTAATATTTATAATCAAAACAACAATCAGTATATAGAATAATTATTAAAAGTACCATGAACCATTTCTGTATGTGATGCAAAATAACAGTTTCACTAATTTAGTAACTACTGTGATTTGATAGTGAAACAGTTAAGGGTTTACACAGAACAACTCAGCTTTTAGAGGTGTTTTCACTGTTTAACACCTTCAATGTTTTCCAAAATTACCGATAACTCAGGGGAAAAAATGATTCCGCTTGTAACCTAACATTTCCATTAATAACTATCTACAAATCACACACCTCTTGCACAATCGTCATTATTTTAACGGTAAATTCGATGTGCAGTAAACACTGTTATAGCACAATCGATCTGATACACTTACCATCTACAAGAGCATGCTACATCCAAAACAAAACAAAAAGCCTACTCTGACAGGTCCCCCCATACTTACCTCGACTTACCTCATCTTCATACGGACTCTAGTCCCATTCAAGACAACAACAGACAGATATAACCCACCTGCAAATACTCACAGTATCCACGGAAAAGCCCAGTTTCACCATCAGACCCACCTACCTTTCGTCACATTTGCTGATCACAAGGTTCTGAAAATCTAAAAACTGTTAGTCATTACTTACCTTCAGGGTCAATTTATTAAAAAACACACTCAAAAGTTCCATGTATCTCACTTAAAAATAGCTTTTAAAAAAGCTATCAACTCTGTCTTATGAAATTAGCAACAGAAGGTGTTTTTCTTACTCACCAGTCAGAGCTTACTTGTTTCTCAACATCTTTACATAGTCATGGTTTACTTGTACATTGTTGAAATTCACAAGACAAACAATACTGTATTATGACAAGAAATAGCAAGTGCAAATATACTGAGGGATGAAAACATGAAATATTCTGTCACTTATGAGAGCCATTAATCATTTTCTGTTACAATACATGACAAGCAAGTGACAAGAGAGTGATCAATGCTTCTTCTACTCTATAATACACAGAGCCCCCCTGAAAGATAAATAAATAGTCAATTAGAGAGTGATCATCAGGGCACATTGACTGACTGTGGTGAGAATCAGCAAAGTGTGGGTGGGAGGGCAGTACCTGATCCAGGATGTAGTTGCGCCTCTTGCGTGCAGCGATCTCAATCAGCCTGTTCAGACACTGGGTGGCCTGCTGTATCAGAACATCCCATCGGCCGGAATAGTTCTTCTGGCGACGCAGACCCATCACCTGCGGAATAAATAGTAAAATGAGGCAATGATGGACTGTGGAACTGTTTGTGAATGTTTTTTTGTTTTTTTGTTTGAGGGTGGTGGCCCAAACCAACCTTCATCTTGTCCATGATGGCGTTGGTGCCCAGGATGTTGTATTTCTTCTCAGGGTTAGTCTCGGCATGTTTTATAGCCCAAGTAGTCTTTCCACAGGCAGGCAAGCCAACCATCATCAAGATCTGAAAGTGAACAAAGTCAACTGGTTAATTCTGAATGAGCGTTTTTACTTGATAACTGGTTAATCAAATGTTTTCCCTTAGTCCAGTTCTCATAAAAAGACATGAACTTCAGTTGATTCATTTATTTGATCTGAACGAATTTCCTCTCAGTTTTTTAAAACTGAAATTGAAGAAGTCCGTTTTAGAGGCACTTTAACTCACTTTTAGGTGTATTTAGGTGCATCACAACTCAGTTTTTGTTTTATAAATTTCATTGCTTTCCTACCTCGCATTCAGATTTGCTGGCAGGTCCCTTAGTGCCTCTGATCTTGTCATCCATCTCAATGTTGTGGATGTAGGTGTATCCCTCTGGCGGGGGGAAGTAAGGCTCCCGCTTCTGTCCAAAGTTGAACTCAACAGCGCAATTCTTCACCAGGACATGAGGGAAAAGGGCACGGCCTGCCAACGCTTCCTTGGTTGTCCGGAAAGCTACGCCCAACCACACTCCATTCTTGGAAAAGCCCATTTCCACCTCATTACCAGTGTCAAAGTCCTGAAAAAAGCATCATGAGCTTTACTCATTAATACTGAACGGTCAACTACTTGTACAAATGAAAAAAAAAAAGACTTATGAGAAATTATTTCAATAAATCTTTTTTAAAAACACAAAATCAGTTATGAAATAATTAAGCTGATGTCAATTCCACTTAGTTGCTTTGCAATATAAAGAAAAATTTAAATTTGGTAATTGAAAGATTAAAATTTTTTTTTTCTTCTTCTTTCTTTGTGAAATGTACATTTTTGATCAGCAATTTAGACAAAGGTAATGTGTATCAATACTTCGTCTCCTAATAATCCATATGTGATGCTGTTAAAAGATAAATCAGTTGAATTACTGTAGCCATTACTTACAATGTAACAGCCGATGACATCATTCTCACCAAACTTCTCACCAAAGTCTGCAAATTTACAGTCAGAGGATTTCTTTCCTGTTCCTCCATATCCGAAGGAAAAGGGCTCCTCACCTAAAACATGACAATCAAATGCATTGTTTTTATTTAAGAATAGAGTATCTGGTTACAGCAAAGATCAATTCATGCCAAACATCATTTTGACCATTCGGATAATTGATCCTCTCACCGAGCTGAGTGCTGCAGTGGTTGATGGACCATCCGATTCTGACCACATGGGGATCTGGCTCACTACTGGGCAGGTGCTTCACAGGAATTTCCTCATTGATCTGAAAAACAGAAGACGTGTCAGGTCAAAAACAAACCTAGAGAGGATTCAGGGTATTCAGTGCCGCATAAAAAAGGAGGAAGCTATTGTTAAAGATGGAATGTAAAAACAAATGACTTCAATGTCATTGTGTATTATTTTGACATGTACAACTTCCTAAGTTCTGTGAAATAACAGGGTGTTATGATTGTGTTTGTGATGTTATCTCCAGTCCTCATTTGTATGAGGATGACTTGCCTAGATTGTTTTGAAATCTTTTATTTTATGTGTAAAGACGGTTACATCTTCTTACCGCGGGTTGTTTACATTGACATCAGAGTACTGTACAAAAGTACTGTAATGCTTATATGTAAAGATAGTGTATGTTCATAAGAGAAACAAAGGAGCTTCTCATCCACTGTTTCAAAAATAATAAATACATACAGCCTGTCTCATGTGTCAGGGACCATTATGTCATCCGTGGACACAGTATACACAAAAAGTATATTTACAGACGCTCCATGTTTCACCAGATGAAAGCCCTAGCTCTTTCACAAAAGTCAGTGCAGACAATTTATTGCCTGTATGTGAGTGAAACATACGTCTGTCATTAAGAGTGATATAATCATGTGTAAATTACCTTCATCTCATAGCACACACGACCCTGGGTGACACCATGTGTAGCTCGTGCTCCAGCCCACAGGTAAGCAAAGCCTTCGATAGTCAGTGGATAGCCGCTGTAGCGATCTCGGGACACTTTGAAGTGCAGATCACAGTTGTCTGAAAAGATAGCAAAACAGATGTTTATGTATTTCTTTGTCAAAAAAATCTCTTATCACAGATGATGCCGGGACAAGGCTGTGGTTAGTCGTCACTGGCTCCATGAACAAATCTCAACTTGTACATTAAAATGTAGTGGTTACTGAGACATTTCACTATACGTAGATCAATATGTTGAACAGACATTGTCCATGGACCAAGAAAACAAACCATAGAGAATGTTAGTATGGACAAAAATATGAAAAACAATGCAAACTGTGATTGTAGAGAAAGTTAGAGGTAAAAAGGAGGAAAAAAAACACTAAGATACAATTCAACACATAGGGGTTGTACAGCAGCAAGTAAAGAAATACTTATATTTCAATGTCTAAGTAAAATTGCTTCAGCACTGTATTGACTGGGTGTACTTGCAATTTCATCCTGAACCAACTAAACTATTGTGAGACATTATAGTTTCACTCCATTACAATGCAAGTAAACTACACTTCTTTACTGCACTTACTAGTTACTTTGCAGATTTAGATTCAAAATCCGAAAGCGTATATGATGATTAATTGTGGCATTGTTCTAATCTAAACTGCACAACTGTATGGGGGAAGCAGATTAAGTGTCACTTGAAACGGCTTTGATCAAAGACTTCTTGTGCAGTAAAATCGGAGCAGCGGCCTCTCTGAACCATGGTCAGTGAATAACTTAGCGTTAGCTCTGCGATCACAACTCCTCCAAATCTGTCTTCATCAACCACCACCACAGACAGTTTATGTTGTAACCAAAAATATCTTGTAGTTATGTACCTGAAAATATAACTATTGTATTCACACATTCAACTATCATGACACACTAATAACTGAAATGTAATCTAAAGAACTGAAATGAAAGGAGTGAGAGGCTCATGGAGAATGCTTAAAGAATAAAGTCCAGTTGGCTTACAGTCAGAGGGCGGAGCTTTGATCTTTTTACTCACACGTATCAATTGTAACAAGGGTGTCATCAATGTTCTCTTCCTCATCTTCTGCAGGGGGCTGTGGTGTGCGGGATCTGAACAATATCAACAGAGTATGAAGTTAACAGCCATTACAGACACTTTCATTAACAAAATTCCTATTAAAAACAGACCAGTCAATGAATATACATTTCACTTATTCTACTACTGGTGTATTGTACTTTTGTGCTGATTTAAAGCATCAGCTAAAACCAGCCTAAAATGCTAAATATCACAATTCCATGATCAACATACCTCTTGTCCTCACGGTGCTCATAGTAGCCGTAGCCCCTGCTCTCCTCATATGGTCTCTTGCGGCCGTATTGCCCACCTTTATCAGCTTCCACTTTGACTTGCTCGGCCTGACCAGCTCCATCTTGCCCACGCTGCTGTTCTGTCCCACGAATATCCTGCTCGCTGTCTCCAGCTGCCTCAGAGTTATCTTCCAATTTGACCTCCACTTTAATGTCTAAAACAATAAACGATGACAGGGAGGCACATGTTCAGTCTTACAACCGTACAATCAACTGCTATCAAATAGAGCAACCTTGCAATAAATCATATCTTCTAATGTTTCATATGTACAGTTTTTGTTGAGAATGTAAGCATGTTTGGTATTGCATGGTAAGCTGAGAAAACTGTGGGAAAAAAAAAAAAATCACCTTCTTGGGTCACAACTTTCTGCACTGGCTCTGGCTCTGGTTCTGGCTCTGGCTCAGGGACAGTCTTGGTCTCTTCCTCTGACATCTCCTCGGATTTGTGTATATCGACGTCTGCCGTGAAATCAGGCATGCTGTGACCTGAGTCTGAGGCTGGTTGACTTTCATAAGGCTCACCTTCTGCCTCTTCTTCCTCATAGTAACCACCTGAATCTCTACCCTCATCATCTTCTTGAGGCACATCACCTTCGCCATCACCATCACCGGAGTCCTCAGCTGCTTCTACACAAAAGAGAAATCCAAAAAATGTAACAGAAAATATAAACTCAATGCACTCTTGTGGTACTTGCACAATTTTTTTGATAATTTATTTATTTTATCATATGCATGTTGACTTTGACTTTGAATAAAGGGCAATATTATACAATAAATCTGTTAAGGGCACCATGTAATTCAAAGGTGGAGTCAAAACCCAATGATCATATGCAATTTTTAAAAAAAAGTGGTCTTTAAACTTTGTGTCAAATGAGTAAGATAGGTACGAATGTGTAATTTAAACTTACTTAAGGCATAAAATGCTGAGCAACTTACTGTTTTACTAATGGCCCATTTAAAAACTGTACTGCAACTTAAGAGTCACACATCTATGGGTGCGCAAAATATCACTTTAGAGAAATTTCATCAATAAGGCTCACCTTGTTGCTCTTGGGCATCCTCGGCGTCCTCTCCGTCTTCGTTTTCATCGTTGTCTTCGTTGTCTTGGTAGTCCTGGCAGTAGTCATCGTCCTGCTCCCCTTGCTCCCCCGGCTCTGAGGCATCAGCCTGAGCTTCAGCCTCCAGAGCGGCTTTCAGTCTCTCCACCAGGTCCGCCTTCAGGCCTCTGGTGTCCAGGCCACGGCGCTGGAGCTCCTCTTTTAATTCGTTGACTTTCAGTTTCTTTACGTCAACACTCATTGTGTTTCTGTTAAGTGTGTGTGTGTGTGTGTTTATATGTTTGCTATAAAAACGGAAAGGAATAGAAAAGACGGTCAAGTACAGCTTACAACATAGCGTCTAACTTTCAAATCGATATCTGTAGCGCGGCAGTGTGTCGTCAGCCCAATCGGCTACTTTAGCTGGTTAGCTTGACTAGCAGCGTTAGATGGATACTGTGCATATATCCCTTGTTTCACTACGAGTCTATAAGCATGTAATCATGTACTTATAACTACCCCAGCCAACACTATAATTGCTTACAAAACGAAATTATCTCTGGAGCATTTGTTAATGTTGTTATTAGCTTCAAGTTGTCGCTACGTGGCTAACGCTGGTAACCTTCTTAGCAGTTAGCTAACATACCGACAACCGTTGCAGGACAAGTAACTTTAGCTTTGCGAATTTGCAAGCAGTGCGTGTTACTCTAACTTAGTATGCAAGTTCTATAGTCAATGCATGGTTTGTTGTTGTTATAATATAGTTAGAATGCAAATTAAGAAAACAAATAACGTTGAGGCCTACCTCCTCTTAAGCGGTTTGCGCGGGTCAGCCTCGGTAGAAGATGTGTAACGCCGCCTAGCGACGGACACCGCCGTGACCTCATACCGGAAGTTAACCAGACTTGCGCGCCCACACACACATACACGTTTACGACAGCTTCTATATACACTGGGGTGCACGTATGTATCTATTTAACATGGCATTAATTTGTACTGCTAATTATTTTTTGATAGCCGGATTTGAAGGAAAAACAACATTATTATTCTGCTAATTTGTATGTTCTGCGTTGCGCACTTGCTGTGAACACGCCAAATTAGGAAGTGACAGTGTTTACATTGAATGCATGCTGGGTAGTGTAGTGTATAACCTAACAGACTAATCACTATGGCCAGCTGCCACCATACTTAAGAATAGTTTGTACTGCGTTTACATGAAGGGATGCACAGTGTAATTAAAACATCTATTAAGTCTGGAGTGAACCACAGTATGTTGGGGATGATTTGTCTCAATTCTTTATTTTCAGTGCGGTTTTTATTCTCTATAATAGTGTGTACAAAAAACTCACTATTCGCAGACTGCATACCATTTTCTTTATTTTACACCATCCTTTTACAGTTGTCATCACATCCAATGTACATGGACCAGCAAAGGAATTCACAGTGTAATTACAACATGTCCATTAAACTGTTGAAGAGGGCAGACACCAAATAATCCAGTGATGTGTCCCAATGTTATAGTTTTGTTGTCATTTTTGGCCTTCAATGGAGTGCATGGATTGTATCTCATTTCTGAGTGGCGTTAGATATTATAATCTAGTGTCAGTCATAATTGAAGTCTCTCCTAAGGGCTCCAAGAGGATCAGTGAAATTACTATGTTCAGTGATTCCTCTTAGATCACTGAAATTAGATTAGAGAATGTCAGTGAAAGTAATATCCTGGAGCTGTTATCAAATATATTAACTTTGAGATCACCATTGCCTTGTACTGTAAATCTTTACACAGTCAACGTTATAATGAACATGCAAGATCAACCATAGAAATACACTATGAATATCATAGCAATCCCCCTTTACAACTAGTTGCTCAAAACATGAGCTAATTATAAACACCCAAATCCACAGCGCACTGATATGCTTATGTCCACGTTTTAGACCCAGCTTTATGGTCAGAGGACAGTGTATGAAGCAGGGCTGTTATCAGGCTGTACATATGGCAGTACTATGTTGGTAGACTCTTGTTCCCCACACTCATTGACCAACAAAGAGTACCACGATATAGCAAAGAACACATTTAATCACTTTTGGGTGGGAACAGGAAAGGACAACAGTTGCCTGTTGATCTCTCTCAGCTGAGCATCCATAGTCTCTGTAGTTAGTGTTAGTTCTGCTAGTTCAGTTCGTAGGCTTGTGATGGTCTCATTCAGCTCCTCCTCTTTACGGCGAGAGTTAGCAGCCTGCCTGCTGTACTCCAGCACCATACATCCGCCACCGATGAGGAAGATGATTGCCTCTCCAAGCAACTCTGCTCCGAGCTCTGCAGCCGCCTCCTCGTTCAGTGGCTTAATGGTGGAACCCCGAAAACCCATGATCCGCATCTTTGTTCTCATCTCAATCCAGTGATAAACTGTGAAGAGCCAACAGCAAACAAGCCAGTTAGGTTTTCAATATCTTTGCACTAATGCATCAGAAGTGAGAACATCACAAGTGAACAGTTCTAAATACATGGTCAGAGGTGGATGTGTACACATACAGATGTGTATTGTGAATATGAATGCACCCAAAACTGCAATCTTGGACTGCCAAGACAAGTTTGTACTAAGCGTATAGTACAATGAACCTCTCTAGCACAGCTTGTTTTCCTAACTTAAATCAATCAGGAAACATTTTGCAGTCTGTATCTGACGCCAAGCCCTAAGCAGCACTCACCAGCTGTGAACCACAGTCTGTTTAAGCTGGAACTAAAAGCATCTGGACACATTTAAATACTACAGTAAGTCTTAATAATCAGTGCCTTGGAGGGGTTTGACTGCCATTGTCCAGATTTTCATGTTATTGTCGTTTTTATTGCATTGTTTGAGCACTAGTGAAACATTCAGTCAACCTAGAGCGAGACATTTCTTGGAATCAACACAACAATTTCCTTTTCCTTAATGATGTCACTAAGGCTTGGCAAGATATTCTCCCTAACCTTATTTGGTGTGTTATTTTGTCTCACTCTTTAGTTTGTTCTGTGTTGTGTTCATTGTGTGAATGCTGTATTTTATCACTGGATCATTTTTACCTGGAATCATTTCAGACAAGTTTTCTGGTAGAGCACATACAGTTTAAATAACATGGTATTAGACTCAGAGAGAAAATCAGAGGAAAATCAGACTGAGAGCCCCCAGAACCAGGACTACCTGCCACCCTCCACAGCTTCTTTCCTGAGGCAGTAGCCATCTTTAACAAGGACAGCAAGTCTGTAAACGTGCCAACTTCACTTCACCTCCGTATCGCATTGAAATTCATATGGCATATACTTTATCTTTGTCTGTCCTGCACTGTGTAGATGTATATAGATTTGTTTTAATTGTTAACGGTGCTGTACGGTTAACTAAAGACCAAGAGTTTAGTTTACATTATTTCTAATTGACATTGTGGGTGTATGTGATGTGCTGTATGTAGCTTTGTATTTTGTATGGTGTGTTCTGTGTGGGTTTTTTTTGTTTGTTTGTTTGTAGTTGGGGGTTTTTCGGGAGGGGCGGGGGGGGTGTGCTTTTTACGGTTTGTTGTTGTGCTGTTGTATGTTTTTTGTCGGGGACTACAGATGCAAATTAGCTTTAAGCTAACTCTGGTGCAGTGCATCTTTAATGTTTCAAACTGCACTGCATTCAAACTGCATTCAATAAATAAATAAGAATAAGAACATATATATCCTGTTAATACACACATAGTTTATTTACACTCAAATATATATTTATATCTACATTGGTATTTATACTTCTATTTATATTCTGCTTTTTTACACACACAGTTTTTATCATATCAATGTGCAACCACATAGTACACCCCCACTACACAGACATGTAAATTACTGTCCCTTTTTTACATTGTTATGTTTGTGTTTATTATTGTAATGTTCATGTTTAGTGCTTTTTCTGTTGACATCTGGACCACATTGAATTCCTTGTACTTGCTACTTGCTACAGACCACAATCGCTGGTTAAATATTTCCTGTCTATTGTCACATTCTGGATAGTATGTTGGGGTAAAAGGTTAAAAGGCATTCAGACTGCTATCCCCATACACTAGCAAAAGCTCTATACAACCTGTTCAATGACAGACACGACCCGCCCTCTTCGACCTTGCCAGGCTGCTATTGGTTAACCGGATAAACCAATGGAAATGATTGGATAAGCGGTTTTGACAAATACAATCCCATTGGCTGTTGCAACCGTCCTCGCTATTGCTATCGTCCGGGGTGTCCGACCATGAAATGTAGCGGTCATTGAAAGCCGTTAGTTCGGTTACTCACGCTGCGCCGGCGGCAGACAGACGTAATTCTTGAAGAAGTCGCTTCTCCGGGCTCCCGCTTTTATCCGGTTCGCTACAGGCTTGCTCATCTGCCTCACTCCGAGGTAGAGGAGCTTGGCGATAGGGAAGGCACCGACAACCATCTTGGCGGAAACACCTTCACTACAGTGGGGCGGAGCACGTTGAAGTTACGCGATGACGTTATACGATCGGCATAGCCGTAGAAAAGGAGACGTGAAGTCAGTAACCTGGCGCGATACTTATTTTCCTAGGATGGCGAAGTCATGACCCGCCCTACTCTGCCTCTGATTGGCTTAGCCTGATATTCTTACCCTAACTCTAACCAATCTCACTACTCATGCCTAAACCTAGCCAACCCATCCGACGACGGCAACGAGTACTAGCCAATCACAGACAGTGTAGGGTGGGTCACGACTTCTCCATCCTAGGAAAAAAAAACTAACCTGACTTGTGGAATTAAGTGTAACAACTAAGGAAAGAATAACACTATACATAGAGGCAAGTTTTTCTGCAGATCTCAAATTGAGAACATAAGCTGGACAGGGTCTTGGCTCTCACTTTATAAGTACTGTATTTCAAACAAGGCTAAGTACATAGTTCAAGTTCAAGATCAAAATTTTACATAAAATATACCCTGCTAATTGTCTTATTGCTACGTTTACAGACATTGATATTAAACGTAATATAGAGACAATTTCTCTCCTATATTTTGATTGTGAAATATCCCAAAAAATTTGGACAGACCGAGAGTCTCACTTTTTTGAAGCGTTATCTAATCTTGAAGATATTATTTGTTACTATGATAATCCAGATGATGGCGCTCTTTGGATATCTGATTAATTCCATTATTCTGTATGCAAAAGTTGTTTTTTATTCGCAAACAGTAATTTTCTAAATCTCATCTTCTCTCCTAGAACTAAATTCTCTGCTTAAATCACTCAGTTTATCAAACAACAACAACAACAAAAAGTAATTATTGAAACGTCATTGATCTTTTTTTCCCCTGAAATCTCTAACTGAATATGTTTATATTTTGTTTATATATGTATTCTTTATATTTTATGTAACTGTCTTTTAATATTTTAATTTTATGTTCTTCATATATCTTTATATTATTTAAATCTGATTTGATTTGTATGTACTGTTACTGTTTACCTGAATGTTTGTATATTATCCTTTTGTTAATAAAAATAATTAATAAAAAAGTCAGTAACCTGTCCTCACCCACCCACGTGTGCAAATATGCATTATTTTTTCCCCATCCGCATTCTGAGAAGACCCGCCCCTACCTAGCTTCTGATTGGCTCTGACCCTGATACTTTTTACCCTAACCCAATCATCTCACGCCTTATGCCTAAATTTAACCAATCTTACCATCGAAGGCAACGAGTACTAGCCAATCAGAGGCAGAGCAGGGCGGGTCTTCGCGGAATGCGGATTGGGTGTGGGGTGGGCGGGGGAGTAGGCTGCAAATATCGAGGTCAATGCACTATTACGCCTCTTACAGTATAAATAATGCCAATTTACGCAACCCAGATGACATTTCTCTATAAGTGGTGAATTTAATTTCACAATCAGTAATGTTTTCTTGGGTATTCGCTGACATATGTTGACAACATCAGCATGAATGAGATGAATGATACAACATTTCTCATTAACGGCCTTATCTGGTGTAGGTGTTGATATATGGCATATGAGCTTACCCGTATATGAGTCTGTAGCAACCAATGAATAAACAAATTCAACAACATTGCCTTCTATGGTTGTGTAAGTGTTGCGTATACCACATTCCTTTGTCACTGTCAGGCCTACTTTACAAGGGGTACTATATGTTATGGGCCTTATACAATGTGTAGGAGAGTGGCCATAATTATTTAAAACAAAACACATATTTGTTCATTAAGTTAATAGCCTATGCACATGTGCCACCATTCAACATCTAGCCTAAGCATATAAATATATTATCTATATGTAAAATGACTCGCAAATAAAAAGTCAACAATCATTTGTTTGTCTGTGAAAAAAAAAGAAAAGATGCAAAGCATGCCCTTCTCGTTGCCTATTTCTCAGGAAGCGTCGATTAAAAGTGTAAACTCAAGCGTCATGCTATCATTCACCTGGGCCAGCTGAGGCAGAAACACCTGGCTCGGGTTACGGTGGTGAGAGAGAGAGAGAGCCAGAGGGGCTGGACTCTGTGCCAAATAACTCAACTCGGTACGCAGATACGACTAAATGTCTGGAGACACAGCAAGAGAGAAACACACAGACTGAGCACAGGCACCACTTCAGGGAAAGAAAAGGAACTGGAACAGGACAGGGGGCTTTCCTCTCGAGTTTGAGGAATAGAAAAGGCTCTCGACTATTTTTGAGGTAAGGAAGTTTTAATGCGCCCATATCCTGCGCACCTCTCAGGGTGTGAACCGTGTGAGATGAAGATTCCCGATAAAGTACGTTTCAACATTTTTGTCTCTTGTACTGTTAGTCTATCGTTGATTTTGCCATTTTAGACGGTTCACAGCTCCATTCATAGTGTTGAAAACGCCTTTTCCCCTCTTCTGGGTAGTTCTTTCCAGTGTTTTCTGGTTCATTGTGAGGAGCATTGAATGTAAGGAGGAGCTTATTGTTCTCAGACTAATGAAAATCAGATGTTAGCCTACTATTTCTAGTCTGGCATGCCTCGCAGTCTACAACCACAGAAGAAAGCGAAGTGCAACAGCCAGTTCCTGGACATTGATAGACAGATTCGCAGCAATATTCACCAATCACTTTAAACTGGCAGTCATACAATGTACAGCCATCTACAACCTGAAAACCAACCTAATGAAGAGTGACTATCCACAGGGGTCTATGGGAGTTTGTGATTTAATTCAAAATAGTGATTTAAAAGTGATTTTATCTAATTGAATGGCATGTGTGATATTAGGTAGTTGATCATAATATTGTGACCTGTAGAAGCAGAGTAATATATGGTGATTTTAAGTGTTGCCGTGACCATCCTAAAGTCTATCTCAATTACTGGAGTTCTTTACCGTTTCTTGTGACTGCAGAACGGTATTATGTCAGATAATTGTTGAACAGAGGCTTATCTATTAGCAGGGTTGATCACTAAACAATACCTTCAATCAAACTAAGCCTTCCTGTCAGAGCAGGATTTAAATGGCATTTATCCAACTTAAGTGTTCTGCACCCGGTCAAGTAGTTGTGTCAAAACCAGCTGGGCTGCATTGTGTGATACACTTGCTGCAACCTGTTGCCTAACAAACTGTTTATAGCTTCTCAGTAACACTGGCATTTTTTTTACATACAGATACACACCTTTGTCACTTCATGGTAAGGGCCTTGTTTGTGTTCTTTTTGCACTTCCACTGAACAAACATTAGATTGAGGATGTAACTTGCCAGAAATGTCTGTTATGTTGTGAAGTACTGAGAGATTCCTGAGTCACATGCTGTGGAAAACAGCAAGGCTCCAGGAGTGAAGAATGTACCTTTAATGTCTGCAGAGAATGACTGTTATCCTCGACAGCTGCATTGTCTAAGACTGTTTTCTTTGGCAGTGACAGTAGCTCTAATGAACAGTGTGTATGTGCGTGCTTGTGCACATGAACGCTCATTTGTGTATCGTAAGTATGTAGAAAGGTGAAGAATTTCAGTGACTAACCAAGTAAGAGGTGATGGTGTAAGCATTATTTACGTACGTTTTAAGTACATTGGGTGGAGTTTTGTATGTGAGAAGTTCATAGTTGTTGAAGTGTGAAAGTAGAGAACATGATTAATCCATGAGGCATTCATAGGTCATAGGTCAGTGTGCAACTCATCACTCATTATAGTTGAATGTAACTGAACATGTAGCTGGGAAAAACAAGTCAATACAATGTTTTGCCTCAAGGCAGTTTGGTCATAGTTTTATAATCTGTAAACACCTGAAGTGATCTAAACAAAGCAGACACAGCAGATAAAAAATCACGAATGCACCAGATGAATGATCTCCTTCCTAGAATGATGTGACACACATCTCTGATGTTTTACATAGTGATTACACAGTGCCTCCTACCTGTATTTACTCAGTTCCCATCACATGCTGATGTGTAAACACTACATTGGATGTTATCATCAGACTTCTGGCATGAAAATACCTTAAAAGGGATGTCAGACCCTGAGTCCGGATTTTTCAAATGTGTCACCGCAGCCATGTGAAATTACATCTGGGATCAGCAGGAGTTCTGTTCACACATGCGTAACATATTTCAGTTTCAGTTGTCTGCACGATGACATACTGCCGGGATTTTTTGATGACTTGCACTCTGTGAAAAAGAATAACAAAGAGTTTAGTTGTATCAGAGTAAGTCTCAGCCAAGTTCCCTGGCAAGAATGAAGAGAGGCAAAGTGGGAAAAAAAAAATCTAGGGGAAGGATATGAAGAAGGAACAGAATTGTGAAACAGGAGAGAGGTGGTGGTGGGGGAATGAATGGATGCCCGGATAGAAATAAGGAGCACAACAGAAACTAGATAATTGGTTAGATACGTAATCGCATCTGTCGGTGAAGGACTTGAAAGGGATGAGAAAGAGGGAGGAACTGCTTGTAGTCATGGTCAGACACACCCTGGCATTCTGCAAAGCTAATGATTATTGTCTTCAATCCTTACTCTCTTGCCTCCGGCTGGATCTCTATACTTTTGTGAGTGCCCACATACAAAGTTCCCAAGTTCCCAAACTTCAATTAAATGAAAGTCCAGTATGCAGAGGTAGTTTTTTTAAGTACTAACATGTTTCTATCTTGTGTTTTCCTCGACGTTACGACTCGACAGAGTTAATTGTCCTATGTTAAAATGGTGGAAGGAGCTGACGTTGTAATATAAGTGCCGGGAAGGAACTGGAAAGAAAATGAATATGAATATGTTTTTCCAAAACTCTCTGGAGGAAGCAACCAAAGTGCAGCAGCAGGTCAGCAAGCCTGGAACAGAAGACAGCACCACTGCAGTGGCCGCAGCTGTCGGTCCATTTGAACTTCTCATTTTTGTGTCAATATTTAAAGATGTGTGTGTGTAGCTTTTATATATTTATAGACTCTACTGTTTGTGCGCTTTAAGGTGTTACAGTTTCCTCACTTGTGTTCTATGTGAAGAAAGTCACACTAAAGGCTTTTCTACATGCTATTACTCCTTAAACCTTCCTTTTAACAAGTAGGTGAAATAGTCTTACACTGTTTACGTCAGACTATTTGTAATAGTAATAAAATATCCTGATAAGAAAAGCAAACAAGGACAAGGTGCTAATGGCCGACACGTGCTGTCAAGATAAAAATAAATCATGGAAAATCTATTTGCACAAAACCACCGAACAACAACAATAAGTGTAAAGACACAAGGAAAGGAAATAAGGCAATAGTCCTGGTTCAGTGTATTAACCTGTGGATTTAGCTCTCAAAATGCATTATAAGTTGACAACAACACTGATGAAAAATAACACTGTGCCTCATAATCAAATATAAAAATATTTACTGATTAAATCTAAAATAAAATATGGTTTTGATAGTTCAGACACTAAACAATAACCGACAGTAAAAGTTGTCACAGAACCAGTTTAGAGAAAACAAAGGAAGAGCCATTCAACATTCAGAAAAGTTTGCCAGGGAGGGAAGGGGTGGGGTCAATGAATTACTGGGCAGGAAGTGAAGAGTTCAACCCGTGAGTGAGTGATCGACCTGACCCCTGTGACTCAGTGAGAGTGTCATTTCTTTTTGTGTGAGCTGCCCTTGACACCAAGATAAGCGTCCCAGACTGTGTAAACGCCTCACTGGGTGGAGTGGTGAGGAATGTGAGCATGCGACCTGTCCGGACCGAGACGTTAAGAGTCAGCGCGACAGCACAGCATGTGAAGAACAGTTATTATCTGACTGTGGTGAACACTTCAATTGAATGGTCTTATATAACATGTTTTCAGGGATGTCAGGGACTTACCCAGTGTCTGAGAAGGATGTGTGTTATCAGTTGTGGGTTAAGGTTGGTCTAGTTTTATAGACTCAGGGAGACTTTTATGTACGAACACACAAAGAAATACAAAAAGTAACTCCCTCCTTTCTCTTTACGCCTCAATTAACTCAAAGAAGCTTTAAGAAAACAAACCAGATTTTTCGGAAATGTTAAATTAATCAGTGTCATCTGTGTCTCTCACATACTGATACAAATCTTGCTTTCTATTTCTACATGTATCTAAACAAGATACAACTTAAAAAGACAGCTTTGGTGTTACTGGAAGGTGTATTTTTAACCTCCAACAAGCGAAGGTTGCTCTAGAAAACGTAGGATGTTACTAAAAGAACATGTAGACATGTTAAGGGACATGCTTTGTCTACATGTAATGTACTGAACACAACATACTGATGATATATTACAGTTTAAGAGTAGCTGTGGTTTGTTTTGAAGTGGGAAATGTACCATAATAGCTCTCAGAAATGTTGTGCGGTCACACAGCAGGCCGCGCTGTTGAATCATCAGTGACAGTGGATTCTGTGTGTTTTCGGCAGGCCGGGAGAGTGACCTCACTTTCTGTCTTTCTCTGCGACTACACCACCGTGACCATTGTTAGTTAAACTAGGGCAGGACTGTAAATGAGGGCTAGATGGCTCAAAACATTTGGAGAAAACGTATGATTTAACTGCAATTAGAGATATATTTGAGCTTCTTACTGGTTTTAACAGACGACATCACATCAACCCAATCCTGGCTTCTATTCATTGGCTCCCTGTTTGTTTTAGAATTGATTTTAATAGTTTTACTGATCACTTTTAAAGCACGTCTGTGTCTGGCTCCAAGCTACGCAATGGAAATGCTGGCCCCATATGAGTCAGCCTGAAGCTTTGGATCCTGAGGTGGGGCCTTACTGGATGTTCAAAAGTCGAGACTGATATCCAAAGGTGATTGTGCCTCCGTCATCAGGGCTTATGAAAGAACCGTCTGAGGAGATAAGGATCGCAGAATCAATAACTTCTTTTAAATCGCTTCTTGAAACTCATTACTACAGACTTGCTTTCATGTGATGTCATCTCTTTATCGTCTTTTAATCTTTTTTTTATCATCTCTTTATTGTTTTTCATTGTCCGCTACTGTCTTCTTTATGTCGGACTTGTTGCTTTCTGTGTCACGTGTCTTTGCTTTTGTATCGTACTGCTTTTGATTTGTCTGTCAAAGCACTCTGATTTTAAAGGTGCTATATAAATAAAGTTATTATTATTATATTTTATTGGCTCCAACATGCACATAATATGTATAATTTAATGGAAAGAACTTGTTAGGTTTAGACTAACATGGGACTTGACTTATCCAGATGTGCCTGAAGGCCACATCAGGACTTAATGTTCCCTTTAAGAATGTCATAAACTCAATATTAAGGCTTTATGATAGTTTAATAATAATTTGTGAAGGTATATACTATATATAGTTCACAAAGGAGATGCCTTGAAGTTGTTTGCTTTTCTTTTTTTCTTTTAATATGTCTCTTATAAGGAATAATCACAAATTAATCCAAAATATATTTTAAAAAAATATCAAAATTGCCATACTTATCACCCCCGAATTGAAGATCGCAATTTATCTGCACAGTTTGCAATATCTGACGTATACTATAAGTCTTTAATTCCAGCTAATTATTTTCCGTGTAGTTATTTCAAGTTGTCATTAGACATGCAGGGATCCTTTGGTATTAATTTGTTTTATGAAAAGCTTTTTGCACCTAGTTTGCTCTAATTGACAAGTTGGCATACACAGCTGTCAGGAGCATTAGTATAATCAGACATCCACTTGATGAGCTGTGTACTGCACCTATCTCTCTGTCTGAAACTGGCTTTCAAACAGACCAGTCATGTTAAGCTGGAACACCTGGCATCATAGATAATCGGGTTGAGTCAGCAAGCCGAACAGACAAACGTAACTCTCTAAAGGGGCCTCAAAGGGGTGTGATGACATTTAGCAGTGTGATCTGTCGCAGACTTTCTATCAAGCATACTTGCAAGTTGTTTGTTTTTTTTCTTTTTGGAATATGAGGAAATATCTTTCCTGTTTAGACATGATGGGTGTTCAGGTTAGGTGACCTGAAAATGTTGGCTCTTTGTCAGAAAGGCCTGATGGAACGATAGACCTGTCAGCCTGCAGCAGGAGAGAAAGGTTATGGATAAATACTACTGAGTGTTTTCAGTTTGAAGACACAGTTTATTGCATCAAACTTAGAGTCAAATGGAATGAGAGGAACCCAGAGGGCAGAGAGCAGAGCGTGTTCGTGCGAATCTTAGAGCTGTTTGCTGTGAGTCGATGGTGCCAAACTTTTCTCCTAATGGCTGTGCTTTGTGTTTGTGTCCTTTTCCCAGGAGCCGAACGCCGCTACCTCACAGCCATGAGTTCTCAGACGGGCTTTAGCAGCAGCATGCTGTGTGAGTTTCAACAAATCCTTAATTTGTCTTTTTGGCTTTGTTTTGTCTTTGTGCACATGGGAGTAAGATCCTGTTCTGATTGTCTGTGGTGTTTATGTGGTTTATTTATTCAGTCCAGTCCATAAATGATGACCTGAATGCATCACTGGCTACAGCGGATGAGCTATCCAAAGAGTTCAACTCCTTGCTAAACCAGGTTTCCTCCAACAACAATAACACCAACCCTACGTCTCAGGTATACACACACACACACACACACACACAAACACACACACACACGCACATACACACACACACACACACACACACACACACAGGCATTACCTCCAGTTTGGCTCTTAGTTTGCAGCAATATGAAACAGTTATGTTTTATATACAGTAGTGTTTGAATGTGTGTAAGAGTGTGTAAGAAATTACGCTGTGCAGTAATTTAAAGGGACTCCGATAGCAGTGGCACTCACATCACATCAACAGTTTTCCAGGCAATGACACAAAGGTTGACTCACGTTTCAGAAGAGGCTCCCAAACGCATTAGATTGTTGATTTTCAAATGAGTGGATATTAGGTGTTATTTTTGGCAGTAAAAAAATTTTTTTTGGCCTGGTGGTGGTTCTCGTTCTCACCAGACTGTACGATTACAGGGGAAACACTGCCTACACGTATTAAATCATTTTGTTGTATTCAGTAGCACCATATTCCATGAGTTGAAGCCAATCAGCTTGCTGTCAAAGACCCATCAGTGCAATAGTTGTTGAATTCTGACAAAATAATAATTGTTTCATCCATGTAATGACCCATTGCGCAAAGTTCACTATACTGACTATACTTTATAACATTTCCCCACAGACCAGCTCTACAGTCTCCAGAGAGCAGCCTCAGTCCACCGGGCTGTCAGGCACCTCCATCACTACGAAGGAGACGAGTGGCAGCAGTAATGGCAGCTCTAGGTCCAACCCTCTCCCCCTCAGCTCAACAACTTTCCGTCCCATGGACTCCGTTACATCCAGCAATAAAAATGCACCATTGCCCCCTGTCTTCTCCACCAGCCCGCTCTCATCCCCCAAGATCCAAAGGGCGACACGCTCTCCACCTTCTCGATCCGGATCTGAAAGCAGCTCGTACAGCCAGCAGAGCCCCAAACAGTCCCCTCATACCCCAAGGCGAAATTCACCCCAACATTACAACAGGAGCCCACGAGGTTCAATCAGTTATATTGATAGAAGCCCTTCTTCAAGCCCCACAGTTGCTTCTTTTGACCAGTCATCTCGGTCTTCTTTGCTCCACTCATCCAACAACCTTCTGAGCCCGTATGACAACAGCCAGATGGGCCGCAGGTCACCTCGGCCGGACAGAACCCCCTCTCCTTTGTCTTTTAATCATCCAATGTCCAACACACTTCCCCGAAATTTTGGCGGTTTCAGGCAACCCGGTAAGTGGCTGCACTTATCTAGCTACAAGTTAGTTAACTGAAGGTTTTGGGCCAATTAAATCCAACAGAAATAATTTAATTATCATGGGATTGAATTGACTGTAATCCTATGGCAGTCATTTTGAGTTAACATCATGTGTAAGGCAGGAATCTCCCTGAAAGATTGTCATACTGTTCATAAGAAATGTTACCTCATGATGTAATGAAGGCCTTTGTTTTGTAATATTCACAAGCCGGCATCGTTATTGTACTGCTCACTGCGTAAACAACTTTCAACATGATGAAATTTTTCATTTCAATTACCTAATCTGAACAGAGCTTCGGTGTAATGCCACAAAGGGACAACTGTTAATATTCAGTATCTATCTTTTTCAGTATCTCTCTAATTTGGTAATGAATCAGATTTTTGCTAAACATGGTATACATATGGTATACCAATCATAGTTCATGAATAATCCTTTTGTCATATTAATGAACCCTTAACAGTTGGTATTCATTAGAGGTGGGCGTGAAGCTCTAGAAACTGACATTTGGTAAAATTGAACTTTGGCAAAAACAAAAAAAAAACATTACCAACGGGCTTCATAGAAATATAGTTATCCTGGTAATTTGTAACAAAAGAGGAAAATTACCCCCACTTTTTAAACTTTTAAACTAAAAGAGCTATGAAAATAGACTGAAACTTATCTCTCTCTTCAGATGAGGGTATGCAGCGGCAAAAGAGCCCTGGGAAGTGGAATGAGACAGATCTAGACGTGTCCTATGAGAGGAAGCCTCACCACACTTATGACAGTCAGTTGATTTATACTACTTTCTTTTCTGCATTTCAACTCTTATTTTTTATGTGAAGTTACGACTTTACTCTAAGACAAACAATTTAGATGTGAACTCTAGCCCCAACGACGCACTCTCTGCCTGTACCGCATGTGATCTGTGTATTTTAACTTCACACTTTGCTATTGCAGAGACAGAGTGGCTGCGGCCGTCTGTGCCAAACAGCAACTGGAGAGAATCCAACCTCGATGGCCCTCCTCCGACCCCAAACCCGAAAAAGGTGCGTAGTGTTGACACAGTCAAATAGGTACAGCATGAGGTTTGTTTAAATGGCTTTTTTGTGTCCCAGAAGACGTTTTCTTTGACACAGTCAATCCGCTTCCACAGTACTCTATCTAAAATGTTAAGCCATTCCCTGAATTCCATTCACTGGATTTCTTAAGAGGCACCAGATATTCATCAAATGGGAGTCTGGCATGGTTCACAGATAAGAACGGGATGAAGTGGCTAAGCGTGTGCGCTTGATGTGAAGAGTGAATACTTTTAGAAACGGCACTCCTTACACTGGCTGCTTGAACTGAAAAACATTTATTTTATAGCTACATTAGTCTATTTTTGGCATCCAAAGAACAGAAAAACATTTAAAATGCTAAAAGCCACGTGAGAAACAGCCAACACCATATTACAGGCTTGTTAAGTTGTAATGGTTAATGTGCCAGGAAGCCTATTATTTACCCTCCTTTTGGCTCTATTTATTACTATTATTCTATTTTTCCATTTGGTGCTTGTTGGGTAATGTACAGTGGGCATTTCTTGCAGGTAGTTGACAAGTGGTTGCCTAATGGTTGATAAAAGTGGTGAGTTTCCTACAATAAATTTGCCAGATGTAAAGTCAAAACAATGAGCTAAAGGAGACTTACCAGCTTTGTAAAGCTTCAGAGTTAGGTGAAAATTCTCTGTGATTTCAGTACCATGATAGATCCTTCTAGAGTACACAGTCATCTGATTTAGTGGTTTGGGATTAGCATTAATTTATTCTTCTTTTTTTTTCCTTTCCAGGATCCTCGCTCTCAATCTCTCCAGTATTCCCAGGGTTCTCTCCCCCGTAACACACGTATATCAGTTCCTCCAGATGTTTCATCCCCTTACCACCCCCAGCCCATCCTTTCCCGTATTTCTATTCCTCCCACATCTACTCAATCCCGCCAACGTAGGCCCATCCCTCTCTCCGTCATCATGCGTCTCCAAAACCCCCACTGGGGAGCCATGGCGACCCGCCACCCCAGAGTCCTGGGAGCAGAAGGAGACATGGCACCTTACCAACCTGCTATGTCCGTCCCAAGGGAATTCTTCCACCAACCTGTATTCCAGCCTCAGCAACCCCCACCTGAGCTGAGACAACCAGCTATATACAGTGACGGTAAAACATATTTAACGTTAACTTAAGATGAATGTTCACAAGATCTTTGTTCAGCTAACTTTGCCTCACAAATGTGGTTTTCATCTTGGCAGTGCTGAACCCAGGGGATATTGATGCAGAGTTAGAACGGCTGGACTTTGTTCATCACATCCCCGTGATTTCGGAGAATCCCAGCATGCCACAGGGCGTAAGGGAGGTTGAGCAGGGAGTGCTGCCAGCTCCCCGGCCACTCAGCCCCACCAGGCTGCAGCCAGTGGTGGCGCCCGAGGCCCAGAGCCAGGAAATCCCTAACCTGGAGGAGCTGCTCCGCATCAGAGCCGAAATCCCCCGCGCCCTGAAAAGACGGGGCTCCGTGGACCAGTCGCGGCCCCTGAAGAAGGCCTCCCATTACCAGCCAAACCAGTACAAAAATCTCATCAACAAGCTTTTTCACAGGAAGGACCACCGCCAGAAAGGGGAGCAAGGTAGCGAGACGAGCAGCTCTTCAGACGGAGAGGACACCCCGGCGCTTCCTCCTCCTTTTCCTCCACCTCACACATCCTCAACGGTTCCCCACGACTACAGAGTAAGAAATGGGTTTGCAGTAACTGATGATGTAATAATCTCTGGATTAAGCAGAAATATGTTATGCTGTTAAAAAAAACACAATCCTCTAAATTGGTTGAAAATGTAAAACAGCCAATTGATGCAATATGTTGCTGTGTAACACAAAATTATCATTAAAAATACAAGAAAACTCCAATTAAAATGCCTTTTTTGTCATGGCATGGCCATATAGACTTTTAAAACAAAACACAAACAAAACAGAATGTGCTATGTCACACCTCATACGAAATATAAATCACTCATTAAATGTTTTATAATGCTTCCTTTGCACTGTAAAGTGACATTTATATGTTACTTCATTATCTGGCAACTGTTATCATTAACAGCAATTCATATTACATTTTGTTTTTAAATCTTGTTTGTCCCTCCAGAGCTACCATTCCATTCTGCGGCGGTCCAATCGGGAGTTCAAAGGTACTGGGAGGCGAGCTCGGCTCAGCCCGCTTGTCCTGCTGCTGGACGGAGCGTTGGTCGGAGAACTTGAGACAGTGCAGAGGGCCGTTCAGGAGGTGCGTGTGTACATCCATACACAAATATACCTTATCTACTGTCACTACTACTACTGTCACTACTACTCTGCTCTTACTACAACTCCCAGTAAAAGTACAATAAAAAAATTAAAGACAAATGTTTATATTGCTAAATCATAAAGCATGTAGACAAAAAATAAAACATAATCTATTTAGGTTAATTGAACAGAATAATATTAGTTTACATATTAAAATGAAGGCACTTTGTATAAAAATGTCTACAAACGTCTACATTGCAGTTGTCATTATTGTTACATTGTTTGCTATATTTACCGTCATTATTTATTCCACATCTTCCAAAAATAATTTCAGTTCTTTTAAGCTTTCATCAGCTGCCTCCATAAATACATGTGATAAAGTTAAAAACTCGTTCAAACCGGTCTGAGCCGAGGCAGTAAAGTGAAGCGCCAAAGTCGATGCTCCAGTTCTGGATTTGGACTTTTAAGAGGTGCTGAAAACGATGTTATATTTAACTTCATTTTTCTCAGGGAAGGATTGCTGAGCATGCATTCCCCTCGTTTGGCACGTCTCTGCTTCTTCTTTATACAGAAACTGATTTTGCCTGGAAGTTGCTCAGTAGTTCAGCTTCTATTTCCATATTTCCATTTTAGCAGCTGGGGGGGTTAAGTGCAAGGTGACGCTGACAGTAGTTTCTGAAGGCGGATAAAGTGGATAAAGCCATTTACAGCAGACAGTTCTCCACTGGGCATCACATGTTCTTGATATGTAACTGTAAGAATATCTGATGTTTATTTTAATGTGATTAATTACAGTTTAGCTGATAAATCCGCTGTTTGTTGTATACGTGTGTTCTTTAGATGAACGACCCCAGCCAACCCAATGATGAAGGCATCACTGCCCTTCACAATGCCATCTGCGGCGGCCATTACAATGTGGTGGATTTCCTGGTTCGCATAGGAGCCAATGTTAGTGCGCCAGACAGCCATGGATGGTAAATATTTACTCATTATTTTCTACCTAATGTGACTTTGGCCTCCTGGCACGAGTTTTGTGTCACACAGTACATAAAAGATAAAAGGTGGCGTGTTTTTTGCACGTGGCACTGAGTATCTCGTAATACGCCCTGGATATTTTCAGAACGATAATGTTGTAACCTGTAGATGTATTTATTTACTGGTGATTCTGCCACCTGCAGGACTCCACTGCATTGTGCAGCCTCTTGTAACGACCGTCCTCTGTGTGAGTTTCTGGTGAGAAATGGAGCTGCTGTCATGGCCGTGACAGAGAGTGACAGCGCTACCGCCGCCCAGAAGTGTGATCCTTATGCTGTTGGGTTTGAGGAATGTGAGAACTTTCTGAGAGGTGAGGCTGACTAAGCACACAAACACACACCCTAAATGCTATAAGTTGCCACATTTACTGTGTGCACTGACCTTTGCACTCTTAATCACTGATTAGATGTGACGGGTTTAAGCTTAGTCTCCCATCATAAAACTCCAAATATCCGTCGTAAAATGTAAAACTATCATACAATATACTAGAAAACGTACATTTATGGCCCTTAGCGAATATTCTCATTCAAGGCAACTTAAAAGTGAAGCAAAGCTGCAGTATAGGTCATAAGTCCCGCCCCCTCCATGTTAGCGGACATGAGCCAAACTAAAAAACTAAGTTGTTCTTATCACACTGATGTTTATCCAAGTGCTCATTTTTCTGATAAGTTTGTTTTTAATTAAAACCTCCGTCAGGCGGCGGAGGTTTTAGAGTGGCTGTCATAGCTGTCAATCATTACGTCACACCCCCTTTTTATATCGTCAAATAACTAATTAAAAACAAACCTATGTGCACGATTCTACTGCACAGACTCTGGCTCACACAAGGAAGATGGCAGCTCCCGGAAAGGAGATATTTTGGCTTCACTTTTGCATAGCGGCAGGAAGTGGAGTCACATCGTCCATATTTATATACAGTCAATGAAGGGAACAGATAGGGGTCCAGTGTCTTCAAAGGCTTTAGAAATACATGGTATTTTTGTGCTTTTAGCCAAATCCGCATTCTTGGCAGGATAGAAAAGTTTTTGAAACATTGTTCAGAGCACATGCCACTAACAGTTTCTAAGGCAATTAGTAGGAGAAACTCTGGGAAACATGAGGCTTTTATATGAGAAAATAAAGTAAATGAACAGCTCAAGGAGAAAAATGGTTTTAAAAAAAAGCAATAGAAAAGCACATATCTGATATTTAAACAAAAGCTGATATTGGAACTTGTAACCTTTTGGACAGCAGACACTAGTCTCTCTGATCACTAGTCTAAACTGCCACTTTCTGGTACAGTAAGTGTTACTCACATATATATATATATATATATCCTGTTTTTTGTGATGTCAGGTGTGGAGGAGGCCATGGGGTTGGAGAACAGCGGGGTGCTGTATGCTCTGTGGAACTACCCGGCTCAGGCAGCCGATGAGCTGAGCTTCAAAGAGGGAGACATGGTCACCATCCTGCAGAAACCTGAAGGCTCAGACTGGTGGTGGGCATCGCTCTGCGGCAGGGAGGGATTTGTTCCAAACAACTACTTTGGGGTAAGGAACCAATTTCCCAACAACTCAAGCATTCACCTCCTGATTTTCATACCAAAATACAAAAAATATCAATATCAATGTTTGTTTGTTTGGTTTTTTTTCAGCTTTTTCCAAAGGTTCGACCAAAATCTCTCTGCTAAGTGGTGCCTTCACGATCAACCTCGGTCAAACTGAGGACTGTCTCAAAAACTGCATTTACACTGTTGAGAGGAATACGTCTGCGCGGTTATGAAAAGATTATGTCTTGCTGCAGGGCAGGAGAAATGTTTGATCAGTCAGTGAAGGAGAGTTGAAGGAGAAGGCTCGGTATTCATTTTGGCCTTACTGACAATAATCTCTTTAGAGGACATTACTTGTAGTGGCTTTCCTGTAAAAAAAACAATGTCCAGTAAAGCTACATCTGTGCTAAACTTTTCTGTCAGACTATGTTTATCAAAGGGTTACAAAAGGGACATATTTCCTGTTGTTTAGCTCAGTTATGTTCCAGTCAGACATTTCTGACTCACCGGCTGCTTTAGTAATCAGAATGCATGAACGGTGGCTGTCGGTTGTTCAGTCCACTCGTCAACAAGGTCAACTTAGCTGTATGCTGCCGACAAACATGATCCACGATCGCTCAGTTTAGATAAGGGCTGCTTTAATCAGGGTAAAATCAAGCTTCTCAAATCCTGGAACAGAGTTGTCTGCTGCTACATCAAAGAAGCATCACAAACTCTTAAGTAAAAGAGAGTGTTCAGGAGTTGATATGGAACTTTTTTTTCTTATGTAAGATGTACATATTGCAGTTTTTTTTCAAATAGTTTCTTGGATATTAGTGTTATTCTTCCTCTTATAGCTAGTATAGCCATAGTTTTCATAACTACTGGAACTGTTGTGTGGTTGATGGGTCCTAATCATGACCCCTGACTTTACTAGCCAAATATTATTTTTGAATTTTAAGAGTTACATTTAATATTTTGCTACCAATGTGGTTGTAGACTTTACATAGTATTTTTCAATCAGCCGCAGCAAAAATTCACCCATATTTGGTTGGTTTCCACTTGTATGCACAATGTAGGTCGTCTGTTGTGCTGTCTAGATAAATTAATCTTTTTTTTTTTAAAAGAACATATGAACATATGTTTTCTATGACAATGACACAAGTGTTTTTGTGGATGTGCCGGCACCTTATATGATAGCTCACTGCCATCGTGTGTAAGTGAGTGTGTGTGTTTGTGTGTGAATGGGTGAATAAAAGGCTCAGTGTAAAGTGCTTTGGGTAGAAGCTCTATATAAATGTAGTCTGTTACCATTTGCCAAAAGCATTTCTTGTCTGATGTTTATGTTTTTTTAGTTTTCAGTGTAAGTTGTTTACTAGGGACTGCTGTACACTTGACCTGTAACCCTTCCAAAGGGACACACGGAGACCAAATGTTTTATTATTCAATAAATACATGAGTCACATGTCTTTGGGTTTCCGTCGTTATTGTTTGTCTTTGTGGCTTTAAATAGAGCTGTGAAATGTCCTTTACTGACCAGCAGATGACACTGTATGATTAAGTATGACTACAGCACCGGTGTTGAATTTACATTTGTCAACAGCACCAGCAAATATAAACTAATATATAGTAAAACACCATCTTATCAAGACCATTTTCTGCACTGTTAGTCCTCTATGTTCTGCGTTCTATTAAATCTTCTTACTTTGTCTCTGCCTCTTTGAAGTTTATATTTATTCTTATGTTCTTTCTCTCTCTCCTCTTCTTTCATACCACAGAGCACTCGAGCCACTGCTGTGATTCTTAATGAATCAATTAGCTGCACTATTATGCATAAGTGTAATTACTAAAAAAAAAAAAAAAAAAAATACACATGATTAATATTTTTTTAATTAAGTCTGACTCAAGCCTTTTGATCTGCAGACTATCTCTACCCCTCTGGTATTGAGAAAACACCAACGCGTGTATGCTGCATCACAATCCCTGAGGAAGATTAGTGTCAACATTGTTTGAAGCCGACTGCTGTTCCCCTTTTAATGTTTTTTTATTTTATTTTATGTAGATTACAAAAACATATGATGAAAACATATGAACACAGAGACACATATACAAATGCACACAATTCGCTCACACACACACACACACACACACACACACACACATGCTGTGGTGAGTTAATGCGGTGTTTCAGATATTCTGGTGAATTATTAAGGTGATTTAAGTGGACTGAACTGGCCTGTGGCGGTTTACATAATGTTCCTCTGAAACAGATCTCCTCTTGGCCTTGACTAGAGGGGCACGGGAAGGTAAAGGAGCATATAGTGCAAAAATGCCTGTTTTAAGTCTCATTTTTATTCATAAAATATTATATTTGTTGAACCACCAAGTCAACAACTCAACGAAAGAGGTGAGATGATTTGACTTTTATCACCATAGTTTCATTCAACAGGAAGGAAATACAATCTTAAAGAGAGATTAAGTCACTTCATCAGATAATCAATTGCGTAGAGGGACATAACATTTCTTTCAACATGTTTTTCACATTTAATGATAAAAAAAAAGATGAGCCGCAGTCATTTAAATCAGATAAATCTGAAGGGGTCACAAGATTATTAAAAAGATATGTCATTTTTTTCTGACTTTTATGTAATCTTTGTTTTTTTTATTATGAGCTTTTGGAACATTTTGCTTCTTTAAAAACTATTCAAATGAAGTAACCTTTCACTCTTTAAGTATGATTTAAGCGCTCATAAGTCATAGAGTCAACCTGTGACGTACGTGGTGTCGTGAGTAGACATTGCTCTGGTTTCTAAGAGTCACAAGCTAAAAAAAAGTTTGAGCATCACTAATTTAAATGACTGCTGTTATAAGTATTTGAATATTTGTTGCCAAAAAACATTCTTAGCCCGTGCACAATCTAAGCCAATACAATACAATACAATACAAGACAGTGCCACAATAAACACTACATTTATTTTTGTCATTCATTTTTTATTGGAACACCCAACAAATAACAGACAATACAACAGGTTACTGAATACATTTGATTGTTTAACCCAACTACCCCTCTACTCTCTCTCCACCCCTCTACCAACCAACAGGATACTAATACCTACACAGACAGAGCGTCCTTATTTAGCTAGAAGATCTTTTAAGTTAGGTATCAAATTTGTCCGTGTTAAAATTGAGTTTGGTCGTGCATCGTTGACGTTCCAGGTAAGAAATGTCCAAAAAGCTCTGAAGCCAGTGATTACAATCTTCTTAGCTCTCAGTCAGGCCAGCCGGCCAGACTTTGTTTTTTCTGTAAGGGAAAGGTAGGAATCATCATTTTGAAGGTGTACAGCAGGGTCCATTGGTAATTGTATCCCTGTTAGTTCAGCCAGGGTACTAATAAGCTTCCCCTAAAAACCAAAAACCCCTGGACACTCCCATACAACATGTATAAATGGTTCTGTCAGGTACCAGTCCCATTCGATGTCTAATTCTCGGTGTTATATATGCTCTATGACAAAATATCAAATGTACATACTGATTATTTGGGTTTTTTGAAGCACCAATAACATTATCCCAAACTGCATCCCAGTCTAAGTCTTGTCCCACTTCAGATATATCCCTATCCCAAGCTTTCATTCCTGATGTAGGCATGTGTTTCTGGGAGTTAAGTTTATCATAGACATATGACACTATCTGTTTTGAAGCACCTTGTACCCAACTTAAAATAGGACGGTCTTTTAATAAACACTACATTTATGAAAGTTCTCTCCCTTTCTCTCTCTCAGATGTATCTATTGTAGGGCGTTGGATTAAATGCTTCACATCGCAGGCTGGGGTTTCTATTTTTTGCCTCTCTCCTCGGGCCCCGACGGCCACAAACATCCATTCACACTCGCTGCACTTCTTTTCACCCTGTTTCTCTTTGACAGTGCTGCTGCACTGGAGAAAGAATTGTATCTGCGGCAGTGAAGAGTTTTGTGCTGAACAGTGATTCTGTTGAAGCAGAACTCATTTGATGCCTCATTGAAACCCCATTATAACCACGATGGAGCAAAATGAACTGTTATTGACGTGGTCCGCAGCAAGCTGAGTTCGAGGTAAAAGAGGAGCGTGGTTACTCGCCCGGCCTGCAGCATGGTCGCACTTTTTCTTTTTTTTTTTTTATCTCATTCTCATTCTCCACACTGCATTCAATTCTGCCTCACTGCCCCCACCACACCCACCTACACACACACACACACACATACACATTGATTTCAGACATGCTGGCCATTATCTGAGCCCAGCCTCTTTGGTCCATCAGGGTCTGACAACCCCACTTGACACAACAGGCCGGCCTTCAACTGTTACGGACAAATAAACACTTAAGAGCACTAAGAGAAGATGGGTTTTACTGGCAGGAAGTAAAGACAGAACAAGAGCTGGGCTCTATGGAGAAATAGGAGGGCTGAGACAATGACATAGCAGGATGGGAAAGTTGAATGAAGAGAAATAAAGAGCGTGATAGAGGGAATGAAATACCTTTCTGAGCGCACTACGCAATTTTCTGTTTGATGGGATACCTGTCAGAGGAATGCAGGGATAATCTTTAAACCACTCAACCATGTCAAATGTGCTCTATTATACTTGCTTTAACTGGCAGAAAGCAGGATAAACTATCAGCATCTGAAATATGTTCTGATGGTGACCAAAAGAAAGAGAGAAACATATAAAACAGGTTGATTTCATGTGTCCGTGTTTTTGTTTTTGAGACGGCGTTGACATAAAGAGGATATGATGCCTCTGTCTTAAGATGGCAACCAGTGGACCCACAGGTCATCAATGTTGTATGGTTTTGCCTTTTAAGTATTGAACAAACGCCCCTCTCAGTTATGCTACTTGAGGAGATTGGTTCTGTCAGACTGGCGGCAGGAAAGTATCTTATAATGTGATCTATGCTTCATTATTTAGGGACAACAAACAAGTGTGTTGTACGTGTGTGTGTGTGTTTGTGGCTCTACATGGCTGTGACAACAGTTGGGTGACAAATACAATGATACAGCATGCCACGCCTGTTTTCCGACAGTCCAGTACCAGAAGTGGACTCCCTCGTATTAGTGAGCAGCCTATATCGTATGTGACAACCATCAAACTGCCTCGGAGGGAGATCCAGAGCGCGTGTGGTCGTGTTTGCGTGTGTGCCTGCTTGCATTTTTGCATGCATGCTCCTCTCGTTCAGACATTGAAGTGAGCAGACAGATCCATGGCCCTGCAGAAACGCAGAGCTTCACTGAACGCAGCCAGCCCTGCATCAAGGGCACACACTGAGAGCAGGGAAACAAATAAACTAAAATATACAACAAAAAAAAAAGAGGAGTGGGGGGGTCAGGGGGGGAGCAACCTGCAAAAAAGTCCTCTCCACTTCTGTTTCTTTCTTTCGCTAATTTGACTTTTCCAGCCGTGCTCCCACTCTGTGCTCCTGTGGAGTAATGAATAATAGAGGAGTGTTTGTCCTCCCTCGTTCCCCTAGTTAATCAGAGCTCGCCTGGCTGCCCTCTTCTCTGCCACTCCTCACGTTAATAAATCATACAGGCCTTCAGGACGACAAGTACGTCAGCGCAGGCTAAGCAAAAGCCACGCTGGTACAAACTCTGCCATCTTGTCTCACTACAACCTCCTCCTCCTATACTGCAACACCAGGAACAGCCCCCTTTCTGTGTGTCCTTCACTTTTTTTAGTTGCCCCATCTCTCACATACCTGTCTCACACTTTTTTTTTTTCTCTTTGTGAGACAAATCAGAGTCGCAAGGAGTCCCACTTCATTCGTCTCCCCCTCTCTCTCTCTCTCTCTCTCTCCCACGGGAAACCATTTCACTTAAGCTCTCACTCTCTGCCAGGGTTCGACCAAAAGGGTATGCTCTCATTCCTCATCTCTTTCCTTCTTCTCCTCCTTTACGACTCCACTCTCTCTTTGCCCTCCGTGTCTGAGCAGAAATTCCTGTTGGGGATGATGTCACATGGATATGCATAGAGAGACTAACAATGGTTGAAGGAAAAAAAACAAAAAACACTGCAAGATATACTGAGACACTAATTTCCTTGCAATTTTTACATCCACTCAGTCAACTACAACTATTGAACCATTTTGCTATTTGGAGGAACATTTAGAGAATAGACAATGGGGTTTAGGAAGTTACCGATTTGACTCCTTGGCTGTCAGTAACACTTTCACCTCCACTAGATACTAAAGGCACCTTTGAGCAAAGCAATGGACGGTTAATTCTACCTTATGTATCATCCTTCTATAACATTCAGTACAATCCAGGAGTTATTTTGTGTGAAAGTGTTGGGATTTGTTTTTTGGTGTGTCCCCAGTATACAGTTCCCACTTTGCTTCGTCAACTTCTGTTACAGTTAGTGAAGTAAATAAAGTTCCTGCATTTCCCAGAATTCATTTTGACAGCCTCTCCTCTGTTGCATACAGTTTTGGGGGAGTTACACATTGCACATGTATTATCACCTTGGTGAATATTTGTCTGCATGATGGTTGGTGTAAAATTAGAGCAGAGACCAGGACGAGAGGTTGATTCGACTGAACATAACTTGATGTTTATTGTTGATTTTTTAGACAAAGGAAACCCCACCAACAGCAAGCAAAAAAATACAAAGACTATAGTCATATAATCAACGTTCTGCACTTAGCAAAGATGGACGTCCACTTGATCCCTGTGTGTGGAAGCATATATAAATATAATAATCAATACAGCCAGTTGGATTTTGTTCAGAGTTATGAAAGTGTGAAATAAAACAGGATTTCTGAGATGTTGTGTTGTCAAGACTTTGCTACAATGCATAAACTACAGCAATTGTTCCTAAAACTTCACTGTCTTTCCCCCTACTTACCTTCTTTTCTTTTTTTTTTTTTTGCTAACCTATAGGCTAAATACACCTAAGACATCAATTCACAGAGGTGAACTAGATATCAATCTCCACATGTAACTCTCCATAAGACCACAAACAAGCAAGGATCAGGTCTTTATTATAGTAAAAGGACCATCAAGGACAAATGCCAGGATGGATTTGTGGTGGTGGTGGGGGGGTGGGAGGGGACAGGAACAGGATTTGAAAGCTTTTACAAAAGCCCTTGTTTGCTCCCTACTTGAAAACGTCCTGTCACTCTATGTTGTTCTCCATTCTCCTCTCCTCCATCTATCCACTCTCTCCCCTCTATTTCCTCTCCTCCCCCCTTCCCCCCCCTCACCCTCCCTTCACTTCAATATACCCCACAGATCCTCTCCGGTATCATCACTTTGTGTGAACAACCTCTGCATCTAACTCTGTCTTCTCTCTCTTCAGGGTGTTCTCAGCCTCTTTGAGCCCCGTTACAGACAGACAACCCGACCAGCAATTATTCTTAATCTGGCTCCATTAACCAAGCTCTCCCCTCCTCCACCCCTCCTTCGCAGGAGAGTATTAATCACTTTAATTGCCAAAAAGCCCGAGACCCCCATCCCATCTCTCTCTCTTTGGATGTTTCTCTCTCTTCTGTCTCTTTCTTTCTTTTTTTCTCTCCTCTTTCATTCTTTCTTTTCCTCACTCATCCTTTGTCTCTCTCTCTCTCTTTCTCTCTCACAACATTAGCACTCAAATGACTCAACTCAAGCTTTTTCTTCATCAAGGCTCCCTTCTCACTTTGCACATCTAATCCCCTTAAATGGCCATTTAAGCATTTATTTAATTATTTACCGCTATTTCATTACAGTCATCAAAATCCAACAGAAACTCTCAAAAGTAGCGAGTGTATATGCATGCATGCGTGTGTGTGTGCATGTGCGTGTGTGTTGAATATGTCCTGGTATGTGTGTTTGCCCTGGTATTTTCTTGCTGTCTGATCTGATTAGAGGGTGTTCCACTGTTCCTTCCAAATGTTCATAATGAGGTGTTGTTTCAGTTCACTGTGAGGTTAATGAGTAAAAGGACGAAGATGTGGGCAAATTTGCTGCATCTGGGAAAAAAATCTCCCGATGTTACCGGGCATGAAATAAAATGAGGGGGAAAGAGAGAGAGAGAGAGAGCACAATAGAGTGTGGAGTGCAGAGGAGAGTTGTGTAATATCATCATTTTGTGTGGTGACCTCAGCTAAATAGTGCAGTCTGCCTGTGAAGCACTCTACATCAGGCAGCTATATCCACTCATATCTGCACTGTATGGAGAGGACTTCAGATTTTTTGAGTGTTCATAGAACATTTAAAAATGTTATGTGTAATAACATATGTCTGTTATTATAGAAGAAAAAAAAATCAGCAGGTTCTTGATGGAAAAAGATCAAGTTTACAGAAATGAGAGTCTGCAGCCGTGCTAGCAATGCTCGCCATTTTAGTTTAGCGTGTTAGCATGTGAACATATGATTAGTAGCATTAATCCCAGAGTGCAGCTGAGGTTGATGGAGTGTCATTAGTTTTGCAGATATTAAGTCATAAACCAATGTATGTGAGAAAATCTGAGAAGTGTTTGGGAACCATGAACATGTGTGCAAAATTTTGTGCCAATCCATCCAATGTTGAAATATTTCACAGAATAAGTGAAAATTGTGACCCGCTGGTGGCACTGGAGGAAAAGTCAGGGGCTCTCTAAAGTCATCAGGATTTTTATTTATTTATTTATCTATTTATTGGGACCATGTACAGTATTAAACATAAATATTACCATTTGATGTACTGAACCAGCTTATAGCTAATTTTCATCCGCAGTCCCTTCAGCAGGTCACAATTAAAACATATAACAGCACAAAAACAAACAGTAAAAAGCAAAAAAACACCTAGGACACATAATACAAAATACAAAGCTACACACAATAGCACAGCACATGCACCCACAATGTCAACTAGAAATTAATAATGTGAGCTTGTCAAATTAAAAGCAAGATTAGTTGCGTTCATGAGAAGAAATTTAGATTCAGTGGTTACAGAGCCGAGTAGTTGAACAGATTTTTAAATTTGGTTTTGAACGTCCTGATGGAACTACAGCTCTTCATATCTCCGGGCAATATTGATAACCGTACCGAATTTCACAGCAAAACCAAAAATATCAACTTCACGGTGCAGCTGGAGGAAGAGACGAGTCAGGCTTCATCCTCTGGGGGCCATGAATGTCTGTGTAGAATTTCATGGTTACATGTACAATAATGTGTTTGCTTTCTTGGCTTTTAGACGGGCTTTTACTTTATCCTCCGGTTCTTTGATGTTGGTTACATCTCCATGTTAACACTGCTTTTTTTTTCTATTTTTAGTGCAAGCTCTAGTAAAATGTAATCTAAATCCTTAGATATTTGACAGTCATACAAAGCAAATGACTGTAAATCATTTCAGAAGTTCATTTCAAACCTTAATTAGATATGTAAGTAATGCTAACTTCAGTGGCACACAGCTGCGCTAGCCATAGCTGCTTCAAAGCTACAGTAACACTTTAACGTAAAGTAAATAAATCAGTTATAACTGTGTGTCCCACTGTGTCTCATATAAGACATGACTGCTGCTCTCTTTTCCATTTCTTTTTTTTTTATATACTTTATTTTATTGTCATCATGGCATTTCATACATTTTACTCATGTTGTATAGCCCATGTAATGATGACAATACACTTTTTTAATGATATACATACAGTATACACACACAATTTTACAGTACTGACTTTGATTATACAATGTTGTAGTAATTCTGAATCAATAGAAAAACGTCTTTGATCCCATTTCATATTTGAGAATCTACTTGAAGTATTCCATAAATCCATAGTTTATTCTTCTATCAGAATTTCCCGCCTTCTTCTTAAGAAGATGTTAATGTTAATCAGATACTTTGGGATTCTGGGATGAAGAAACAGATAATATGGTGCTTTGACTGAATTCCCGAATACATCCATCAGAGCCTTTAAGGAACTAGTTTTACAGCTAATTTTTAATGTTTTACAGCTTATCATACCGATATAATCTCCACTCTATCAAAGATGGATGGATGGCCTTACCTTTGTCTCTCTGGGGGAGAGTGTAAACACATAAAATGAATGTTCATATTTGAGCCAGATAGGGCAAATTATTTTTCAAGGATTTAATAACTCGCAGTGCCAGAAGCATTTGCAAAAGAGGACGACAAGTAACAGACTGATTTTGCTTTCCTAATCAGATTGATCCGCTGGTGCCTAAAAGTCTGCCAGTCGGCCAGATGACTGTCAAGGTGAAATGATTTGTAATGACGTGGTTTGTTTGTCAGGATGGAATGACGAAAGTAACTAACATTTAATTTCTCATGAATATCACTTCAGGCTTACTACTTACTATGTACTCAGTTTTCAATATGTTGAATCAAGTTTTTGCTCTCAGTTGATTGGTTAATGGTTTTTAGCCAAAACTGGCTGACAATTAACATTTGTTTATTGAAGTTTTGTTAAATTTGCCAAAGTTTACCAAATCGTAATGTTTTCATACCTAGCATTGACTGACCGCCATCAGGTTGAGGTCTTTTCTTCTCACATTCCTCATCGGTATGGATGTTAGAGAGGAATGAAACTGACTGTGACTATGCCAAAGAGACAGAGGACAGATGAATAATACTCTGGCTGCACAGTCCTATTTCAACAGGATCGAGCTGCTGAAGCAATCGCTGTTAGCCAAGCCAGGGGCTGTGTCCCATCAATAAAGTGGACAGGACTGTTACTCTCTGGGTGGTCACTTTCCAGGACACTGTTAATATCTCTGCCTCCGTCTCCCTTTCAATCACAGTTCCTCACTATTAAAGTGATACTCCACCCAAAATCTATCTTTTGAAGGATCGAACACTCATCCCTCATAGGCTTGAGAGGTGGCTGTAAAAAAGTTTGCAGTGGTCAGCACTTCAAGAAGTTCAAAACTCTCAAACCACTCCTGTGCACTTCTAAGCTTTTCATCCTTATTCTCTATATGTACCTACAGTCATTGTTTCACCACAGTATGGCCTCTGTGTTGCACTTTCATCACCCGCCGCACGTAATATACCAACGTTTTTTCTCCTCCAGGTTTGCTTTCATGTTGTGCAGCTCTCTGCAAACTCCTTCCCTGAGACTTTACGTTGAGATGTAGTCACACACACTAAAATAGCCCTTATAGGCCCTGAGAAAGTCCATAATAAGAGAAATAATTGAGTTAAAGGTGCAGCATCTCTTGTATAATGGTAGTCTGTATGAAAATTGCTTTTTGCAGCACTTTTGTTTTCTTTAGTTCAGTTGCAGGTTAGCCACCGGGACAGCAGAATCGTCCATTTCTCTTAATACAGATTGGCACTGATGAGGCGGAGTAAATTTATGCATCTATGCTATCATTTTAGCTAATGGTATTTCAAAGTCAAGGACAAGGTTGTTTTTAGTGTCTCTCACAAGAGAAATTTGTCCTGTATTAAAGCTTAAAAACCCCCCAACAAAAAACAGACAAACCTTATAAACAAAAACACACTACCCCAAACATAAGCAGCAACACTTCTCCACAAAAACAAAATGCATTACTACTATTATCATTATAAATGTAATACTTACTGACAGTAGAGTAACTGTGTGTTCTTCAGTGGGTTTTGTTTTTAGTGTTTCTGGGATCTATAGGTTTGTTTCCAGCATATTTAGTGCCGACACCTAAACGCCTTTGAATTCAACACTTAAGGATCAATTGTTTAAATATAGCTTAAAAATCTTAGATTGTCACATTGCAGCTGCATTACTGTCAATCATGTTGCTATAATAGCATTACACTATAACTTAAAGCATGACAGCCTTAAATTGAAACAGCCTAAAAGCCAGAAAACATAATGTGATGGACACTTTTTTTTAATCTAAAGATCCTATTGATGCCGTAAACGTTACACCTTAATCACAGGTGTCACGCCTGGTGCCATGGTGATGAAACCACGGTAGTGTTTACATCACAACAAGCTGCAGTTTTGACTTGTCGGTCCCCAAACTCTGCTCCTCAACAGTGCATCACTTTCTGTCCTCCTCACAGCTCGCCGTGTAATCAATTTACCGGTACATTAATCTCTCTCCTCCTGAGAAAGCATCACACCTCCTCTTGCTCTCTCTCTCTCTCTCTCTCTCTCTCTCTCTCTCTCTCTCTCTCTCTCTCTCTCTCTCTCTCTGTCACACACACTCTCTTCCCTTAGGTCTCTCTCCCCTGTTACACGAGCAGACCGACACTCCAAATATAGAAAACCAAAGCTATCTCCGAGCATGTAAACGGTGACATTTTTTCAGGCATCCGTGATCACTGAATCATGCATCCAAATTGAAACTCTCTATCTGTGTGTGTGTGTGTGTGTGTGTGTGTGTGTGTGTGTGTTTGTGTCTATTTATGTAAACATGCCTGTATGTGTGTGGGTTGAGAGTGATGCCTGACATTTACATGTACAGTAGTGGGTGTGTTTGTGTGTCTCACGCTGAGCTCTCTGCATTTTAAATGTCCTTGCATCCCTCCTTGCATTCCTCTCCTTTCCTTAGGCCTATGTAAGATAAATAATTCAAGCATCTAAAGGCTAAGAGAGGCAAAGAGAGGAGCGAGAACATTCGTGGGAAAAAAATAAAAAAGGAAAGAGTCATGAGCCATGACTTTCATGATGTATTGTCTCTCAGGGCAGGATGGAGTACAAAGGCTGCATTTCCTCTGTGATGGCGTGTAAACCCCCGTCGTACTGCAGCGTGCACACACACAAATCAACCCTCATCAGCTGTGTGCAGCCCAGGCGGGAGATTGAGCGTCTACATTTGCATTTTGCCTAAAGTGCTTGGCACACAAACAGGATATCTTGTTAGCCCTTCTCTGTAACAAGGATAATAGATTACATCTTGCTAAAATATCAATATGTTCCCTAGGGCTTTCTTTTTTTTTTTTTTACAAAAAAAACAAACAAACATCAGGCTTGAGAGAAAAGCATCTTTGACACTTCAGCACAAGTTTTTGAAATCTGAATTGAATAAATGAAATCTAATGGAGACAGGCCAACCGCAGTGAATTAACACTATCTAGCAATAATTATGTTTTAGAACTCCAAAGTGGTTTTGTTTCCCCTCCTCAGTGAGTATTGGATTAGCTGTGTTTTCCCTAATGAGCTACTCACCACCTCAGGCTTTCACTCCCCCCCCTCCCCGCCCCGCCACCCCTTCTCTCCCTCCTTCATCCTCCCATACAGCGTTTGCTGAGGTGGCCTTTCAAGATGTTGCTGCCACTGCGCTCCTAAAGGAAAAACACGAGCTTCCTTAAAATATCAAGCATTGCTCTATTTGCCTGCAGCTTTTTTTTTCTTCTTTCATTCTCATCAAGAATGTTGTAATTGAACTTAAGTCTCTTTTAATGTGTCTGGACGGGGGTTGCGTGTGTCTGCCTGTTATCTCATTGCAAGGTGGTCCTCGCCATCTCACCTTGAAGTGGTCTCAATCCCAGATTAGCTTGTTATTCTTAAATTGGCTTGTAGAAAATGACTGACAGGTTAGGCGGTAAGAGTCTTATTCTCACCTAGTGACCTTCCCTCTACGGCAGACAGTGGCATGTGACACACACGCACACAAGGATTGCATGTATAAAGAAGTTGGTTAATCCAAATCCACTATATCCATCTTCTGAACCATTGCTGTAAAAACCAAACCAAAGGATTCTGACTTTTCCTTCTGTGGAAAGGGGTGGATCGTTATGGCCCTCAAAAGCTGAAGAGATTCTCTTGAAGCGTAATATCATCCGCAATTATTTCTATTTGGCTTTAACAACAATGGTGTTCATGAACTTCTCTGCTGCATAAAGTGACAGCATGTGAATGCAGGGAGGGCTGATACAGATATTTTTGGATTGAAGTCACTGATATCTGTTATTTTGTGCCAACAGCCGATCTTTCCAAGTCGTGCATCCCAAAGTATTTCAAGATATTAGGATCAGGACTGAAGGGGTTGACAATGTTGCTACTGTAGGATCAATATCAGTCTGACATGAACAAAGCGATACATCAGTCTGACCCTATGCAATGTCATTAGTGCCCTCATCTCAGCTGTCCCCTCTCACTGCCCCCCCCCCCCCTCCCCTCCACAACCAAATCAATCCTCCCATCTCCTTCCCCGTCCTTTACTCTGCTCTTCTAATAAGTAAAACAGAGAGATGAAGATGGAGAAAGAGAGAGCAGAAGGAGGAGAAGCATGGAGAGAGTGAGAAAGAGAGAGAGAGAGAAGGAAAGAGGAAGAAAATGCAGTGATGGGGGCGAGAGGATGTGCTCGGACTAAGCAGAGTGTATTGATCCCTGCTTCATGATGGACTGAGAGGCTGCTTGTCACTCTGACAGCCAAAGACAAATGGAGCATCAGATAGGCAGGTTCACGGCTGTGCTGCTGACCGGCTGGAAAGAACCGAAAAACAACAACAACCAAAAAAACAAAAAACAAAAAAAAAAAACAGCCGAAAGGTTAAACCGTTTCCTGGGGGAGGGGGATTCTAGCTAAGAGCAGTGCACCTCATTAAATACTCAGCGTAAGCCCTGTGGATTTCATTGATTGCTGGTGTCCAGCAATGCTTGAGCTTTATCTAGCACGGCATCCCGTGAAAGAGGCAAATGAGCACGAGCTTGAAGCAGGGACGATTGTTTTTTTGCATCTTGAGTCTATTTCCGACTTAATGTGGGCAGGCTCGGGCGGGTAAAGTGGGTCATAGGGTGAAGCGGACATGAAAGGGCTGACACAAAGGGGAGTCATCCTCGCTGGGGGGCATCTGGCTGCCTAGCACATACACACACACACACACACACATACACATACACGAAGCTACTGCACTGCATAACAACAACCCCCCTTATTCTCCACCTCCCCCACCTTTGGTTTCCCCTCGCCTCTCTGTTTTGATTGCATTCTCTGTCCGTTTTTTTGTGTTTGCTACAGCAGCGTCGAGGCGATTTTCATCTCACACTTGCACCTTGCTGCATGCTGAGAATATTGCATTTGCAGCTTGTCCAGAATCCTTAAGATCCACTGGCATCCCAATAAACACACACATTTGTGTTGCTGAGGCTAACCTTAAACCTCTTCCTGCTACATCCCTTGTCTTAACCCCAATCCTAATTCCAACCAAAAAATCAAGCTCTGACCCCGCTAATCCTCTTTAAGAAGTAAGAAAAGGCAAAATGTCTTTACTTAGCATGTGTGTCCTTGTTTCTATCCTTATGAGGACCTCGGAGTAATTGAAATACAACTCACACATGCTCAGGCAATGCACCAACAGACTTTAGGACCCAGTTTTTCTGCCCTAATAAGGTAGCAAAGCTGAGGAAAGGCAAAAAGGAGAGAGAGAGGGCAGAGAAAGAGAGGGAGAGAAGTGGAGGAGGAGATGAGAGGAAGAGAGCTGTAGCGCAGTATTTGGAAAGTCAGAGAAAAAAGCTGAGAGTGGCAGAAGAAAGTTGGCACGGTTTAAGATGCACTACAACCGCAACAAGGATTAATGGCAGACCTTCTCGTTCCTGTGAGGAGGAGAGAGCGAGCCGAGCAGGATGGGAGAAGAGAAGATGTGCAGGGGGAAGGGGAGTCTTTGACAAAGCATGCACATTACTGCTGCCGGGCTGCACAGGTGTAATATAGAAGGCATCTGCACCCACATTCACAGCCGCATCAGTTTGACTCTGTAACTCTCTCATCCTCACTGCTGCCACACAAACACATGCAGGATACATGTAATCTGTTCACACTCACATATACATGCACACCTTCTGCACATGCTCTCACTGGAGGCAAACAAAACAATGCTGGATCTGGATTGTTGAAACCGGGACATTGGATACCCCTCTTTTTCCTCTCTGAGGACTCATCCTGAGGACAGGACAGGACAGGACAGGACAGGACAGGACAGGACGGAGCAGGACGGATCTGAGTTTTAAACGTAAAGGTGAGAAAAGACTCAAAGGAATCCAGAGGAAAACCCTGTGCTGCTCTCTGAGGGTATTAAGAAGGGAGAGAGAGTAAAAGGAAACTCTGCATTATAAGGATGTTTATGGTGGCAGTTTTATAGCATTATTGTTTATTATTAGTATCATTAGTATTTAAATATGTCTTAAAATAATTCTGTGTATCCCTTTTCTGTGTGATTATCCACTCCCCTCATTATGAAAGTGCATTAGCAAATCCTTCTGGAGAGTTATAGATTAAAAAACGTATATTTTTAAATCATTAAATGTGAAAGCATTGCTATTACTTAGGCTGTATAAAACCGCTAGTCTACATCCTGCAAGAGGAAGCAAGTATAACCTCAGTTTTAAAAGAGGTTTCATTGTTTTACCAGTTAAAGGTTTATATTAGAAATAACTTTACTTATGTTCAAGTTTGACTTTCATGTCAGCTGTAATTTAATAGCAGGTCTTAAGTGGATCTCTGTTTGGACATGAAACCTTTCAATTATTAATTATTTGATTTACATGATACCCAAATCACTGTTGTCAATAATCTATGCTTGTTTGTTAGGGACAAATGTTGTATGTTGTAAGATTATGACAAGGTGGAGCTGACTTATACACCTGAACACCAGGGAATATTTATGTTTAATTGAACTGAAATTTCATTTTCTCACTGTTTTTTTTTCTTCCTGTGAACACAATAGAGAATATGTGCTCCTTCAGATTGTTTTTGCCCCAACAGCAGAGCTTGTATAGCCCCCCCTACACCCCCCCCCCCCCCCCCCCCCCCCCCTTTACAAACACATGCAGCTCTGCTCCATTGTTTATGTTTGTGTAGCTATTTACAGCTCAGGGTGCAGTAATATAAAACTGTATATGCAGCATTCCTGAAACATCAGACAACCTGACACAGCCCAGCCGCATCCTTGAACTTCACACATGCTCGTCTTTTATCCAGATATTTAAAATCTGAAAGTCTTCCGGTCTTCTGCCAGAATCTGATTTGAGAGATCATACTGTATATTGAAATGTGAAATGTAAAACGTTCATCGGCGTGAGACAGTGACAGTGTGAGAAAAAGGCAGTCCGAGTGCCTCCAAAGGACGCGCAGTGTGTTTTTCTGCAGGGGGGTGGTAGGTCATTGTCAATTAGCGGCCCTCCCTCTGTGATGATGATGATGATGAGACCATGTAATACATCATCTCTCATGTCAAGATCTGTGAGAGGCTAATTACATAATTCAGCTTGTTGTTGCACATGTACCCTAATGAACGCTTGTTTTAATCTCTTGTGAAGACATTATATTTCCCTAAAGGCTCGTTAACCTTAAACATAACTGCTACATACTGAAATTTAACCCCTTCATTAACCTTAAGTATAATTCTAAGCTTAACCAAACCAAATCATCCCTAAAACATCAGCTTTAGCTTGTGAGATCAGCCTTTTGTTTCCCTGATTGGAGGTGAATCCCCTCAAACGTGTGAACCGATTTCTGTCAACACATCGAGATTAATACTGGTACACACACGGATACTCACACGCAGGCACGTACAGGTCATCACACTGCAACACAGCTGATGCAAACTAGATGTCTAGATGTCACCTGTGTGGCCTTATAGTGTCTGTTTAGCCTTGTGGTGGTTTTTCAACTCCTGTCACTGTTCACACTTGCACAGGTTTTACCATGAAGTGAGAGAAATGACCAAAATACGATTGGCTTTAATTAAATTTGGATATAATTTAGTCATTTTTCCACCCACCTTTGATATGACTGATGTTCTTCCTGCCACTGCACAAAAAAAAGAGTTTTAGTCAAAAACTGAATCCTTGCAATGTTTTTTTTGGGAGTTTCTATGTTGTAAAATAATGGTCAAATTTCAATATATTTAATGTTGACAACAGCTACTGGCAGTTTCTGTGCAAAATCATCTACTTTACATGTCGTCATCCACTAACAAACGAGCAACACAAGGGATTAGATATAAAAAAAACAACAAAATGGATGTTATTAACTAGATTATTACTTAAACCGATTGTCGCATTTGTTTGCACTTTCAAATAAGTGGTTTAGAAAACATGTTGAAACTGGAGATTTGTTTAAAATCTGTCTTATCATCCATGTTGTGGCTCTCCATAACAGAACTGTGTTATCAGATCATAGCAATGAAGCTTGTGAGTAAATTCGTGACCAACAGAAGTGATGATTAAATATATGAAAACAAAACCTTTCCTATAAGTTGGGAAACTACGACCAATTTGAAATACATACAAATGGATGTTGGTATACAGGAATGTAACCTTATCTTACAGCGTGAAGCATTTGTACCGTTCGCATACAACTACAACATCTGTAGAAGGCAGCGAAGCACAAGTGACACATGCACACACACACACCGTCATTCAACTACACAAACAACACAACATGGTGAGATATAGCCAGTCGCTGTACAGTGTGTCCCACGATGCTCACAGATGCACATAACAGAACACCGAGTACAACCTACAACACACTCTGCAGAGATGCCGGAGCTATTTGAAACATACTGCAGATGGGTAACTTTTTCTTTCCTTGGGCTTCGTTGCACACAGGCACCAGCTGTGCGAGCAGAGTCTGTGTGTGTGTGTGTGTGTGTGTGTGAGAGAGAGAAAATTTGTGTGTGTGTGTGTGATGTGTGTAGGAGGCAGGGCATGAAGGGCTTCAAAGGGTTCATTAACCGTGTGTGTGTATGAAAAGGGCAAGATGATGCAAGACTGCAAAGGACTGTGTGTGTGTGTGTGTGTTTGTAAGTGGATGTGTAGTTATGTGAAGGAGGGGAAATGACTCTGTGCATGTGTGTGTGTGTGTGTGTGTGTCTGAGTTAGAGTGGGGCATACTGTGGACTGATTAATGAGCTCATGCTGTCATACTCACATTCTGCACAGGGGGATTCAAGTAAACCCAGCGCCGGTGTGACTGCACTCATTTGTTATTATAGAGTAATTCTGTGGAATTTATCCATCCTTTGCCGTCTAATGTGTAACAGTAACACATCCTTACTAGAAGGCACAGCTACGCTGGAATTATCCCATCCAGTTCTTATCAAGCTGAACAGAGGAACAGTACTGAAATGGCAAATTAGCCTCTGCTTCATTTATCCTGCAGTGAGCACTCCACTCCACGGTGAATGTGTTTCCATAGGAACATGATGTTACTTTGGGCTTCACGAGCTGTGCAATGCACCCTACGTCGCCGCCTGTTTTTTTTTTTTTTTTTTTGCTTATCTTTTCTGTTCAGTTTCCTCTCTCCTCTCATCAGTGACACCACACAGATCAAGGAAAACAGGGATAGAGAGAGAGAGAGAGAGGGAGAGAAAGAGAGAGTGAGAAAGGGGTTTGGAAATAAAATCAATAGGGCCATTTAACCGCCACTTTGGTTTTCAGATTTCTGTTTGGTGTATCTCGAAGCCTGCTCCGGTCTTATCAGCCTGACATCGATGTTCCTCAAGATGTCTTTTTATTAGAGCCTACAGGCTTTTACAGCTCCAATTTCCTACAGCCACTATGCAATTTCGTTTCCTTGAGTGTGTTCACTGTATCTGCATCTCCTCGATCTATATCAGCTGAAATATTACAGCAATTACTTCCAGCTTTGTGCACAAATGTGTGTGTGTGTGTGTGTGTGTGTGTGTGCGTTTGCTGAGAGACAGAGAGTCAGTGTGTTTCGTAAAGACTGCAGAGTAGCTGAAAATCAGTATAAGTCAGCAGCAACAGTTCTCTGCTTTTGTGGCAGCAGTTTAAAGGTTGGTTGCACATTCTGATGTCATAAAAACAAGATTTCTCTTTCATGCAGCAAATTGTACCAAAAAAAAAAAAAAAGCAGAGTTTTAAGTTTTGTACAGTGACTTTGCAAACAGTATTTTGCCGGATTATGAAAACAAGAAGGAGTCAGATAAAACAGCAAAAGAAAAGAGGTTGAAGTAATGGAGGGAGCTGAGCGGGATGTGTGGTTGTGTACGTGTATGGCAGCGACTAAAAAGGAGAGAGAGAGATAGGGAGGGAGAGGAGCTCTTGTTAAAGTGTCTGTGGTGATTTGCAGGGGCGTCCTTGCAACCTTCCCTCCACCTGACTGGATATTTTATGAGCGTTGCAGAATCAGAAAAGGAGGCAGGCTTATAATACAGCTGACAGAAGTCTTTTTATGGTGAATGGGCAGCGGTGCAGGAGGGTGGTGGTGGTGGCGGTGGTGGTGGTGAGAGGGGAATGAGGAGGGGGGGAGTCTAATAAAGCTGAGTGCATCTCTCCTGGAATGAAGCTGTGGCGAGAGAGAGAGAGAGAGAGAGACAGAGAGAGAGAGAGAGAGAGAGGAGAGGCTGGCGAAGTGCTACAAACATTAATGTGTGAGTGAGCACAAGTGCATGCGTGCAGTATGCACCATATGTCCAGATGTATGTGTTTGTGTGTGTGTGTGTGGGGGCGTCAGTTTGCTCAGATCTGACGTCAGCGTGTTGAACGATCACTCAGCGTGTTCCAGTATGAGAGGTACTAGCCCTTCATTATGGGGTGGGTGAAGAGGAGGAGGAGGAGGAGGAGGAAGATGGGGAAGAGGGGGGTTTGCACGGTGAAGCAGTATCAGCGCACAGGGCAGAATGCAGCCCTCAGCACTATGCCAGCCCAAGCGTGCAGCAATTAGTCACTGAATTGATATCAAGTCTGTGAAGCACTCTGCCATGCAGAATGAATACTTACTGATGATATATTATGTGGTTTGTTGAAATGACACTTTTTTTAAAAATTCTAACTGTAATGAAAAGGCCCCGAACACACAATACAGAGACTGTTTTCTTCTCTTCTCAGCTCACAGTAGCTTTTTTCCACCACGCAGTTACGTTCTAATTTTAGATATTGTCGGTTTGGAACACATAAAGTCGATCCTATGTGAGTTTGACTTAACCATTTAGCACCACAGAGTAAGGTCTTAAGTCATTTATCACTTCCATGTTATGGGGCAGTCAGGTGCACATGTCCAGCCATCCATTTTCTAAGCAGCTTATCCTGTGCAGGGTCACTGGGGGCTGGAGCCTATGGCTGTATGCATTAAGTGGGAAACAGGGAATAGCCTATATAGGTCTACTAACACATGTACAGTCACACTAAGCCGGCTAAATTTGAAAACTGAATGTACATGTAAAAACATCCGGCGCCCACATCAGTGTTTTCATTTTCGTAAAGTCCTCCATCCACACTTGAATGCCTGTACAAAAGGAAAACATCAGAATTTAGTTGTTCTCATTTACATGTTTTTTTATTTTTCTGTTGTGAACTATAAAATAGTGATTTGAACATTAAAAGTACCTGTTAACTAGGTGAACAGTATCTCCGTTGCTGCTTCACTGAAATGTAGCTCAAAACATGAATTTATGATCATGAAGTCATCTAACAAAACATATAAATACTTAATGGCAATGGCTGCGCCATGTGGTCGTCATTTAAAATGAGTGATCACAGAGAAAGTTATGACAACAGAAGGTTTACTTTGACCATGTTTGGTCCTTATGCATACATTTTCAAAAGCTCAATTTTTGTCCGTAACCTACTAAAACACAATGTTGACGTTTTCAGATTAATCTGCTCTCATGACCATTGTCCAAAAATTCACTTTTCAGATGAGAAAATGCCAGCTCAGTGCGGATGAAGGACCAAAACAGAAAGAAAAAGGCACATTTTCAAACTTAGCTGGTTTAGTGTGAACATTCACACCTAAAAGCAATTCTCAGTTTACCTAACCTACATGTCTTTGGACAGTGGGAGGAAAGTGGAGGAAACCCACACAGACACACAGAGACAATATGCAAACTCCACACAGAAATTCAAGGGATAAAAGATGAGATTGATTATCTCAATATTTCACCTAAAGCAGCAAACTGCTGCACATTGCATTTCTTCCATGTCAAATTTCAGTTTCAGTTGTTTACTATTCTTACATGGTTTCCTCACAACTAGAATACAGTAAAAAACAATAAATAACAAAAGGTATCCAGATTACATTTTCCATTCAAAAAACTAGAATCTTAAAGCTCTAGATGTGGCCTGGTTGCTGCAGCAGTATACTGTCGTCTTACATTTGGGGTATCTTTAAAACTCAGGCCATTTTGCAGCGTTGCAGTAACCAGGAATGCAGATTTTTGGTGTGTGTGTGTGTGTGTGTGTGTGTGTGTCTCTGTCTGTCATGAGCTGTGAATTCTTTAGAGGTGTGATGCTGTGTTGGCAGTTTTCTTAAACACCCAGGGACAGACCTTCCTCTGAAACACACCGGACACTGAGCTGTGCGCCAGGTAGCTGCTACACCTCAGGGACAATAGCAGATACTTCACTGTACCTTATATTCTGGTACTTTGCACAAACTGAAGTTAGAGACACTTGTCTGCTTACTGATATATTTTAAACATATTTTCGAATGTTTAAATTAGTGCATCTGTGTTTACGATGGACTTATTGTGATGTTGTTTATATGTAATTTATTCTTGGGCGAATTAAATCTTGATCTTAACGAGACTTCCTGAATAAATAAAGCTGAACTAGGTAACTACTACTGTGTAATGATACAAAATCTAATTAAATCAATTTTGAAGAGTTATATTGTTTAATTAATGTAATTTAATTTAAGTTTACTGTAACTGTGTGACCTTGTTCTTCTCCTAACAGACCAGCACCTCCTCATCCTCATCGGAGACCTGGATAAGAAAACTACCCGACCCTCTTAAGGTGGACGGGGTACATTAAAAATACATGTCCCAAAGGAGCGCTGCCGTGGCAAACAGTAAACCCATAAATCAACACAGGAGGACTTGGATTTCTTCATTATCGCCTCCTACAGCAACAACAGAGGAAAAGGCATGTCGGCAGGCCCGCTGACCCACCGACGTGCACCATAGGATTCTATTTCTGGAGCCTCATTGCTTTTACAGATTAACTGCCCTCAAATATGGCCCCAATCCGTTCATTGCGGCACTAGTTTGACTGCAGCCGGAGGTTGTGCATATTCAAGCTTCAAAACACCCCGCTGTGCGTCAGTCCAGTCATCTGAAGGGTCCGCTGCCTTTGGCCTGTTTTTGAAGGCAGTGTCAATGCACTTTTTTTTTTTCCCCCTCCCAACTCCTGCAGAGGAACAAACATACGCCTGTATGTCATGACAGCTTAAAAGTCTTTTTTTAAAATTCTCATTGCCCATTTCCATCCAGAACTGTTTTTACCCTTGAAGGGAAAGATTGACATCCAAAGCTTTCACACTAATACCATGACACTGTGCTTAGATTAAGACTTCATATTTTATTGCAAGAGACATTTTCCATGAGTTCCTGAGGGCAAATCACACTAAAATCCCATTGCCCAGTGTTTTCATTAGCCTGTCTGGGGCTAATCAAGGTCCTCCATCATCAGAACTGACATTTTCATATTGTATGAGCGAGAAAAGTAGCCGACATTAGCATATTCATGAACACTGAGACGCTCAATCATGTGAAATGGAAGACATGGGCCAAACCCTGAGCCATCAAGGTCTGAAACAAATCGCTTATGACATGTGAGGAAAAGAGGATCTTGAATCCTTCAGCACAGCATCCCATACCCTACAGGAGACGGCTACCACTGGCACATTAAGGATATTTCACTCTAACATTAACCTGGCATGTGTTGTTTGCCTCTGGAATCAGGCCTATAATAAGAGAAAAATTAAAGAATTGGATTAAAGATGGATTATCACTGAAACACTAAAGCCAGCAAAGCAGCTGCCTTTGCATAAACCCATCGTACGCTCTCCAGGGAGACGCTGCTGCAGACTGATTTGTAGATTACATTTGGTTGTTGATGTGGTGGCCTTTCGTGTGCTTGGTATTAAAAGAGCGGGATGGAGAATCTAGATGAGCTGGAGCACCCTCTTCTGGGAGAAAGCCCCGATAACAGCCAAGCATCAAAGCCGGGGCAAGGGCCCGGACCTGGACAGGCCCCTGGTGGGCTGTTTAAGGGAATCTTGGTTAAGTGTGAGGAAGACAGAGCCTACCCTCCTTTAACGTGGAGGAACTATTGTGGACATCCTCCTGAGCTTCAGCAGCAACAGCTACTGGATCCCTGCTCATTACCTCGCACACTGGAGTCTTTCTACCCACCGCCCCCCATCTGGGGCCACGCAGACTCCCTGCTCAGCAAGGACTACCTGGAGACCACCTTTGTGGACATTCGGCCCGGCTCTACGCTGGAGAGGAAGCTTCTGGCTGAGACGCAGGACTTCCACAGCATGTCCTACAGCATGGATGATGAAGACGACCTGCTTCCTGACTCTGACGTAAGACATCCCGCCGACACGATGCTGAGAAAAAAAAATTCTGGTGAACTGACAACAGAGTTTATGCATTTGAATACAAAATTTAAACATAAGACATAATGACAGTTATAGAAAAACAACACAAATTATTCCCTTTGTGATGATTCTCAAAGACAGAGAGGTGAACCAGCAACAAATAAATAATCATCATGTCTGACAATCTAATTTCTACCACATCCTCATAGAGGAGTTTTGCATTAAAAGAGACTCTCATATTCTCAGGACAGAATCTGGGAACCAAAGAGGAACTTAAAATAGACATATGAGAAATGTATTTCAGGCTAGGCGGCAAATGAATGCTTACTGTCAAAAAGCCAGATTACATAAAGCTCTTCTCCTGCTGCGGTGCAGGTAATGACACTACAGTAGCGATGGAGGATGTCAGTTCTGTTTCACTGACTATTGAGCAGAGCCCACCCTAAAGTGTAATGGAAATTAGCTTTAAGACGCTTAGAGTGGTCATGTGACCTTTTAAGAACAAAACAACGCGTCAACATGAGAATATATATGCTGCATCTGTCACAAATAGCTGCTGGTTGATTATATGATTATGAAAAATCCAATTACCCACTGTGTACTAAAAAGGCTGAAGGCCATTCTACATTTATTACTTTGATTAACAAACAAACACTCAGTAGTACCATACAGCATTAAAATCAAGAGCAATCAGCTGCCCACAAAGTTTAGCTGTTAACATTGAGAGTTTGCTCCACAAGGACAAAAGAAGAGCGCATGAAATAATGTTTTTTCTCGAGCTCATTCTGAATGCTGGCAGTAGTGCAGTGATGCAAAGGTGCAGGCTAGTTGGAATAAAACCTTGCAGTGACCTTAAAGAAGCACAACACAGCATCTCTTTCTCTTTAGTTTCACTTCACAAACACTTAGTTAAATGACTAAAACATGTCTGGCTTTCCTCTCGATTAGAGATTTCCCCATCTTCTCCCTGACATCGGAACTGCTTTATGTCAACAAAAAATGCTCCAGGCGGATCACTCCTGATATCTGAGAATAAAATCCAGATAGAACAGATCAATCTTAACATCAGAGAGTTATTTTTCAAACCAGCAGAACATGCATGTGCAGCGAGTGACATCAGAATCATCAAAATAACCTTGACGATGATGCATCCGCTCAGGTGCATCTTTTGAAAATGCATTATTATTTCACGCGTTAAAACAAAACAAGGAAAGTAATATAACAGGGTCAGAGTGAGAGAGAGAGGAAGAGTCAGATTGAATATGCAGCTGTTTCAAAAAGATGCGCGAGTCATGAATCGCCTGCGGTCAGCGGAGCTAGTGCACATTCAGACTAACCTCATTCAGTCACATTATCTTACAGGCACCAGCAAAGTTTTCCAGTTGTTTGTGAGGACATGAACATTATAAAACCAACATTTTAATGCTTAGTAGCTTAGTTTTAGTGTATTATGTATGTTTGTATGTTTAATGCATTTTTAAAATAACAATACTCAACATATACACATTTGATTGAATTAATAAGCTTTGGGTCTAAAGGTTTGGTTCACCAAAATTACAAAAATCTTTTTTTCTCACTTGTCCTGGTGTTCAGCCATGCAGGTAGTTTTGGTTTTACTTACCCAATACCTGATAAAACTAATACAAGCAAGCGGACAAGCAATGAGTGGCCACAAAGTTGAAAGGGAAATTCATTTGTGGTGCTCACAGAATTTTAAAATTACATTTACAGCATGTAACATCAATGTGTCTTTCCAAAAACAATGTCCTCGTATTTTGAATAATACACAAATCTTGGTGGTAGCAGTTTTCAGTGGAACTGCTACCACCAAAGAAATAGTCGCTATGAAAACTTTTCACACTGTTTTATTATCCAGAGTAATGGAGACACTGCTTCTGGAGAGAGATGTTGCTGAATTTTTAATGCAGTTTTCCAATGATGTGAGCCAAAATGACATTCATCTCCATTGCATTGGTGTGGAGGCGGAAACCTGTGAAAACAAACCCAAAACTATCAGCATTAACAGATAACACTGTCATTTGTATTACTGGACCCTTTAAACTGAACTCCATCTATGTGCACTTGAATCCTCAGGACTCATCCATTGATGACTTTAGTGATACAGACAGTGAGAACAACTTCCCTCTGATGATCCCTCAGGACTACTTGGGTCTGGCTTTTTTCTCCATGCTCTGCTGCTTCTGGCCCCTGGGCATCGCTGCCTTCTACCTTTCACAGAAGGTACAAACACACACACACACACACACACACACACACACACACACACACACACACACACACACACTTAGTCCTGAGCTGACAAGATGCAACCTGGCACTTTAGTTCACAGCTGAGGGTGATTTCTTACCCTCTGCAGTGTGTGTAGACTGAAAACAGGTTCAGTGTCTCAAATGCGGACATTATGGAATTCATGCTTCGGAGTAAAGACAGGGAGGGATTACATCTAGATTTGCAGGATTATGCCACAAGAACCTTGAAATAGCAGAGCTGAACAATCCAAAGGAGGAATGCACAAAGATCTGCGGTTGTGTCTTGTGGTTTTATATGTTCAGATCATTTTAGAATCAGAAGTTGTTTTGAGGTGTGCCGACTAAAAACACAGAAGCAGGAACGAAAAGAACAGTGTGAACAGTCTTTGTTTGGGTTGTTTAGGTTGAAATGTAGTAAACTCTAATGCATATTTCAAAAGCAACAAGCAGAGCAGATACAAAACTGAGACAAGTTTGTGTAGCAGAAATATGTATATATATATATTTTTATCCTTAAGTGATTTAGTGATCCCACTGATCTAATAAATAAGAACTGTGTATCTCTAGTCGCCCCTGCTACGATATCTATACTATCATATACAGTATACTGTATAATCCCTGTTTTACAATGTTCATATTTCTAACTCCAGCTGATCCTGAGCCATCATATGCAAGTAGAGAATCTAACAACAAACACGCTGCTACCTGCAGACACTGTGTCAGCATCCTGCCAATACAACCACCTTCCTCCACTCTAGCAGCCTAAAATCACTCTCTACAAAGGGTTTGACAACAAAAGATACTGACAAATTCATAAAAATAAAGATGTAATGCGATACCTACGGCTCATGTGAGAGTGTTTTTCCTCTAAAAAATATGGCTTGTTAATTCATTAGCTGAGTTAATTAATCTCCTCTAAGATAAAGTTGGTGGAAATATGGAGCGGGTCAAAGACAAAAGGGGAACAACATCACCGCACGAACTATCTCATCAGTCACTATTACCACTGGCCTTGTGGAAACTCCCTCTAACACCACTATCTCCAGTTGCCAGAGGCCACTAGTTTATATAGGCATCCTTCCAGCAGTGCAAGAAAAAAAAATCCCATTAATGCTTTTGCAAAGCTAACTGGCGGCAAGCTGCAAAGGCTTTCTGATCAGATCAATGGCCTTCGTTAAGGTTTAATTAGAGTCATAACAAGAAGCCTCAAGGTGATAGATTTCCAATATTGTGGAGTGCTACCTAAAACAGGGGTCAGAGTCAAAGACAAGGACTAGAGGGAGAGAGGAAGGAAGGAAGGAGGAGAAAGTGATGAATGAGGCACAAACGCTGGGTGTGATTCAGAGATGGAACATAATATGGGTTTAGCGTGTGATTGGACTGAGTGGAAGAGGAAAGTGGAGGCCAGGGAGGACATTGACAAATGATGACGAATGCCCTTCTTCCCTCTTTTTTACCCCTCTCTAATCCTTTATCTCTCTCTCTCTCCTTTCTCTTCTGTCTCTCAGACGAACAAGGCGTCCGCTCAGGGGGATTTTCAAGGGGCCAACGCAGCATCTCGCCAGGCTCTGTGGCTCTCAGTTCTCTCCATCGTGTTTGGAATCATAACGTACATCTGCGCCATCGCTGCGCTGATTTCCTACCTGTCTGGCAAACCGCCATAAAAGTGAGCTCTTGCACAAAGAATAAACACAGACCTCTCACGCATTCTCATGAATATCAACACACGCCGACATACAGTATCACCTGTAAATGTTAAAAAATCATCACAGTCTTTCGTCCGTCGACCCTGTCTGCAGTCATGTTTTATCTACACCGAGCTGGAAAAAGCAAAGACCGGACAGTGAAAACACAACAGAGAGATCTTAGTCACTTCTAATTGGATTAGGACATAATTCAGCTCAGAGGACGTTCCTCGCACGCATAGAAGAATAATTGAAAAAGGAAGTTATTCAGTATCACTCTGTGTAGGACATTTGGTCTGTAAATGTGATTTATTTTGTCATCCTTTGATTCTGTGCTGTAGTCGTCATCACATGTTAAGCATTACAAAAGTTATAAGAGACTGGGACAACAAATGCAGACACAGAACACTGAAGTTATCACTGTCACAAAAGCAACAGATGGATAATGAGAAGTAGAGAGAGAGACGACGTCTACCTGGGAGGAGGAAAGTTAAGGGGGACAGCGTACGTCGATGGGAGTCTGCAGATTTATGAGAAGGTCACAGCAGCTGCTAATACCTGATGGACCTCGCTGTGGGGGGCGGGGCCTGAGCCAGCACAAGGTGAAAGCTGGTGATGGCTCCGGGGGCCCCCAGAGCTTTATTTTTAAAAACATACGGAGGGGGCCGGAAACTCCTGGCGGGAGCAAGAGCACCACTGGGAACCACCACACATGTACATTGATCAACCCGTCCTGCTTTCAAGACAACACATTCAGCATCACTCCTCGTTTACCTGCAGAGAGGACTAATTCTGCTTTGTTTAGGCCAAGTTAAGAAGTATCTTTATGTTAAAATACTCAAAAAAAAGAGAGAAATACATATAATGCCATTATATGAGAAAATAAATAAAAATGAGAAGTTTTAAATGAAATGCAAGGTGATGTGAGATACTGGCTCTAGATAAAGAAGGGAATGATGACATAGACAGAAGGGTGCAGACTTGCAAGAGAAAGAGCCAAAAACATGGAAGAAACTCAGAGGATGATCCTTTTATGAGCTATTCCATTAATAGAAACACGTGGATCGCTGCTCCACGCTCTCCAAATATAGATTCTATTTTCTCCTCCAAAAAAAGAGGACTTCAGGAACTCGCTTCTCGCAGTATGACAAACTTGAAAATGAAGTTGTCTACTCAGTGTAAACAAACACAGTCAACACTTTGTCCAGATGAGTAAAAGGGGCTAAAAAAAAAAAAAAAAAAAAAAAAAAGTAGGCTGACAGCTCATCTTGCACTTAGCCATTTGATGCATGATTCAGTAAAATCTCCATCTCGGTCACAACGGAAACCTGCATGGCGAGTTTGCAGTGTGTCATATACTGTACAAACCTGCTCCAAGCTTCAAACACTCCCTTCATTTGGTCCCCAATAATTGCAAGAATAGCTGTGATAGAAAAAAAAAAAAAAAAAAACCTCTGGCCATATTGGTTTGAGCTTAAATGTGCCATTTAACTAAGGTGAAAGTCATCATTTTCTATTTCGATGTATAGTTTTTATAGACTCCACACAGATGAATTACAAATAACTCAAATACTTTGTTTTCCAAAAAAAACAAACCCAGTGTTGTATCAAGACTGAGCTGATAATTATTGTCACTATACATAAATGGTACACGTAGGCACACCTGTGATATCTCAGCGTCTAAACCTCGTCAGCTTTCACCGTTGATGTGCTGTGATACAGTTCAGACAATCCTAAATCTTCTGTCTCCACTGGACATTATGTGTCAATGAAAAATAAAAAAAAATGACCCTTTGTAGTTACAGATGAGTTACCACAATTAGTGATTTATATGGAAGCATTTAATGTAGTTCGTCTTGACTGATCACTGTTATAAGACGGACCCTGGTCAGATTTGTCTCACTTTCTATCACTTGTATAGACAACCAGCGGACGCAGCGAAGCGGACGACTCGCGCGGGTCGATGAAGGTTAAAGGTCGTGGCGAATGAGATTTATTAGTACAGGAGATATTATGTACTTTCTCAGTTCACGTTCTTGTATTACATGTGTATATTAAACTGAAGGAAAAATCAATGAATCCCAATAAATGCACTTTGTTTGACATTCATGTTTCTTCTTTTCGTTTTGCACTCAGCCACACACACACTTCAACACACAGCACAACTAGACTGAAGCAAAGGTAGCCCAAAGTGGTTGCTAAATATTTTATTTCAACATCAGTATGTATATGTGTCGTATTAAAAAAAAAAAAAGATCAGAAAAAGGCTTCTGCTTCGTCAGAGGGTTTTGGAATATCGCCGTCTGACGGAGTCTCTGTAGAACTGGAAGATCTTCTCTGATGCTTTCTGACTGACGGCTATACACTGCTGCAGCTGTAGAAGAAAAGACAAAAAATAAAGATTATCCATATAAATGAAAAGTCTGCAGAAAAAAACGTTTCATCACCATCATCAGACCTGACAGCTCACGCATTGATGATACAGGTATGATGACGAACGTTAGAAATAAAACAGCTGTGTGAGAACAAATCTGGAATTCACACATTTAGGTTGATCACAAGACTTAATTTGACAATGTTGCAGTTTATTTACAGACCTCATGAACTGAAAATGATCCTTTGGTTGATGACATCATGACTCTGCGTTCTGTACTGTCAATAGCAAAGGTCATCAAAGCTCGACTTTCCTGGTGAAAGTGAAAACAGACAAGAACAAATTCAGTGAGGATTTTGAGAAAGTAACTGTACTAAAAAGACCACGTATACAGTGTATATTGTAGGTGGATGCACAATAGACATTTCCAAGTGTATTGTGCAAATCATATGTCAAGAAAAATCCAACAAGTTGAAAATGTATCATAAATCTGTCACTGTACTCCACAAGTTACTCTGTTAATTGTGTTAAAGTTAAATTTTCTGGTGTGCCAACTTCCCCTGAATCTGTGTCTGAATCTGTTTCAGTTAGACTTCTATGTTTCCCAAAGTGTCCTCTGACATCTCCCAAAAACAAGCATGAACCAGGGTTTTATACAAGGTTTAGTCAAAGTGAAATACAGCAGTAGACAGATCAAAATGTATGAAATTTACTAGAATTCAAGTCTCAAATTTATATTAGATTCATGATTAATTCTTAGATGTTTCATGGGGCGACTTCTGACAAATCTAAAGCATTTAAATGTCCTTTTTTATTCCCAAGCAAAGATGATTTTACTGATATGTATTGATAAAATATATGCTTCTCACGCCCCCTCACCTGTATGAATGCACCCGAGGACTTTGAAGAAATTTAACAAACACCAACAACAGTTCATGACAATATGACACCATCTTGACAAACTGCTTTTTACCTTTTAAAACAACACATGAGCCTCAGATTTACCTTTTCCTGAGCTGCAGTGGGGTCTGTGATGATCTGACCGTCTGTGTGGATGGCACAGGTCACTCCACAGAACAGGCAGCTCATAGGCAGACCTGCATCCATAAGAGCCATGCAGGCAGCATTCAAAAAGCAGGACAACAGCTGAGGAACAGGTAAGGAAGCAGACTCACCAGGAAAACACCAGTAGGACACTATTTCAGTGCCCTAAAGTACCTGCAGATCTGAACATTAACTTCATAGTACACAGCAGCAGAGTTTTACTGAAGGATACTGAACCGTCATCATGCAACACTTGAAGGATGAGAGTGAGGGAGGAGCGAGGATGGAGCGACGAGAGCAGAGACGCCTCGCAGGTTTCTCGTACACACTGCTCTTGCGATCTCTCCCTTACGCCTAGAAAACAAAGGTTGGGATACATATTTGAGTCATGCAGGGAACCAACTGGCTCACTTATTCCACCTTGTGGTGTGTTTTGGTATAGCAGAGTTTACACAGTAAAATAAACATGCGGTGTATTAATATCTTCTCTAAATTACTTCTTTATCAGAGCTACAACATGCAAGAAAAATCTAATTACACCCATACAAGAAGACTGCCCACATTGCATTAGAGCAAAATTCAGGAACTACATTAGACTCCCAACAAACAAATTAAATAAAATGTTTAATGAGAAAGATAATTACGTACTTGGAAGTCCAACTTTGGGCTGTATCAACACCTCCAAGGTTGCTCGGTCATAGATCTCCTTGCTGACTTTGACCTCAGCTGGTCCGTAAACTCCAGCCAACACACTCGTGTCTCCTTCACATGAGAAAACAAGAGGGAATTATTCAACAGAAAATACGTTATTGATCCAGGTTGGGAAATCAAACTTCGCCCTGTGCAGATATAAAAATAAACAACAACAGAATACAGACAATAATAAATAAACAGGAAGTCTAGATGGGACAGAAGCTTCGAAGCTGTGATCCTTGTATCCTTGTAGTGTCGACTACAGGTGAAGCATCTCAGCTGTAGGTGACAAGACATCAAATCATTTACAACAGAATGAGTCGGAGGCCAATTGGTAATTTGCAAATAACTGCAGCTCTGTATCCTCTGGGAGTAACTGTCAGAACATTAAAAGCCGAAGTTTGTTTTATGTTTATGGTGAAAAATGTGCTGCATTAAGCATTGATGGCTGTTGGGAACACAGTAAAGTTACATCACTGCTGCTTTCAACTGGATGTATTGGTGAGTTCATGATGAATTGGAAACCACATTTTATGCTTGACACCTTAAATTGCAAAACATGTCATAAGAAAGGCTGCACAGTACTGAAAAAATATCAGTGTCATTATTTTTCCTAATTATTGTGACGACATATTATCTGCAGTAGAGTATAGTCAAACACAACATTTTAGAATATATTATTTAAAGGATAGGTTCACAATTTTTCAAGTCTTAAAACAACAGTCAGGTGTCCAAATAAACATTGAAACATGTTTTTCTTGTTGTAATCATTCCTCCTGTTCATACTGACCATTAGAAGACCCCTTCATAATGCACTTACAATGTAAGTGACGGGGGACAAAATCCACAGTCTTCCTTCTGTGTAAAACTGTTTTTAAGTTTATCTGAAGCTAATATGAAACTTCAGTCGTCCAAATGAGTCAAATCAAGTAGATATCTTTTAACCTTACAGTCTTTTTAGTGCTGTGTGCCAATGTGAACTGTACTGATGGAGGCTGAACTGTGTCTTTGTAAGTGACAAAGCAATATGGAAAAAGTTATCAGGTGCAATTACACAGAAAACATGTTTGACAGCTTCAGATACTTTGATTCATTGACTGGTCGAGTGTGATTATACCAGCTTTGTCTTCAAAAAGGGTAAAGACTGAAAGTATAGTAAACACGTAAGCCACAAAGTCTACGTCTGTATAGCTTTACAGTGGAGAGACCATGTCCTGCAACACAGAAAGCATCAACTGATGCTAAAAAATAACAATTAAACAAATCAGAGGTCACAAAGAAATACTTGTTAGCGGTCCAAGCACCAAAGGTCTTTCTTAAAACAACAGTCAGGAGCCCAAATGAACATTGAAACATGTTTTTCTTGCTGTAATCATTCCTCCTGTTCATATTGAACATCAGAAGATCCCTTCATAACACAATCCACAGTTCTCCTCCTGTGTGAAAATATATTTAAACATTTATACGAAGCTAATATGAAGCTTCAGCGTCCAAATGAGTCAAATCATGTAGATATCTTTCAATGTTATTGTTTTTAGTGCCAAAGTCCCTCTTTCTGATACTATACTTCCGCCGCAGCTCAACAGGGAAACACTATCCAAGGAAACACAAAGAGAGAATTTGATGCTAAAAAGACTGTAAATGTAGCAGATATCCACTTGATATGACTAACTCAGACTGTTGAAGCCTCGTATAAGCTTCACATCAACTTTTAAATGCATTTTTGAACAAAAAAAGTTTTGCACAAATTACTGTGTGGACACACTGTGGATTCTGTCCCCATCACTTCGTTGAAAGCACATTTGAAGAATTAAATTAAAGAATTAAATTTAAATAGCCAGCATAAACAGGCCTGTCTTAAAACAACTTGACTGTTGTTTTAAGAGAGACTTGAAAAATTGTGAACCTGTCCTTTAATATAACCAGACACATTTAATAAACAGAGCTGCTGCTGCTGCTTCTGTTTCTTGTGTTTACATACAATAAACAATACAATTGCAGGTCTCTGTGCAGTTTAAATAACAGCACTGTATTTCATAGATTAAACCCGTGGAGTAATGATTTAATGTCCAGCAACGGTTGTTATGCTGCATAAATGTGGGTTATGGTGAGCTGGTGGAAAAGTAATTGTAACTGCAAATGGTTGAGAAAACGATAATTAAGGCTCAATAAGAAAATGACGGTCTAAACTGTACTCAGTCCAGCTTCAGCTTCCTTCATTGAAGTAAAAGCTTTAGTAGGTTAACGACAGCAGACCGAAAGGCTCCGAGTCATATTTATTATATGTGTCGTTACCTTGAATGAAAGACGCTGAACCATCAGGTCGAGACAATAAACTCTGTTCACAACCAAACTCTCTCAGAGTAACGTTTGAAGATCCGCACACCTCCATCATAATACATCCATGTGCAGCTTCCGACTTCCACAGAGGAAACGTAGTTTGTCGCGGCCGGATGACGTCATCTATTTTGCCGTTTTAAGCATGAACGTATTGTAAGAACTCCAAATTTAATATATTAATATAATTGTAATGTGTAAATTTATTTTTTTGAATCTTTATTTTTTACTACACCACTTTCATTTCATATTTATCTGCAATCCCTGCCGTTGTATATTTGTTTGTTCCAAAAGAAAGAAAAAATAATGTATTATAAGAAAGTTTGTGTATAAGCTTAAATGATGAATATTCTGATGTTTTGTATATGATCATTTTGTGAAAGAAGAAATTGTAATTGTTTTATATGTCAATAAAGAAAAAAAACACTGATAACACGGAGGTATTATCTGAAATTACCCTTATTGACATACATAATCAGTTATTTTTTAAATTTGTTGCAGTTCCTAAATGTGACTACACAATAAACACGTTGGTACATGTTTGCCACAACCTGATCTCACATAAATACGTGAATTTAAAAAAAACTTTGTTAAAGACAATTGCATATAATACATATAGGACACACTAAGACACAAAATACAACACAAGTCCCAGGGGTACAGGCAAAGTGGGAGGAAAATGTTTAAGGACAACAAAGCTCTTCATTCAAAAGTCTAAATCATACCACCAACGTCAGTCAAAGATGCTCCAACATCAGTCCTGGAGGTCATAACACAGTCCTCATAGCTTTAGAGTTCTTTGAATATTTTACAGTATCTACATATTCATTGAGTTCAGTATTAAATACAGGAAAGAATGGTTTAGAAGCACTGACTTTGAATTTGTGGATGTGGTATATAGCAATAAAAATAGAAGACTTATTATAAAATGAATTTCCCATCTTAAAATCAAATAGATCAAACAAAAAATCCTCAAAACAAAAATAAAAATCTGCAATGAATTATATTTGGATGAACTCTAGATATGTCTGACCAAAACTTCTCTGTATGAGAACATTTGCAAAACAAATGTGAAACATCAGAGCAGTCAGACTCAATATCCCGTTTATGTATCTTAAGGAAAGATTTTGCTGTGAATTAATTTAAACGTAACTTCTCTCACTTTATTAGTAAGAACATACTTGAGAGGCAAGGACAAGGATTGTAATAACATGTTGTTCTATCATTAATCTGATGCTCTGCTGAAAAGCACAAACCACCCACAGCAATATCAGATAAACTGACAGTGTGAGTAAGCGGCCATGAGAAGTTGCATATTCCTTATCTGTTATGGGTATTTGATATTTCCTCAAAAGTTCTGAGTAATCGTACATCCTACCATGCGAGTCAACTAATTGACCAACAAGTATGATATCATTTTTGAACCCGTTTTCAAAAGAAATTTCCCGGTGAGAGGGGGTTTTTTCTGCGGACTGCAACCACCGTGAAGGGGGCGTAATTTGAAGCTGTCCAAATCACATAGAACCGCGCGAGATTTCAAAACGAGATGTTGTCGGCAAGATGGCAGCTCATGTAGGGACAGCAACCATGGTAGAGACAACGGTAGGCATATTTACCCGGGATAACGGTTTAAATTGAACTGTATAAGTGATTTTTTATACAGTAGTAACACACATTGGTATCTGTCTTAACGTTGGTATTAAAATAAGTAATATTTTTACGTTCTGGCGGGATAATAACTGTTGGCGGGCAAACATAACAAGAGAAGCTACAGCTGTTAGTCAAAAGTTTACATACACTTGTAAAGTACATGTATGTCATGGCAGTCTTGAGTTTCCAATGATTTCTACAACTATTTTTCTGTGATGGAATGACTGGAACACATATGTCTTTGTCACAAAAAAACATTCATGCATTTTGGTTCCTTTATAAATGTATTATAGGTCTGCTGGAAATATATATCGTTGCACTCTGAATACGAGATTCTTAGTTGTGATTACTACCAGTTGGATGTTGACATGAACCTGCCATACTGGTATTCCAAAGGTCTTGTCCACCAGCACAGGTGATTTCATTTATTTTGTCTCATTAGTTAGGTTGAAGTTGTTTAGGTCTGTGCTTCATTGCTGAGGTGACTGAACTGCTTCATGAATCATAAAAGTGCAAGTTGTGCCACTCTTAGCAGGTGCACTTCAGCTTGAATAGAGAATTTAATCAGTTTACTGAAATTATGTGGATGTATTACACCTTCAAGGGAACATGACTCCTTTGGCAAGTGTTGTAAAGTGTTTATAATGAAATGTTGATGTGCAAAAGAATAAAAATCTTAGTTGTTTTTTTTTTTTTTTTTTACATTTGCTTCCAGCAACATCCAACAGTTTGCAGGGAAGGTATCTTACAAAAACCCCTTTGTGAAGGCCCAAACTACAAATGCCAGTTCTGCAGCAAAGTGGGAGAATATGCATATGTTGCGGCACATATGCAGACCCACGAGAAGTCAGCTGTTAAACATGGAGGTATTTATTAGTTTAGATAAATGTTGCAGATCTTGTAAAATGTACAAATTGTCCACTAGTAATGTTAAGCATTTTATTCCAATGGTTTTAATTTTGAACATTGCCTGAAGAATACAGTATGTATGAGTAGTTTTTAAACTGGATTTCTCTCTGTTTGTAGGGTATAAAATGTACAGATGCCATGGTGGATGTGTCAAAAGCCACCATTATCACTGCTGCTACTGTACAAGGATTATAACCCGGCAAAATTTATTTTTGAGCCACGTGCAGAAATGTGGGTTAGCTAACCCTCCAAAAGGTCCCGGTGCCTCTGCACCCTCTGGTGTCACTGTAGCCCCCACCATAGCTTCCATCGTCTCTGCACCCTTCATTGTCTCTGCACCTACAATCATCTCTACAGCATCCATCGTCTCTGCAGCCTCCATTGGCTCTGCATGCTCCAATGTCCAGTCCTTGACAGCCCACAAGGCAAGGCAAGTTTATTAATATAGCACCATTCAGACACAAGGCAAGTCAAAGTGCTTTACAGTTGCATAGAAATACATTGAAAAGAAGACATTAAAATTGCATTTAAAAGACAATAAAAAGAAAAAACAAATAAACAGTTAAAGATTAAAAAGAAGTTACGTATTTAATTTATTGGAAAGCCGCAGTACACGATAATGTTTAAAGCCCTGTTTTTAATGAACTGGAAGTTTTAGTAGACCTCAGGTATTCAGGAAGCTTGTTCCACAGCTGGGGAACATAGAAACTAAAAGTTGCTTGGTTTTGATCCTGGGAACACTGAGTAAACCTGTCCCAGATGACCTGAGGGGTCTGGATGCTTCATAATGTTATGAAGTAAGTAAGTAAATCAGAGATATATTTAGGCCTGAGACCATTCAGTGCTTCATAGACAAGTAAAATCTATATTTTGACACACAGGAAGCCGGTGCAGTGATTTAAGGAGCAGTGTAATGTGCTTCATCTTAGACCACCCCAAACCAAAACCTTCATCCCGCTCCAGCATGACAGAACGAGCACACCGACTCGTCAACTAGTCCATCCACACAACGATATGACACTGTAGTTTGTGTTTTCTGAATGATCTAATGTAAACAAGGTTGTAGCTTCCTAAGTATAAATCAAATTCACTTTTTGTCCTCTATAAACATATATAAAATGTTTTAGATGTTGTTACAGTATTTAATTTTTTCACCTTTGTATTTAGAAACCTGCACGTCACAGTACGGAGGCGATCAGATGGCCGCATGCGTCTGGAGTTGTGCAAAGAGTGCAGACTGTACCACTGTCCTTTCTGCCAGCCATCTGTCTACAAACCAAAGGGAGAATACGCAAGTGTTTGGACACATGTGGAAATTCACCGAATGAGGGCCTTACAACATGGAGGTCAGAATCTACTCGTACTTGAAATATATTGATAATTTATCCAATCAATAATACAAAGTACTACAAGTAACTTCTTCCACACTCATGAATTTTGTTTTGTCTTTACAGAGTATAACATTTACGTTTGCCATTTGAAGTGCAGAGGAGAAAGACATTTTCACTGTCCGTACTGTCCGAAGACAATTATTACTCGGAAACAGTTTGAAAGTCATATGGACAAATGTGTGGCGACACAAAGTTCAACAGCAGCCACAGCGGTCCAATCAGTTGTTCCACCTGGCGCTCCTGCTCGACCCGCGGCCACGGTCGGCCAGGGTGCCATCCTCCTGCTCAACCTCGCTACACCCGTTCAGCAAACAGTTACGATCGAACAGTGTTCGGCTCCGCCTGACCGCCCTGTTAAAACAAAAAGCACATTAGATCAGGGTCCTGCTCCTCCTCATGGCCCTGTTGAGCCCACAACAGTCGGCCAGCCTGCTGCTCCACACGTCCAGCCTATAACCCCTGCAGTCCACCCCGGTGCTCTAACAGACAACCCCGTTAAACCAACGGCTCAAATATTCAGAACAGCAGGAAGAAAAATAAAATGTCCAATGTGCAACTTATACTTGAATAAAAAAAATCTAAGAAAACACAAACTCAGGAAACACTTAATTTCTGAGATAGACATAACAGCCAAAGACCATCTTAGAAGTCAGTGTATTGATTCTCAGAACGGGGTTTATGCTGTAGCAAAGTCCTATAAAGCCACTGCCGTACCAGTTCACGTCATCAAAAAAAAATCTGGCAGCACACACAAAATGTTGTGCGGAGAAGATCGGTGTGAGGTTATTGCAGATTTCCGAAGGAGGAGCGGTTTGACTAACAGCCAGTGTCCCCACCTGCGATCTGTCGATTTTTGTTTTACGCACGCAAATATAGAAGAGCTGAAACCTGGTGTGCTGGAGCAACTGGTTGCCAGTAAATGGATTGGAAAGGACATGGGGGCCAAGTGCCTTGACCATCGTGACCAAGCAACACAAAACAGGACCCCACTCGTTACTCTTGTGGCTCTTGGCGGAAGTCATTGCATGTATTTGTCTGTGTTCGAGCCCAAAGTGTCACAATACAGTAAGTTAGGAAGAGTATTTGTGACTTATAACATAAAGCGAAGGTTATGGCATTGTGATTGTTCTCATGGGAGAATTGCTTGCTTGCACAAATGTGCAGCCAAATGGTATCTCTTCCAAACCAACAAAGAGTTATTTTCTTCAGATGCCAAACAAGACAAATCACTAAGCATATCTGAGTTCACAGAGGATTCGCCTACGGAAAATTCAACTGGAATTGTGTCAGGAGAGGAAGGACTGAAACAAACAGCAAAATATATTTACAACCAAAAAAAACTGCCCTCTGTGTTTCCAGAAAAAATCATCCAGTTTGACCCTGAAACACACTTTTCAAAGCGTTTGGTTCCAGCTGAAACTGTCTGCCAAGATTGCCCAGGTCATGTTTCCTTAACAGAGCCGGAGCTGATCACCAACAAAGCGAGAGTCATTACTGTGACAGGAGTGATGGAAGGTTTGTCATCTGTTTACATGCTGGTAGATTGTACAAAATGGTAACGTCTTTGTGTTTAGGCAGTCCTTGTAAGACATCTTTTGATATCTTTCAGATATATCCACCTTTTTCAAAAAGTGTCCAAACTGTGAAATGGTCTACTGTTACCAGGAGTGGAGTGAAGGTCTGCACAATTACAACAACCACGCAATCCTGAGTCTGGAACTCTGTTTGTTGCTGCGAAGCCTGATGAAGGTATTTCATGAAAGAACTCAAAAGTCATTGTGGTTTTTAGATTCAAATACTTAAAGGAGTCTGAAATCTGTCGTAAAATAACAGTCATATGAAAACTGAAAGAGGTTTTCCTGGCTGTAATGTTCCTCTTGTTCATACTGACTATTAGAAGATCCCCTCAAAATGCACTTAGCATCAAATTCCCTCTTTGTGTTTCCTCCTTCCTGTTGAGCTGGAGTGGAAATGTAGTAACAAAAAGAGGGACTTTGGCACAAAAAAGACTGTAATGTTGAAAGATATCTACTTAGTTTGACTCATTTTGACGACTGAAGCTTCATATTAGCTTCAGATAAACTTTTATATACATTTTGTCACTTACATTGTAAGTACATCATGAAGGGATCTTCTAATGGTCACTATGAAGAGGAGGAATGATTACAGCAAGAAAAACCTGTTTCGGACTTAAAAAGCTCTGAATCCTCCCTGTTATTTTTCTCAGTGAAATTATTACCTGTCAGTGATCATTTTTGTTTGCTTTCTTGCATTTAGGATCACACCGCTGATGGTGGAGTGGTGGAGGTGCTGGAGCGGGCTGTAGGTGTCAAGTCTCCATATAGCGTGGATGTGCTTCAGGCATACCTCCACTTTGAAGCTCTTACCAGTCACAGCTGTCCGTCCTCAGTCATGTTGGATCTTTATCAAAAAGGGGTTTTCAGCATTGACGGTTAGTATTACTAATTGGAATTAAATATTAAAGATAAATGAATAGTTAAAAGTTTGAATATAGTTTCAGTAAGATTTTCTTTGTCATTTTACATTTTAAATCCACATGTCAGTGGTGTTTTTTTTACGATCAGCAATTTATTAGCTAGTTGAGCATTGACAAAGTATACACAAATTAATCTTACATGTTATATATACTATATAAGCATATATAAGAAGTGCTTGTACAATAATGATGGCAGACCTGTCGATAGAATATTAATCACAAACATGAATAAGACAAACAAACAAATCAACAGAGACCACAACAACAGAGAAAGGAAGGAGGGTTAGCAGTTGTGTAAACAAACAACAACAATAAAAATAAATAAAAAATAGGAGTTTTCTCTCAGCTTCATGTCCTAGTGATGTTGTTATTCTTTCTAATAGTTTTTAATATGGCTACATTTCAATGCTTTCATTTAGTATCAGAGAGTTTTCCTGTCTCTTTCTGCTGCACAGTCATCATACTTATAATCAGTGTATTTAGTAAGTTAATCACAAACATTTTCACAGGGATGGACCTGCCAGAGTCTTTCACTGGAGACGCAAACGAAGGAGAGTTCTGGGATACGGTGTGCATAGAAGTGATTTCTAGCGCCCTTGTTGCTCGTAAGTGTAATTTGGAGACTTGTAGAATCCACAGATTTTCATTTTGAGCCAGAGACATCCATCAAGATTATAGAATTTCATTGTGTGTTGCTTTAGTGACCTCAATCTAGTTGGCATTTGGGAGAAGTCCTGTAATATTAATATTATCTTAAGCATTACTTTGCAATCCTTGGGGAAACCTTGGTTATTCTACAAAACGTGTAATTTGACTAATGAAGTTATGTGCAATTTTATATGTGAAATCTGTTGAGTCTGACACTTATGCATTAGGCCTGCTGTGAGTAAAAGCAAAGTAGCAATCTTAGGTATCGTTATGCAGGTTCATGCATTTTTCCTTTTACTATCTTTTTTTGTAAATACAGGAAATGCTACCAGCGTTGCCTCCATAAACAGCAACCTCAAAGAAGCTGCAGTGTCTGCTGTCACGACCTCCTTCGCCCTGGCTGAGAGAAAGAGGCTCAGCAAGCAAAGAACAAAGGAGTGTCACAGAGCTGTGATCAGATATCTTGTGAAAGGATTAAATCCCTTGTCCACAGTGGAGTCACCATGGTTCAAGTAGGTCTTATTATTCATCTTTGGATGCACAAATGTGGTTATTTACATCCGCTGATAATCTGCATTTTCATTTATGTTTTTTCACTCAGAGAAATGACAGAAACGTTAAACCCAAAGTACCAGCTGCCCTCCAGAGATCAGCTCATAAATACACTGATACCTTCATGGTACTTGTTGGAGAGGAAGAACCTCATCAGAGAGCTGCTTCGGGTGTCCAAGGCTGCCGTGACGTGCGACTGGTGGACAAGTCTTGCCCACGACCGTTACCTGACAGTTACTTTACACTTCATAATGAAAGGCCAGAAGAGGCAGAAAGTGCTCCGTACAAAGTCAGTTTACGACTCTCAGACAGGCACGGCGGCAGTGGAGCAGATCGGCCGTATACTGGAGGAATATGGCGTCAAAGACAAGGTTGTCGCCATGACGGTGGAAAACGGATTCAATATGGACTTTTCCATCAAGAAATTGCCGTTAAGGAAGCTGAGGTGTTTTGCGCACATCCTAAGTCTCGCTGCACAGAAGGTGCACACCAGCAACACTGTGGCCAGATGGGCGTCAAAGATAAGAGACGTTGTTGTGTGGATCAAAGGGTCTTCCAATGCTGAAACAGTTCTTCAAGAGAAACAACAGCTCTGGAGTGAGTACATCATCATCATCATCATCATCATCATCATCTGTATTTTACTTTTTGGCTGTTTTTAGATTGTAGCTGCAGTATCTCACACAGAAAGTGAATGTCAGAATCATGCCTGTCTTTCAGATCTACCAGAGCATTCTGTAATAGTCGACGTCCGAACACGTTGGAACTCGTTTTACCTCATGGTGGAGAGGTTTGTAGAGCAGTACGCTGCCATTCAGGCCACCACCACAGATCCCCGGCTCAAACTGTCTGTTGAGAAGAAAAGGTAATGGAAGTTGTATAATTTAGAATGCAATATAGTTAATGTTGTGAAAACAATAGATTTATTTCACCTACATTTACTCCCAAGGCTTGAAACGCTCTCAGAGGCCGATCTCCAAAAGGCAGAAGAGTTCATCAGGACCATGAAGCCTCTGTATAGATCTTCGCTCTGCATCTCAGCCGACAAGAGTCCAACTTGTAGTCAGATATTTCCTATCCTGAAGAAACTGGAGGCCCACTTTGAAACTCAGGATGAGGACTCTCTTTTCATAGCCACACTCAAGGAGAAAGTCTGGGGTGACCTGTCTACATGTTATAAGGTACGTTCAGTACTTTCCACAGGAGAGCAAATTCAAAAGGAGACATTTCATGATTGTCCTGATAAATTCCATCTGAGGTTGTGGTGATTCCTTATAAAAGTAGATTTAAATTATGAAGTTTCATTTAGTTTTCTCTGTATATTTTAAGTGAGGCGTCTTTAGTTGCAGGGTAAGAATACCGTAAAGTTTTATTTTTCTAGTCAACCTTTATTTAAGCAGTCTCTCAGAGGCCGGAGACCTCTTGTGCAAGGGAGACCTGGCCAAGATGGCAGCAGAAAGATTTGCAAACAAAACAAATACAAAAGACTGAAAACACACAACAATACTAAAAAGGTCAAAAAGAGCCAATAACAGAGCACATTTACCATAGAATTAACAATAGTCTTAAATTCACCCAGAATATCCACTGTCTAAATGTTAATTACCTTCTGCAGACTATTCCAAGTGGCAGAAAACATGAAGGCTTTCTTTATCATCTCAGACAGTAAATATACATCTGACGTAATAATTTAAAGATGAAATAAGTTTGCAGACCCAGAGTTCAGTGTTTTGACTCTATCCCAGATCTGACTGCACTCTGCTTTCCTCTTACACACACATATTTTATGCTTTATTTCAGGACGGTGACACTTGGAAGTTCCTACAGGAGGCGAGTGCGATGGACCCGAGGTTCAAGAACAGAGTTGACTCTGACGAGATCTGGAACAGAGTGAAAAGTGCTGCAGTTACGGTTACAATCACAACGGGGCAGGTAATCTATTTTCTTTACTGATATTACATTTGTTCTGCTTTGATATGCCGTATTCCAGCGATATCTGTACTTATCAGTAGACCGTATAGTATAGATTCAAAGTCTGAATCTACCGTCAGTCATCTCATACACACTCTCAGCTGAAGCAGTAGTACATGCTGGCCTTTTTGCCTGTTTTTGAACTCATCCATGTCATTTTATTGTGATTGACTTTTTTGTTTAGGTGTCAAATCAGGAGGAACACAGACTTCAGGGGGAGGACAGTGACGCTGATGATGTATCTGAGCAAAATGACGAGTATTCAGATGAGGTAATGCCATCCGCAGGACACACACGTTCATTGTATTTAGTTCAGATTGTCTTGTTTTAACACTTTTTTTTTGCTAAATTTCAACTTTCCAGACTCCATTGCCCAAAAAACCGAGGTTAACTGCCCTGGAGGAGCTTTTTGACGAGGAGGACAGAGCTCTGAAGAGCGGCGCAGCAGCAGAAAAGACCCTATCCATCCTTGAAAGAGTCCAGCGAGAAATACAGCTGTACAGAAATCTGCCTGCGATACCCACATCAGAGGACGCTCTGGCCTGGTGGTGGGAGCGACAGGACATGCTGCCTCTCCTGTTTGAACTCTCCAACTCATACCTGTGTATCCAAGCATCGTCAGCAGGCGACACAATCAGCCAAGAGAGGTCACATATTGTACCAGAACAGGCAGATATGCAGATTTTTCTACAGAAAAATTGATCAGATGTGACAACCGATACATAAAGTGTTAAAATCCTGTTATTTACAATGAACATGTTCAAGTAGATCGTTCACTGTGCTGCTGTTGAATGAATATTAGGTTGATGTGACAACCAAGAGTATAAACATGTTTTGATGTTATGTACATTAAAATAAAGGATTTTATATTTGTTCATACAAGCAAAAATACATATTTTTACATCACAAAGGTACTACACAAAAAAGTTTATAATTACAAGCCCTCTTTTAAATATAACTGGTATATTGTGTAACTTGAATGTACTTCACATAGTAAAATCAGTCATTCTGCTTTGAAAAAAGTAGTATTTTATCAAATCAAAGTATTTTTTGCTTCGAGAAAGTGACCATAAACTTTTAAAAAGGCGGGAATTGCAGAGCAGCATACATGGGTGCAGCTGCAGGAGTTATTTTTTAAGATTTTGTTGAACCTCAATATGACTTTAATAAGTAACCAGTAATGTGTTGCTCTAGTCTTCAAACAGTAGTTGTACAACACTTTTTAACATAACAAATCTCATGTATTTGAGTGATATGTACCTCAAGTAAAAATCTATTTGAGTAGGAAATTATAGCACTAATTTCCAACCCTGGTTAGGCCACAAGTAGTAGTAGTATAGGTAGTAATATCAGTCATTTGTTCTAGCAATATTCATTACCAATGTGTTGCAGCCAGTCTGGTCAAGTATGTACAGACTGAATACTCCAATCTGTCCACACATGGAGGTAAGAGATGCATGTGTTGACAATTAGGGCAACCTTATGTGAGAGTAAACTATCATACATTAAGATACTTTTACCCAGTGGGAGGCCTACAGCACCTCATCTTTGAAGAGCTGAAAACAATCTGAAGGGCCACATAAAAACACATCTGTGAATCACCGCAGGATGCTAATGTCAACTGTTGGAGGCTGAATATAACCCTTCATATAACCTTCACATCAACTTTTAAATGCATTTTTGCAAAAAATGACTGTGGATTTTGGCCCCCAACACTTACATTGAAAGCACATTTGAAGGGGATCTTTTAATAGCCAGTATGAACAGGAGGAATGAGTACAACGTGAAAAAACCTTTCAGTGTTCACATGGGCACCTGACTGTTGCTATAAGACAGACTTAGAAAATTGTGAACTTGTCCTTTAGTATAATAACTTTTGGTCACTGACTTTTATTTTGGAGGTTTGGCCGGATGTCGTCATTGTAGCTGACTTGACGCTGCTGCCTGCAGGTTTTCACAGACCCGGAGAGTGGTGGTGGACTGGGACAGAAGACCAAACGCTTGTCTTAAAAGATTCTGACATATTCACTCCAGAGTGCGAAACTTTTGACGAGCTAGAGCCGACTGTGGACCGTCCTGAAGGCGGCTGTGAGCACCATGAACAAAATATATGGAGTCTGTTTCCATGCTGTTCGTCAAGCGGCAGGTCTGAAGGCATCGAGGTTGCTTCAACACAGAGCCTTCAGAGCCAGTGTAAGTGACTGTGCATAACTGTTAGCTGAACTTCTCCTGCCAGACAGCTGCAGTTAGCTAAATAATAATAATAATTTAGCGAATGTATCCCAAAATGTTGTTGCAGCTTTGGTGTGATTGTGGCCTGGCAAACCAGAAAGTCGATTCAGGCATAATATTAATACTTGTCATGGAAATTTGGCTTATCAGTCACAATACTGTGACGTTTATGTGTAAAGTAGAAATTGTGATTAAGGTTAGGAGAGAGTTTGAGTTGTTATGATCCATTTGCGAAACTCTCGCGAGATGTATAAGTGTCGTGCCATCATTGTGCGCGTTGTTTGTCATTGTACAAAATAATTATGTTTTATGATGCGACAACGCTGTGGTTGACGGTCTGGTTAGGTTTAGGCACAAAAATACAACACTTGGTTAGGGTTAGGGAAAGATCATATTTGGGTTAAAATGATCACTCTCGCGAGAGCTTTCATCCAGAATTCAGAAGGACGCGTTGTTTGACTTATTCAGTTATCGCGATAGGTTGTGAAGCCGCTAGCTTAGCTAACAACCTTAACGTATTTTCTATCTTATCCCGACTCTCTTACGCAGCCATGTGGAGTCCAGCTGCTGTTGGCCGCATGTGTTTGCAAATTAATGTTTTGAACTTTAATCGGCAGCTTGACAGACACTGGTGCACCTTGTGTTTGTTGTTTGTTACTGCTCCGAGGTCGCTAGCTAGCGGCAAATTTTTTAGCTAGCTACGTCCTGATTGGTCGAATAAAGGGGCGTTAGGAGGAAACTTCCGTCACCAAGTTCAAGTTGACAAGTGCTGCTGCGATAACTGCGTTGTGCAGAGACAGTGACGTTAAAACTGTTGTCATGAAAAAGAAAATGCATTTAACTGCATTGTTACTTTTGTCTCAGGATGTGTTGTTAGTTTGGTGTCGAAAACGTGTCATTTCATTTCATCAGACTGTGGGAAAACTCAAAGATATTGGCAATTACAATCTGTCAAATTTTTCACATTATACCGTTTGTCTTGAATATGTAGTACAGTGACAATGCAGTGCAAAACTTAAATGGAGCTAGATAATGTCAGGACAGCCTCAGAAAACCAACAAATTAATGAGTTGATCCTTTTGAAATAGATTTGTTCAAGAGCTGGTTGTCTTGCTCTGAAGTCATAGCTTGATTGACAGTCCACACCTTGGATAATTTCCTGTTAGCCCAGTACAACACAATACATTTACTTATTCTAACTGCCCACATGACATGTTATTAGGACATGGTATCATATATTGATATATATATTATACATAGATAATTACAATCTCAGCTGTTGGGCCATATTCCATTTAAATCACTCTGCATGATATCACATTATCAGTTTGCCATTCAGTTTCAACAGAGCAGCTGCAGAGTTTTTGTCGGGATGTCATCATTAAGAGAAAGATGAATAGTTCTTTGTGGCATCTATTTCAGAGAGGGCCTTCCTATGACACAGCCACAGTGACATTGTTAAAAAATAATGCTTGCTTTCAACCTCGCAGGCCGTGCACGGACAGCAGCCCTTTGATTCGTCAATGGAAAAGCCACAGTTTCCTGGAGCCTCAGCTGAGTATGTGGATCACCTTGAGTTCATCCAGCCCAATGTCATCTCTGGGATCCCAGTGTACCGGGTGATGGACCGGCAAGGCAATATCATCGACCCCACTCAAGACCCTCAGGTACAGTCAGCCTGCTTTACACCCCTTTGCTGTTAAAAGAGGCACTAAACCCTCAACTCCTGAAACACTTTGCGGAGCAAAAGCTCAATCATTGGCTGTTTTGTGTGTTTCTTCCCTGTTCAGCTCTCCAAAGAGACGGTCTTGAACTTTTACCAGAAGATGACTCTGCTGAACACAATGGACCGCATTCTTTATGAATCTCAGAGACAGGTTTGTTTTTTCTCTTGCATTTCCTGGTTTAACCGATGGGACAAATGTAGTAAAGGTGTGTAAATTTTTTTTTTGTTGGGTTTTTTTTTGTTACAGGGTCGGATTTCCTTCTACATGACAAACTATGGTGAGGAGGGGACACATATCGGTAGTGCTGCTGCTCTCGACCCAAGTGACCTGGTCTTCGGTCAATACAGAGAGGCTGGTAAGGATTAGACAGCGTTCGTTCAGATAGGACTCTGGGTCACATTTATAAGTTAATCAGTGTCAGTAGCGAAAATATGTCAGACACCAAAGCACTGCTCCAAGCTTGATGGGCAGTTTTTTCTAAAGAGATGTACTAATGCTTGCTTTGGTGCAAGTTGTTTGAGGCAAACAAACACAAACATCCATGTCAAACTGCAGTCATTCACTTCAGGAAGTCAGTCTTCATTTGTAGATCACATTATGTAGGAACAGCAGTAAAACATATACATGTAGAAATAGACCAGTCAGATAATATATCTTGAACAAAATTACAAACCAAGAACATCAGGTAAACACAGAACTGTTAAATCGTAAATATGAATCACAACATCACATCAGGAAGAATCTCAAATCTGCGTTCTTTGACTGAACTACAATCCATTTTACCAGCAGCTGTCAATCATGTTATTGATTCTTTCAGTAGTGATCTGATTTTAGATTTCACTTCAGAAATCTTTGTTTCACCGTTTATTAACTACACACTGTTTTTAAGAGAAAGGTGTGTAACAGGAAGGTAAAACATCCCCCAACCTGTGTCAACCCCTGTTTGCCCTCCTACCACTGTGTACCCTCTTAAATGCTGTCTCCATATCAATATGCCCACCTAGTTACTGTCTTACCCCTGTTCTCTCCTCTTACCCACTGTCTCACACTCATATCTCCTGTATCACTGTCCATATAACCTCCAAACATTTGGGTCACCCCATATATAGCCCCTGCATGCCAATTGCTGCCCAGCTGTGTGTGTGTGTTTTTAAAATAACCTTTGTTAAAGGGAAAAAAGATATACATTGCATCTATTTGTATTTATGCTAACAAACTAAAAAGGTACCTGAGTATCATGATAATCAATGGCCCTGGGTGTTCTTGTTTTGTGAGTGATCGTGTTCTAATTCCTGTGTGGCCCTACAGGAGTGCTGATGTATCGAGGTTTTCCTCTGGATTTGTTCATGGCTCAGTGCTACGCTAACGCTGATGACCTTGGAAAGGGCCGGCAGATGCCCGTCCACTACGGCTCCAAAGACCTGAACTTTGTAACCATCTCTTCTCCTCTGGCCACACAAATTCCTCAGGGTGAGCTCATATCTCGCACGCAATTTAAGCTTGTTTGAACTACAACATCAATTGCACACCTCTGCTGTTGTTAAACACATGTTAATACCTGTAAATATGTGTCTGTTTCAGCGGTCGGAGCTGCGTATGCAATTAAGAGAGAAAACACCAACCGAGCTGTAATCTGTTATTTCGGAGAGGGAGCAGCTAGCGAAGGCGACGCCCACGCTGGCTTCAACTTCTCTGCCACCCTCGAGTGCCCTATGATCTTCTTCTGCCGTAACAATGGTTACGCCATCTCTACCCCCACCAACGAGCAGTACAGAGGAGACGGCATCGGTGAGAAGCCTTGCTGTGGTTTTCTGCAGTGTCTGATTTGAGATCCGCAGCTGTTCTTTTGAACACACCTTTCAATTCTTTCTCTGATTGAACAGCTGCTCGCGGTCCCGGTTACGGCATGATGTCCATCCGTGTCGATGGTAATGATGTGTTTGCTGTGTACAACGCTACAAAGGAAGCTCGCCGCAGGGCCGTGGCTGAGAACCAGCCTTTCCTCATTGAGGCAATGACCTACAGGTTAGTTGATGTGTGAAGGATCTGTGACCATTGTGCATTTTCAAACTGAAAATTAACATCAAGCAGCTTTAAGGCTCACAGTTTAATAATCCTAACTGATTTATCTACTCAAGGTTTTGGTCGTTACTGGTACTATTAGAAATGTTGATTTTTTTTTTGCAAAGTTAGATTTTTAAATCAAGTCAAATTGACACCTGTAGACTGATCTGATTTCTCAATTGTGTCATGATTAACACAAAGAATACTCCGTTCATTTGACCAACTTGAGTTAACAAACGTACAGCTAGAGAAGGTTGTTTGGCTTTCTCAGTGCAGCATTCATTTCTTATGGGCAGGACACAAAATTAGCACCAGCTACCAGCCATATGATGGTAAAATATGCAAATGGATGGTAGATTTGCTTCACTCACCAGCCAAAAAAACAATGGTCGTCTGTTTAGTGGCTGCTAAAATTTGAACATACACAAGTCATTTGGCCAGTGGACAAAAAAGTTAATTTTGCACCCTGCTTGTGGGTAAACTGTCCAATCAACAAGACGACCACAACCATTGTGCATCTGCTCTCTGCATTAACATTATGTTACGTGGAACATCTGTAGGTAAAATCATGAACAACGAAAAAGGCTGAGAGTCTACAGCCATCTTTGCAGCTCTGTGAGGATAACATGCTCTCAATGATAGTACTAGCATGTTGACGTTTAGCAGATATAATCTTTACTATGTTCACCGTGTTGGTCACACAACCGGTTTACAATGTGCATCAGATCAAACTTATTGATAGACAGCTATTCGGATAACCAAATTGTTAGGCATGTTTTTAATCAGATATCCAAAGCAGACATAGAATAGCGAGTTAGGGAACTGTTGAACACTTTTAATTATTATTTCAGTATTTTACCACTTTACACTATCAGTGTCTCCGGCCGATATATAAGTTGCAAGGTTGTAAACTAGCAATGGATGAAGTTAGCATAATAATCAAAGGTTTGCATTTTAGGAGAAGAAAAGTTACACTCTACACGGGCTGAATAGTTCTCTGTAACAGCCACGGATGGTCATTTACTGTCACTGACTGATGTGATCAAATAATCAAGAACAGGTTTAGTTTTTTGTCTGTGGTCATTACAGCAGTTGTTTGCTTCTGACTTCAGTGATTTAAACTTAAGTTTGAATTAGTTTAATTTGATTTTAACTTGTGCAAATAAACCAAAGATGAAAAGAATGATGCAAAGTAATGTGAGGGGAGAAGAAAAGCACCAAAAGGGAGTATTGATTACCTTTACCTAATAATGAATGTAAAACAATATTCATGATTTTAGGATATCTAAGGAAAAACATAAATAAAACAAAAAGGATAAAGCCTTTTAAAATATGTTCTGCAGGACTTTAAGAGAACCAAAAAAGTACATATTAGGGTTGTAATTCTGACAAAATGTTGGTTGACGAGCAAAATTTAAAGAGGGGTTGTAGAAAATGTACTAACATGTTGTAGTATAGAAAAATGGAATAATTGTACTTTTCATTCTTCAGAGTCGGCCACCACAGCACCAGTGATGACAGCTCGGCTTACCGTTCGGTGGACGAGGTGAACTACTGGGACAAGCAGGACCATCCCATCTCCAGGCTGAGACATTACATGACAGCCCGCAACTGGTGGAGCGAGGACGACGAGAGGAACTGGCGGAAGCAATCCCGCAAGATGGTGATGGAGGTGTTCGAGAGGGCCGAGAGACGCCTGAAACCCAACCCCGAGCTGCTCTTCACCGACGTGTACCAGGAGATGACGCCCAGCCTGACCAAGCAGAGGGAATCCCTGTGGAGGCACGTGCAGCAGTACAAGGAGCATTACCCGCTTGATATGTATGATAAATAACTGCACAGGCTGACGGGAAGGAACGAGTAGTGATTTGGTGAAGAGATATGGAGTGGGTGAGGAGTGAGACTGGGATAAACTGTTGCACATCTTTTACTGTATTCATAAAAAAACTAGTTTTGATATAACACGTCATTTCTTCTGCACAACAGAGCGGAGTGGAGGATTGTGCTTTCAGAAATATATTTCATGCCTCTGGGTTTGGTGCCTTACGTTTATAGATTTACTGTCGGTAGTGAAACACCCTGAATGACACCTGTTTCATATTAAACCATCATCATCATCATCAATGTTCTTATTTTTAAGTTCAGCAAAAAGCAGCAGTTTGAAAGCGGTTTGCAAACAAAATCAAACAAATCCAGCTATACACGGTGGAGGTTTAACCTTCTTGTGCATCTTCCTTCTGCCAACTTCTTCAGTGGTATTTAATAGGTTTCCTTGTGTATCATTGAGGTGACTGATTTTTTTCTTATTTGAATGGTTTTTAGTATACTCACCCAAATTTTAGATGGGTTTGTATGCTGTAATGCTGTTACACACTATCCTAAATCCCAGAACTGTACACTCATTTAGCACATATTACATGTTTGGTGTTTTGTGTAAAATAAAAGATCGAACTTGGAACTTTCAGTTGTCTTTTTTTTAATTTAAATTCAATATCAAAATGGGAATTGGGTTAATCAAACTCTAATCAAGTTAACAATGAAATGTTTTAACCATCAATGCTCAAACAGACCAAAAAGAAAAGTTGAAAACTCCTTTAGCTATTTAAGATTGAATATGTCTTCCTATCATGAAACTTTAAAAAGTTGCTTCACTGCAAATTTGCTAACAGAACGGCTGTGCATCTTTTTCAAACAAGTCCTTGCAAGATGTCAGCAGCAGAAAACAAAACCCTTTACTAAAATGGCCTCTGCTGCAACGGCATGAAACAGGACAATGACAGAAGCTGATGGAGCCATGACTTCAATATGTTCTGCAGTCAGTATCAACTCTCTGTCGCTGTATTCTTTGCTCAACAGTCCTGCTCTATACTCAGTTCAACAAGTCAAGAAGGGACTGTGAATACCCTTCCACAGCTTCTTCATCTGCTGTGGGGAGCGCTGGTGAATCAGAATAAGATCTTTATGGACACACAGATTCTCACGATCCTCCTCCTTGACATCAAAGGTCTGAAAGCCTGCGTGTGCTTCAGGAGCAACATCCAGGGCTTTGGTGCACATCCCGGTGTAGACGTCGTCGATGGGGAAGAAAGGAATGACACGTGAAACGTAGTATAGGGGTCGCAACAACGCTCCAGATATGATAAAGCCTCCTCCCCCAGCGTAAGCAGGGTACGGACCGTCATAGAAGCTCAAAGGAATGTAGTACTTGCTTTTAGGGTCTCTGAGGGGGTTTGCTGTGCTTATAACATGTCCAACATACAACCGAGAGGCCTTTGACGGCTCCAGAGACTGCAGGTAGCTGATCAATGCTGGTGTGTTGACGAATACATCATCATCCCCACTAAAGACAAAGGAAACATGGGGGCAGTTTAACAGTGTCCACTGGAGAACCATGTTCATCTTGAGTGTCAGGTTCAACAGTGATTCGTGGAAGTCCCACTGCAGGAGGTCCCCAAAGCTTTGCGCTTCAAATGAAAGCAGAGGGCTGAGGTCAGGGTCATCCAGCGAGGAGCTACCCAGGAAGAACACGGTGCGTACTCTCAGTCCAGTCTTATACACCTCCTCTCGACCCCAGGTCTCCCGCACCGCCTGTCTCCGCTCAAAGTTTCCAGGAGTTGACTTGATAGCAAAAAGCAGGAAGATCTGATTGTCTCCCTTCCCCTCATCAGAGATGCAATTGTTGGATTGATTGATCAGGACAGGAGGAGACCTGCAATCCATGCCCTGTAAAAAGTCCTTGAACAAGACAGGGTAGGAAGTGATGTCGTGTATGTTGGTTTGCAGAAGCTCCTGATTTGTCTCCCTGCATTGCGACCAACTGGAGTCATCTCTGAAAAGGTCTTCCCCCTTGTCCAGACGCCTGAGGGCTGAATACAGCAGACGGTTCCAATAGGCTCTATTTTGAGGGATGCTCTGTCTGAGGCCTGCAGAAACAGTCATGTTGTGGAAGTCAGGGGGAGGTGTGGTGACGCTCTCCTGCTTGGAGGAGAAGCTGGGGTGCTTCAGGAAGTCCTCTGATCCAGCCTTGTGACTGTAGCTCGTCTCTAGGTGTAGGGACGAGTAGAAGAAGATCAGAAGTAAAGTGCCAATGAGAACCATGGCACTGAAGGTTTTAATACGTCTCATTGGTGTGAGGTTAGTAAAACAAGCCGTCCGGGTGTGTTGCTCTTAGAAATGGATCATCTTTCAGGGGGGTTGGTCCTGGGACCTTATTGTCTTCAGGTTACAAAGACTCCCAGCAGGTGACAGGCAGGATGTAGGCTACCTGCCAGCACGAAAAACACAGTGGTTACAAGACACCTTAATGTAACACATCACAAACTTGACATCCAACCTTAATTAAAAATGCATGATGCGCTTCAAAAAAGTGATTTGTTATTCATACTGCCTGATTTCCCTGTTGTTCCGTCACACTGCTCTTCGAGAGCTAAGAACATAATGGAAACACATTTTAGAAGTTATAACTTAGGAATAAGTTTAATAAAATACATAAATGTACATAAGCTATTAAATAAATGTGGTTGCCTTTCTATTCTGCATTTAGCATGTTTTAATTTGCTGAGGCCTGTAAACCACTAATTGATCTCATCATTTCAAGGCCTCATGGTTTTAAACATCTAGTGAGCTTGAAGCACTCTTAGTAAAAATGATCTGCTTTCAGCGCAGACCTTCTGATAAGTACAGTTGAAATGTTTTGACAAAAACACCGGTTGTGCTATCTGAATGTGTGCAGGTGATGTGGTCTTTAAACAGTCTGCAGCTTTGCTCTCTGGAACACATCCTGCTCTCTTGTGTTTAATTAGAAGCAAACTGGCTTTGTGCAAATAACAAAGCAAAGTTGCCCTTAGGGCTCTACCTGATTAACAGCAACAGATTTAAGAGCACACCTGAGGTCTATGAATTTAAGCACAAGACAGACAAAATTAACTGCATATCTCACATTGCCTCTTTGCTATGTTATGAGGTACTTAAAATGAACATTTTCTTTTTTTTCATTAGTGTGAATTATAATATAATTCTTATAATTTGATAAACCTGCCTAGACTTTACAGAGAAGCCTACAGTGTTACAAAAAAAACCTTTAACTTGGAGGTAAAAGCGTCAACCAGTCACAGAGAAAATCATTTACCATGCAAGTGTTGTAAAATACTTACTTATCACAAGATGAACGCACACCGAGCAAAAGCTGAAGCAAATGTTTGATGACAAAAGAACAAAATAGTATCCAAGAGTGTTCACGCCCAATCGCCAGGTGAGCAGGTGCACAAGACCACATCATTTAGTTTTCAACCACACATTTTTTTTTTTTCCTTTTTTCTCTTTGAACGGAACTGGAGCAGCAGAGCGATGCGAGCACATGCAAATGCAGCTCTTCACATGAGATCAGGTAAACAGCACTGTTCACACAGAGCAGGCAGGTGGAGGCCACACCCATGATGCTGTAAGACAGGTTTATTCAAACGTTTGACAGGAAACATCACTGATGTACAAATTATTTAAGACCATTTGTCTATTGACAAAATCATCAGGAGGGTGAGCACAGTGTTCAGATCAGTAAAGCTCCTTTTTTCTTCAATGTATTGCATCTTGTGCAGGCATTTAAAAAAAAAAAAACACACATTTTTTTTTCAGCCTGGTTAGTTATGACAGAAAAAGAACACATATCATACAATCAAAAAAAAAAAAAAAAAAAAACTTGAGAAATAGCTCCTATAGAGAGGAAAACTGCTGCTCTAGTTTTCTCATCCATACCAAACCATGCAAATGTTCACAAAGGTGACGCTTATTTCACCTCATATTTTGTGGAATAAAAGCACTTTAAATGGAAGTGACAAAAAAAACAATAAAGTGAATTTATTGAGAACGTTTCTAAAAGCATGATATTTTTTTTGTTTTTGTTTTTCTTTCATCAAATCTAGCTGTTCACGTCCTGAGAATTTAGCAGTAAGTAAGGCAAAAGGGGGGGGGGGGGGCTTATTTGCCGTGGAATAAAACTCTTGGCCTCTCTGCTTGGAGAGGAGCTGTTCAGCTGAGATGAAGTGCAGTTTAATTAGAGGTGCCCTGATATGACCAACAGTATACTGAGCCCTCAAAAGTACCAAAAACCTAAGTGTGTGCTTTATTGTACGTGTTGATACTGGCATTTTGGTCAGTTTAATCCCAAAGCACGTTCTGTAAAATATATTTTGTAGATCAAAGCCTTAGTAAATTGGCGTTCCCTCCTCCATTTAATAAGAAGAAAAATAAAAAGTTTATCATAGTCCTGTGCTGGTATAAGTATTTGGTATTGCAGCCCAATTATTAATATTTTAACCAATATTAGGCCAATACCTGTATTGTAACAATGTACAACTAACATACTGTGTGCAGTGTACACTCAGGAAAATAGTGTTCATACCTAAAAAGACCATAATTTTTTTGGAGCATTAAGTTGTCAAAAGAGCAGATTAAAAAGGCAAGAAAAAAAAAAAATACTGCAGATGGTAGGAAAGAAACGAGTATTTGTGAAGGAATATAAAGGTTCAAAACATTAAGATTTGAATGGAAGTGAGAGGATCGAGGCGAAAAAGAGGGATGCGAGTCGGTCGTCGAGGGCTTGAGAAGGAGCAGCGAGGAGAGTCAGCGGAGGTCGCTCTCCTCGTCCTGTATGCTTTTCTTGATGCGGAGAAGCATGGTGGTGAGCCACTGGTCCAACCGTGAAATGGTGTCATATTCCTTCACCTGAGAACAAAATACGATATTTCAGAAAACACAATAAGGTAGTAAGGTGCGGCGCTCTTGTTCTGCTTTTTAATCACCCAAAACATAAAACTGATAACACAAAACAATTAGTGAGAGTTTCGTGCTGCTGCTTATGAACAGTTTTTTGCATTTTTAGACATTTATCTTTCAGGGGAAACAAGTTCAAACTGACAGATTCTGATACACATGAAGTATAAGAAAGGATTAATAAAAGACTCTTCTTTAACAACCATCCCAACACTTCACTCATAGGTGAATCATTTTAAAGTATTGCTGTAAAGAGTAAAGACTTGGAGACTCTGCAGGACACTGATGGCAGTCAGACACATGAACTTAAGGTCTTTATTCAGCTGAAAACAACGGTTAAACTCACCGAATCAGTGTAGGCATCCACATTCTGTTCTTCATAGGCATCTAGAAGTTTCTGATAAGATAAAATACAGTTCATATTAGAAGGGCTGTGAATAGAAAAACTGAGATGATAAAGTAGGATGTAGGAGCAGTAGGACGGCTGCTCTGCCCACCTGTAGGCTTTTAAATTGGTACATCTTTATATATAAAGGCAATTGTTGGTCTGCTCCCGTACTACCTTTGTGTTTTTATCACGCAGAAAAGTGCCAGACAGTACGCTTTGTATTGTCCAGACAGAAATTGGAAAAAGGGGCATTTGTGTATTCTGCACCCTCGGCATGGAATACGTTGCAGAAAGACTTGAAACTCAAGAAATTAGTCTCATTAAAAAGATTTAAATCCAAAATGAGAAATTTCTCTTCTGAAATGTGAGTTTTCTTATGCTTGTTTTTTATTTTCTTTTTCAAATTTGTCTCATTTTGTGTTTTCTGTCTGTAATTATGTGTTTTTATTTGTGCTGCTGCTTGTCTTGGCCTGGTCTCCCTTTAAAAAAAAAAAAAAGAGATTCTAAATCTCAATGGGGCTCTCCTGTTTAAATAAATGTTAAATTAAAAAAATGAAATGCTATAATAACACACTGCAGTCACACTGTCTGCATGCGTTACAAGCATTACAAAATTAATTATTACCGTTTTACAGCTTTTAAATACCAGCATTAGCAGACTTGTGACCCATGCGTGAGAGTGAGCGGACTGCAGGACTGTAGAAAAACCATCTGCAGTCGGTGAGTGAGACTCATTAGTGAAACGGGACACTGGCACCATTTGTGATCTGCGTGTGAGCGGTGCTCGCAAATCACTTTTGTGAAACGTGACACAGAATTGTTAAAAGCAGGCCTCACCTGCACTAAAACTAACTCGTGCTTTTGTTATATATAATGCTGAGGTGTCAAACAAGATGCATGAAGCCGATTGCCACTTTTACAACTTTTACTTTTCATTAATAGCATGTAGATTGTTAGTGAGGTAAAGCAGCCGTCACTGTATTTAACTGAGAACAGCAGCAGAGAGCAGCGAGGAAGGAAACAGAAAGCAACAGTCTGCCAGTTGGAAGGTTTATCTCAGCCGGCTATCGAGTTAAACTGCTCTCCATCAGCCAAGCCGCTCTACATTTAAAGGATTATTCAGTGTTTTTGTTTAGGGATTTTAGAGTTAAAACAACAACAATAAAAACAAAACCTACCTTCAACAATTTGCATTCTCGAGAATCCGAGAAAGCCGGAAACATTTCTTCGTACTTCTGCACAGCGAGCTGAGTGACAAGAGGATGAATATTAGAAATGGTGGCTCATCTTACACTTGTGGTACACATGGACACAAGGTCGGTGCTTACTTTTGCGTTCAGCATGTCCACACAGAAGTGACAAAGTGCCGCTTTGAAGAAGTGATCCTTGGCACTGTATTTCAGCAGCGTGCTGTCCATTGCGTGGGTTCCAACCTAAAAAAAAAAAAATCACACAACGCAATTGATGTTTGTTTTGTGACTTCAGCCGGTGATAACCGCTGATAAGACGTTGAGATGAAGGCTGCTGCTGAGCGTTAACTCACCTGTTCATAGATATCAATAGCTTTTGTGTAGTCCTCCAGCTGAGCCGCGTAGGTCGCAACCTTCAGAAGGCACTTGTTTGCTGAACTGAAAAGAAAAGTCAAAGAACTTCTCAGTCCGCACATATTCATAGAAATCAAAAACACTCAAAGACCCACTAATAACCACTAATTTAAATGTACAGTCATAAAAATAAAGATGTGAGATGAAAAATGATGCATTAAAAGGCCCCATGACATGAAAAATACCTTTTCCCAGTTTTATTCATGTGTCCCTGTGATAGTTGTTCATTTATCTCTTGTTATATGCCAAATATATGAAAGAAAAAAAAAATAGTATCAGAGTACAGAGTCTTTTCTCTTCCTGTGAAACGGTGAGGAGACTAATTTCCCTTGAGTAAACAGTAAAAGCATAAAAGACAGCACCCAGGAGAGTTAATTAAAGGAATCAACAATGTGTAGTCATTGTAAGGACCATACATTGAGGATTAATCAGTAACATAATGCGACAGTTATTTGCTTATGATATGTGATAAAAAGCCAACAGGCCCAATATTACTTTTGGATTTTGAATAAATTTGAGACACCAATGTTTCCAAGCCAGTATAGGCTCCATAATAGGAGGAGTTGTAAAACATTACATAAGATGATGGTTTCTCATTCAGTTTCAGGTTCTTTATCCCGGGGTCAAGGCTTCGGTTTGCTTTCTATTACTCTTGATGCACAGTAAACCTATTTGCATTGAACTCCACCAGTTGTAAGTGAGTTCATTAAGTCTGAATATACATCTAAGTTTTTTGAGTTTCTCACTTTGTTGAAGGAGACCTGAAGTGTTATTATCGGCCCGTATGAAGATTTCCCCACAACAACAGTTTCACTCAGGGACCTTTACAAAAGTTCATCCAATCAAATGTGACTTTGGGTGAGTAGCTAATCACACCGGTCATATAAAACCACACTTTGAGGTTTGTGGGTCATAGTAGCTGACAGAGCAATATGGAGAGAGATAGGAAGAGACGTGTGTTTGGATATCAGTGGGCTGACGTCTAATTCATTCATCTCTCCCTCGTCCTCCTGATCTAACAACAGGTGAGGGAGGTGTGTGTGTGTGTGGAGCCGACAGCCATCCCGCTAAACTCTAAGCCACCGCCCACTTTTTAGCTGTCCAATCGAATGCGAGGGAACTGATTTAAATCTCTCTTGTAACTGTTCACCACTCAAATATTCTGATTCACTGGGAAATACGTCACAGTGCAGAAGCAAAAGACGCTCTAACTTCTGTTTCATGGGGCCTTTAATTAAAACAAAAGATTGTTATTTGTCCTCAAGGGGGAAATTCTTTTCCACAGTAGGTGCATAGAAAACATACAAAAAGACAACACAGAAACATATAAGCCATCACAACCTAAAAGCAAACAAGAGAAAATTAAAACATGCTGAAACTGCTCATTTAAAATAGTCACCTGGTGGATTCTTCACCTTTGTAGTAATCTGCTGCCTGTTCATAATGAGCAATGGCCTGCAATGAAAAGACAAAAGTGAGCACTAATTGGACCTCAGTTATAGGTTTTAAAAACAACAGACATCTCCCATGTTTGTGGCTAACAAGAGTTTAAATTCAGTCTTAGAAAAAAAAAAAAAAACAGACTCTATTAACAGTTATACTTGAAGCAGAAATCTGCCCTGAAATGAATATGTACAATATATAAAAACACAAATATTTCATCTGACCTTATCAATGTCCACCAGCTCTGTCTCATATATTTCAGCGATGGTGATGTGATGTTTGGCTGCGATGGTGAAACGCCCCTAAATCCCCGCCCCACCAAAAAAAAAAAAAAAAAATTCACATAAGAGACGTGTCCAACAGGGGGAGTTGTATGTTATATAAGTAAATCAGATCCTAAACTCACCATATCTGTGTATATCTCAATAGCTCGGTTTAGGCAGTTTATGGCCTCTGTTGAGACAAATAATAATTATTGGACACATGACATATGTTGCCAAAATCAAAAAGGAACTAGTTGTGAGAAGTGCAGGGTTCAAGGCCAGAATATTTCTAACAAAGTTCCTCTGACTGTAGAATGATCTCGTCATGGGAAATACCGACAAAAGTAAAGACATGACGAGTGAAGTTGAAAAATCGACTTCTGAGAAAAATTTGCATCGGATAAAAAGGCTGCGAGAAGATGATTTCTTCACACTTTCCTACAGTGCAAAAGCATTAATTTGTCCACATCCCTACTTGCTAACAGCACTGTGGGAAGAGCCCTGAATAATGCTGTTAAAGCTCTTTGTCTGCAAGAGCTTAATGACGTTAGATGATACTGGCTGCATGGCCCGATGGAACTGGAACAGCCGCTTGTAAAACGGTGCATTACGAGCGAGCTTCGAGCAGTCATATATCCCGAGGGTGGTGATGATGAGTGATGATTACCTTGCGGATCTGCTTTTTTGAAGGCGTTTCCGGCGTCTATGAAGTTAGTCGCCGCGTCGTGTTTGCTCTGCATCTGCAGGTGAAGACGAGCTGCTTGGGAGAACGCATTTCCTGCAGCTGAAAACAAGATGTTGCATGTTAAAGAGGATTGAGTCACGAACGAGGAAGAAGGTTATCGTTACGCTTGTTCGTCAAACATGTGATAATCATCTTACCACACCAGTTTTTGGCCATCTTGTACATGTTGGCAGCCCTCACGTACATGTCACATGCCTCTTCCAACTTGGAGGAACCCCTGTGTGACAAGAGAAGTGTTATTTATATTTATGATCAGAGTTTACACTCTTTGGCTTCACTCATACTCATACATATTGATAATGTGAGGATTTATTGGGCATTCACTGTTCACTTTACTATTTGAACAGTCAAATAAATTCAGAAAACTGTATCATTTTACTCTAATTGAACCTTTAAGAACAGAGAAGACATTAATATCAAGACATTATAATAACCAAAAATCTATCTGCAATATCATGACACCAAAAGAGTCATAAAATAAGTTAGATCAATTGATGTTTACTGCGTTAAACATCAATTTATTTGATGTGATTTTACATTTATGAGCCATATTGTAATTAGGGCTGCAACTACTGATTATTTTATTATTGATTAATCTGTTGATTATTCTCTTAATTAATCTATTTAGTTGCTTGGTCTATAAAATGTCAGAAAATGGTGAAACATGTCAATCACTGTTTCCCAAAGCTCAAGATGACGTCTTCATACACATACACCTCTGAGTTTGCATGTTAAGTTTCTGATTTACACAGAATCCCAACTTCAACCATTTTGGCAGGTTTTGATTTGTCAGATGAGACTTTATTAAATTCGCATGTTACAGCAGTACAGAAAACAAGGTAACAGATAAGAACTAAGAGTAATAAACACAACAAAACAACAAATCAAGTAAATAGAATTCAATCTATATACATTATAAGGCTTATACACATTACGATACTAGACTACATGACCTGACTTGACGGTTATAAAAGCAGAAAAGTTGTGCAAAATATGTGCAGAAGTTGTGGTTCTGGTAGATGTAGCTACTATAGGTATATAAACAAAGTAAATAAACTTACTACCTTACTAAATCTGATGCAACTCAACAAACCGGTTCACTCAGCTACTGTAAACACATTTGATGGACGTGATTTGCACACAGCTGAGTGATCCTAAAATAATCTGATCTTTCCCCAGTAGATGGAGCTGTTATTCAGTGATACTCGGTGTTCTTTTTCGAGAGTAATAACTCCCTTGAAATATTGCACAATTCATCTCTGAATACAGCCTCATCAGCACCTGACATAGTTAAGTCTTGCTCAGACACACTGCTGCGCGCAGCTGATGCTTATTTATTCTCCAGCAGTAATCTGCGGGAAGATAACGCTGGATATGAGGCTAAACAAACACTCGTTTAACACTGTCGACAATAGTTAAACGTCAGGCGCAAAGCAGCCGACTGTAACAGTGGTGTTAAGGTTAAGAAAATGTGTTTTTGTCCTGCCCTCCAGATCTGGTGGTAACTCGTCAGCTAGCCACCTTCCGCTTACTTGGCCCTTGGCTTGACAAAATTAGCTAACAGAAGCTAACTGACATACTCACCCAAACATCGCACCGAAAAACGACTGCGATGATTTTACTTTCTTGTCGGCTTCCGCCATTAAGGCCGTCGCTTCCTTTTCTTTCCCGCTATTGTCCATTTTAGTGTCACTGCTCTGATTTTAAAGGGAACAACGAAAAAATGCGAAAGTCAACAAACTTGCTAACCAGTGCTAGCAGCAGCGGGTTTGCCTTGTCACCTCTGTCATGTGACATGGGTGTAGCGGAAACACTAATGAAGCGTTCAGGTGCTGTTTGTAAACTCCACCTTCCAACATCCTAGTCTGAAAATAACTCAATGGACAAGAATGATAACTTTTTAATCCAGCTGTTTATATTTTTTTTGGCAAATTCCATATACATAAAATGAAATGGACCAATATAGAAAACCAAATTTTAACTTATTTCTAATTGATATTAAACTCTATTACTATTCTCTAGTCAAGCTGAAAAATAGAAAAGCAGCAAAGACCCAAACAATATTTGAAACATATAAATTTATTTATGTTTATTCATTTATTCCTCTTTCTATGTATCATTTTGCTTTTATTGATTTTAAAAAAAGCTTCTTGCACAATTTCTTTACCAAATGTTTTTTTTTTTTTTTTAATTATTTATTTATTTTGTCATAACTGAATTCTCTGGCACTTTGTTTCCTCTTTTTGTTCTTCATACTTTATATGTTACTGTTGTTTGAGTTTGACTGTTCTCAATAAAGTTGAAAAAAAAAAAAAGCTAAAAACTCCCAAGACTCCCAAGTTATAATATCCACCAAACTGTTCTCAGTCAGCAAATAATAACAAAGACACAACATATTATGTGTTTTTGTGTTTTTTAATCAATTTTAGAATCGATTAGAAGTGATCCTGTCCCAACATGTCAACCAGCAGAGGCAGTGTTGGTGTATGTAGCCCAATTGTTGAAAGATAATTGCTGGTGTTATATCATCAGTGTTAACCACGCTGTGGCCTAAATTACAACGATAATAAACATTAATGATTTTCTACATTGTCAAACAATACCTTCTCAGTTTGTATGATTTATAGCTCTTCACCAACAATTAACTGCAATAAATCCGACAGCCCATGAAGGCATCTTACAATTGGTGGTTTAAAGATCCAAACAGGTTTTAGGAGTCATATACAAAACCTCTGTTTGTGATAATAAATTGTTCAAAACATGTTCAGTTATTATGTTAATAATCCTTAAAATGGCATCTACTCCTTCTCCCTCATTAAAAATCCAGAATCTATGAATATGCAAATGTTTTTCATTTTAAAAGTTTAACTGATGAGTACAAGATGTCTCCTACTTCACTGAGAAGTCCATTCTCAGTGTTTGTGCACTGGAGGCTTCAAGTTTCAAAATCACACTTGTGCAAATTGCATACTGGCCCTCAATTGGCTCTAAACTAATGTCACAAATCATGCTCCTAGGTACACGCCTTAAACTCATATTTAAGGTGAGAACAGAGAAACTTTCCACTTTCAGGGGGTGAATGTAAAAACAAAATTCTAGTCTCAATTTTTTCATGCACATCATTCTGTACAGTGAAGCTCAAACATCCAACTGAAAGAACAAGAAGAGGAGTATTTTTGACTGGAGGAGGACTTTAAGCAAAATAGTAATGACCCTGATATATGATGCTGGTCATATCTAACTTGACTCTGGTATGTGTTTATCTAATTTAAAATTAAACGCAATATGGGGATGAGCTACAAAAATATTCCATCAGCTCCCTAATGAACAAACCCGTATGCTGTACATACTGTATATACATCATTTTCAGTGTATTATACTGCATAGATGATGTCACAACAGTTAGGTTTTATGCATAAAATATGTTTTTAAAAAAGGGAAAAGAAATTTAGCCCACATTTTTGTGCATATACAATGCATTGTGTATGTCTCAAGTCGACATACACAATGCATTGCCTCCACTTGAAACCCTTCCATATGGTCATTTGTGAAATCAAATCACAATCAAAAGTGGGAAATAATTAGATTACAACAGTGCATGTAAACACATTAAGGGTATGAAGTGAAAGGGAGGAGATCATTCATTCAATTCCCCCACCAATACTTTCCTCGTATGTAGGGCTTTCGTACAAGAACCTTTTATTGCCTGTCTTTGTTTCTTTGTGTTCATTGGAAATCTGATTTTTATGGGCCTACGAGCATGACTGGTGACATCACAAATAGCATGGAAGCCAATCCTGGTCCAATATTCAACTTAAACAAGTGTGATGTGGAAACATCTTGTGTCCAGCAGTTAAACTTCTGAAATAAAAAAAAACATTTGCTTATTCATAGATTTTGGAAGAGAAAACAAGATTTTAAAGATCCCCTCCAGACATGTTTTAAGATGTACTGGATATAAAATACTGAACTGAATAATAATTTGTGTCTGATATGGTTTTTCCACCACAAAAGTTAAATTATCTTGTTAAAATCCTTGAAATGACATCTTCTCCTTCTCCCTCATTAAAAATTCCAGTCACCTCTTAGTCGCCTCAAACCTTCAGCTTTCATTCACAATTCCTTGCCTGCCTTTATCTCATAAACACAAACACATACAAAGACACACTAACATACTGACATGCACTGGCACAAGCATAAACACTCCTCCTCGTCACCTTGTCTCCTCCTCTCTTCATATGAAATTGTTTAGACACAGTGTTAGATTATTTGAATATACTTCCCAGAATGCATTACATCGGTGTGAAAATTGTCCTGAAAACTTTTTTTTCTGGACAATTTACATGATGGAGGTTATTGTGTGTCTTTTTAAACATGTGCGTCAGAGTAGTCTGATGGTTTTCTCTCAGATCAACATTAAAACAATTCAAACCATGATGAAGATAAATATGCATGTTACTCACTTGAGTTTGTGCATGACAGTTTAAAAGCCTCACATTACACTATGGCAATATGAATATTGCACTAGGATTGACTTCTATGTTTTTGTTATAGTTCTGCTCATAGGCCTACCCCTTGAATTTAGATTTTCAATGAACTCAGAAAAACTTTCCACTTTCAGCAGGTAATTATGAAAACAGCTTTGTAGTGTCAAACTCTGCACATACATCATTCTGCACAATGCAGCTCAAACTTTCAACTGGAGGAATGAGAAGAAAAACACATTTTTGAGTGGAGGGATCTTTAAATATTTAGTTAACTTAAAAACCAGAACAGTACGTGTTTATACAATGAAGTAAAATCAGCCATAAATGTATCATTAACTCAGAAACCGTTTATCACAGTCTTTAAGTACGGTAACAATGCCAGAGTAAATGAGGCAGTTTCAGAATGTGCAGAGCAAAATGAACACGATACATTAACATCATTCTTTTTGTAATTAAAGTTTTCCATTAACTTTTTTCAATAGATACAAAACATAATGAAACACAAGACCACTTATTACAGTAAAACAGTGAAAAATAAGTAAAAATAAAATAAATCTGGACAAACAGAATTAGCTACTAGTACAGTCAGAAAAAAACAGTAAACTGTGGCAACAAATGAAAAATTTAAGATCAGGGGGCAGCATGTATCATTTAAAATGGGGTTAGAGAAGAAAACAGTAACAAAAAACAGATTGTAGGAGTATTTACTTCCTGTTAGGTTCCTCCCTTAAATACATCAGAAATTTAGACCAAACTTCATAAACCTTACCTCGGTACTTATTAGTCCTTGCGACATTAATATACTTCTTAAATATTTTAAGAAAAAGTTTTACAGGGTGTGTGAATCCATATTGACCAAACCAAGTTTCTGACTCTTCCATTTACATTAATGAGTGCCATATTTACCAATAATTATGATGATATTGACCATATAAGATACTTCTTTAGAGAGATTATCTTTGTATATTAGATATAGTGTTATACTCAGTCTGAACATTCAGGAAATACGGTGAAGGAGAGAGGCAGCACACTGACGAAGCACAGATTTCAATCAGGCAAAACGGAAGTCCCCTGTTTCCTGGCTGTAGTTGGGTCCTGTACAGCAGCCCGTGCGAGGCTGTCCTGGAGACCCCGCGCTGCCTGCACCTCTATCGTCTCGGGTGAGTTTGTTACAATGTAGCGATTTCTCTATTAATCCGAATAACTGTAACAAAGCTGCAATATTCGCGTTCTGCACACGAGCCGCGAACTGCACAGCCGCCGCGTTCGAAACGCCGCGCTGCTGCACGAGCCGGCAAACACGCTCATTTTCCACCGAATTCCCAAGCATACCCCCCTCATCCAAGACTATTCCAACATTAACTCATATTTTGCTTGCAAGGAGAGACAGATAGCTCGCTACGCAATTGCGTTTACACTCCTAAGCAAACAAATCCGCCTTGTCTTGGTTGAATCGAGGTCCCGCTGCACATTAACAGTGTTAAAATTGTGTCACTCGGTGGTTTGTTTTGAATGTCAAAGGCTCAAGCTAGCTGTACGTCAGAATATTGTTGATAGCTGGTTGGCTAAGCAGGCTAGCCAGCTAGGCTAACGAAATTCAATCTAGATGCATCAAAATGCTGGAAATAGAGGTGAAACGGGTTGTTGGAATCAAACTTTTTAATAACTTAAGAGTCTTTAGGCAGTCGTGTGCCTGTTAATTACTGTGATTGTAACGAATTGACTAAATATGCACGTAAAGCTCTTAGAAAACACTAGCTAGCATGTAGCCAGCCGCTTGCAGTGTCTCCATTCATATCCTGCGCACTGGCTCTGCTCTGACCGAGTAATGGCTACGATCCGCTGCCTTTGTAGAGCGGCAGCTGGGGATACGTTGGCTTCATAATCTCGGTATGATGTCTGCGTGGAAATTTGGGTGACTTATGTTTGTGAAACTGGAAGTGCTGTGCTCTGTTGTTGACGCTTGTAAATACAACGGAGAGACCGCACTCGGTATCTTTACAGACTGTGAGAAAACCGCGCGTTTTCAGTTTGTTGAGTCTCTTGATTGAGTCCCCAGCAGAAGAGGGATTTCATGTTGCTGTGTGGATATGTGTAAACAAGCCATGTTACAACTAATAATGAAGATGGGTATTGTGCGAAAATGTAAAACTTTGCTTGGTAATTTAGTGAACCCAGATATCTTTAAATTATATGTTTTAATATAAATGTTTAAGTTCAGCAAGCTTACAGAGTTGCCTCTGTGTTTGCTTTATTCTCACAAGATCTACAGCAAGCTCTGACAGCAATCGATGATGTAATGTTTCAAGATGTTACTCATAGTCTGATTGTGGTAAATATAGGGGTTGTGAGATGAATTTATTTTCATTTAAACAAAATTCCCTCATATGTAACCAGCCAATAAAACTGCTGTTGGGTTTGTAAGGACGATTAGTAACTAAGGTAACTGTTTTGCAGCACTTGCAAAAACTCTTTGGTGTGAAGCTGGTTTAATGACTCATGTTACATTTACTTCATACTGTCCAAGAGTAAAAAGCTTGAGTAAAATATTTATTTTGACCGAGCATAGTTAGTTAAGTCCTCTGTGATATGTTGAAAAATGTAAGAGTAAAAATCTGAATACAGGATATTAACTTTTTTTTAACTTTTTTTTTTTTTTTTTAGTTCTGTGTTGAATACAGTGTAATACAGACTCAAAAAGAGGTTTATTTCCTTCAAGGACCATCCATGCTGAAAATGAGTGCTGTGCAGAGCTTTGCTGAAAGAATAAACTTTTTTTTTTTTTTAAAGAGCCAGATTAAATTTTTGACTATATTAATGTATCACCATGTGACATTACTTATTGCCACTCTGAGGCAGAGGAGCACTTGAAGTTAGAGGAAAGGGGGAGTAAAATGAAGTTGCAGTTTTGTGGTTGTTCATCATCATAATATTTTGGCTAACTGATGTCGAAATACAGCTTTAATTTAGCACTCTAACTTAAACAACTAAGCACTTAATACGGAGCTAAAATATAACACAGCTGGGCGTTGTAATAACCTTTTAACAGTGGAAATACTCATTTGGGGAAGGTCATTTTTTGTTGATGTTAAGTTTTGTTTTTCTTTGAAAGTGCATTCATAATGAAACAAATCACAGTTGGTTGACTTCAAACCTTTTTCATCTTTAACAGTTGTCATGGATGATGAAGACGGCAGGTGCCTTCTAGATGTAATTTGGTAAGTCGTTGCAGACACGGCGCAGGAAACAGCTTGATATTATAACAAACTGTTAAGTCGTCTCTTTTGTGTTGTCATGTACTGGTTTGATTCACATTGTTTTCTCCTTCAGTGACCCAGAAGCTCTCAATGACTTTCTTCATGGATCTGAGACCCATGTGAGTATAAGAGGGGAAAAAAAGTGAAAGAAGTTAGGGTTAGGGTTACACAAAATGGTTTTGTAATTGATTAGATTAGGAGTCTTAATTGTGCGTATTTTAGTTTGGGCTCGTGTGACTCTTGAGTCACTTTCAGGTTACACTTTGATGCACCTTGCAACCCATGTCCCTCACTGCTTTCATTTACCCTTTTTTTTTTTACTGCTTTCTCTGCTTAATGGTTGTCTTTGCTTTTTGAGTGCACTATTTATGGTTTCAGCCTGCCTTCCCTTTTTAATCTGGCTATTTCACAAAATGAGAAATGCAAATACTAACGCTTCCCAACTCTGTGTTATTCCTATCATTTTGCCCCTCTGTCCCAAAATCTTTTCGCTGGTTCTTTACAATCTGGGTTCTCTGGTCTGTGTTCTGTCCTTTCCTTGCCCTCCTCCTCTGTTTGATGGTCTGTTTGTTTTTCTGTCCTGGTGGCTTTTGCCTGCTGGTTTGGGTGCCTTTGGTTTCTGTCTGTCCTATCCTGGGTGGGTGTGTCTGTAGTTGGACACTGACGACCTTTTGGATGGTTCGAGTGACCCCTCCAGCTCGTTCTTCTCTACCACTGGGGTGAGTAGAATCCCCCAATCCTCTTCCTCCTGTTTTCTACCCATCTATGTAGCATGCATGTCCAATTACCCTCCCCTTCCACTAACACATCTACACTCTACAAGCTTTGATTTGCCGCGATGAGACAATAGGTTTTTGTGGGGTTTTCGTGTCTGCATTTCTGTGTTACCTCAGTTATGCTTCTCTTCATCACATCTAGTCATCAAAATTCATCCATCATCTTGTTTCACTTCTGTCTTTTCTTGCCCCTTTTCCTTTAAGGGCCATGTTCCAGAGGTCCAGCCTGCTGTCCAGCTGTCGGCCAATGAGCCAGCAGGCCTGCCCAGAGTCAGTGTTGACCTGGACTTCCTGGAGGATGATGACATCCTGGGTGGATCCCCAGGTGGTGAAGGTGGGAGCAATGGCATTGGGACAAATCACGAGCCATGTGACATCCTGCAGCAGAGCTTGGCTGAAGCCAACATTACAGAGCAAAGCCTACAAGAGGCAGAGGCTGAGCTGGACCTGGGCTCCTTTGGAATTCCAGGCCTTACGCAGGTGGTTCAGACACTGCCTGATCCCAGCCTCTCTGGGGCTGGAGGCGCTGCTGTTGGTGTAGGCATAGGTGTTGGAGGAGCAGCAGCGATTTTCCCTGGGTCAGCCCAAAGCACCACTGCTACTCCTCCCAATGCCACAGCTGACATGCTAGGGTCAGTGCTTGCTCAGCAAGGCCTCCAGCTCCAACCCCAGGTCATGAACAAGGCCATTAGCGTTCAGCCATTTATGCAGCCTGTGGGCCTGGGAAATGTGACGCTTCAACCCATTTCAAGTCTCCAACCTCTTCCTAATGGGAGTCAGTCTGGACATTTGGGTATCGGACAGATTCAGGTTGTGGGTCAGCCCACAGTCATGACTATCAATCAGTCTGGGCAGCCAATCCTGGCTAAAGCCATGGGTGGTTACCAGCTGCACCAGTCTGGGCCAGAGGTATCAGGTGCTGGTTCTCAGGCGGGGCTTGGAGGCTCAGGAGGTGGACTTCTGATCCAAGGTAACAAAGCCACTTTGGGATCTCCAGCTTTAAATGGACCGGCTGTTTGTGTTAGCAGCACAAACAGCAGCAGTGGCGGTACAATGACTGCTCCTGCTGGACTTGTGGGCTTTGGAAGCTCCCCTCTAAGTTCAGGAATTGGACCCCAGTCGCAAACTCAAGGCCAAATCATGCAGAACGTGATCATTCAGCGCACACCAACACCCATTCAGCCTAAACCCCCTCAGGGGGGAGCCATCCAACCGAAACTGTTCAAACAGCAACAACAGCCACAACAGCCACAGCCAGCGCCCCAACCCCTGCAAAACGATGCCCACAAGGCTCTAGGGCTGCAGCAACTTCCAGTTTCTGCTGCTCAAAACGTAGCCTTCCTGACTGGAAAACCAGGCTCTAATGTTGTCCTGAGTACTCAAGCCACAACACAAGGCCCTCAGTTTCAACAAACCCTGTTCAAGCAACAAGCTGCACAACCATCTGGCAAGCCCCTCAGTGTACACTTATTAAACCAATCAGGCAGCATCGTTATTCCCTCTCAGACAGTTCTACAAGGTCAGAACCACCAGTTTCTCCTGCCACCACTACAGGCAGGTGGGCAGATTCTGACCCAACACCCCGGGGGCCACATCATAACTAGTCAGGGTCCTGGTGGACAGCTCATTGCAAACCAGATTTTAACTGCAAACCAGAACATCAACTTGGGCCAGGTGTTGACTTCACAGGGCCATCCTGGGGCTGCCCACATCCTCTCCGGACCCATCCAGCTCCAGCCTGGGCAGATGGGCACACCCACCCTCTTTCAGATGCCTGTCTCATTGGCTCAGAGTCAAAGCCAGACACAGACCCACACTGTCTCAGGTCATGCCCAGACAGTCATACAAGGCATGCCAATACAGAACTCCCTGACCATGCTGAGTCAGGTGGAGGGGTTGAGCCCCGCAGTCAGCCTTCAGCCAGCCCTGCAGCCCCAGCCAGGTGGAGTCCCCAGCAGCAGCAGCACCGGAGCAGCAACCATGGCTCAGGGCCAGCCTGGAGAGTGTGTTACTGTGCTAGGAAGCTCCACAGACCAGGCTGCTCATCCCACCCAGCAGCATGTACCACAGTCCTCTATCCTCGCCATGCAACCGACTTCGTCTGTGTCCACGGCTACCACAGTACCCTCCTCTTCTCCGTCCATGTCTGTGTCCACCTCTTCCTCTGTGACAGCAGTGGGGCTGGTCCCCCCTCAGGCTCAACACAGTCCAGGGAGGTTATTGTTCACCAACTCAAGCATGATCCTGAGCCAGGAGTCTCTGCAGATGTTTCTGCAACAGGTCAGTGTTCCACTCTTGCATGTTTGCTTTAATTGTGTACAGTTAACATTGTCTTAAAACACATAAATAACATGCACGGAGTGATATCATGGTCTGACCTTTTTGGTTTACTATTTTACTCCCCCTCTCCTCCAATCCTCCTCCTCCTTCCCTTCCTCGTCCTGAAATGGTAAATGTACTCCTATCAGGAGCAGCACCACCAAACAGAGAATGAGTCAACCCCCTCTGTGGGCGTACCAGCGTCTGTAATCGTCAGCAGCAACAACATCACTACTCCAGCCCCCGCTGTCCATGACAGCCAATTAACTGACTCTTGGGTGGGTCAGAGCCACAGCTCTTCCCCTGGCCTCTCCCACATGACAGCAGTGGTAAAGCAGGTAGAAATGCCCCTTTATGTTAAGCCCCACCCACTTGTTGCTGCTGCTGCTGCCGCCACAACGTTAGGGTACCTAACCTTTCCCCATCACTGCTCTGTAGTCCTCTTCTGCATTAGTCATTGCTTCCATCGCTTTCACAGTTGCTATGCAATTCCCAAGCGCAAAAATTACTCATTTGCTTGCAGCTTCTGTGTGTTTCTAACATTGCTTTGTTAAAGGTAAAGGCATGATCATTGCACTTATCCATATGAATTGAGTGTCAACCATTGCGCTATTTTAATATTTAGCTGTATGCACCTCATATAAGTTGGCATTGTTAATCAAATGCCAGTTCTTCCTTTGTCTAACTAAAGTTAATTTTTAAACTAACTTGGTATGTTTTTCATCCATTCTATGTATATAGTAACAAATAAAACCATGCTCATGCTTAATAGAAGAGCTACCAAGGTGCCAAGTGCAATTTATTGACCTCTTTACTAACACTGTTATCAAATTCAGTCAGCTCACCTTCATCTGCTGCATTACTGACCAAGGACTGATCAATCAATCCACACCTCACAACCCTGCACTCCTCATTTAGACTCTTAATGTGCCACTACCCCCTTTTAACCCCTAGTCTGACCAGTGTAACGACCCCAAATCAAAGTTACATGCTCTGCTGACCCCCCCTCCTCCACCCCCCCCCCCGTACCTGAAGTTTTTAGATCACCTTCTACTTTACAATCACAGATCCGCAGATCTTGACTTCTTGCTTTTGTCAACTGTTTTCTTTTTAGCTCGCCAAATGATCATCGCTCCCTTTTTTTATGTGTAATTCTCCTCAAGCACTAGAGAAAATCATTGGGCTTTTTCTACTTTTACTTAAGCAACTACTAGATTTTCAAGTCTAATACTTTTTTTTTTGCTTTTGTACAGTTTAGTGTTGTTGTAGATTTTTATTGGGGTTGGGCGATAATTCAGTATTATCATATATCGATTTTCAGTGGAATTGTATTGTTATGATATGATTATATCATGCAATTAACAATGCCAAGAGAATTGTGATTAAACACTAACATATACATACATTACACATAACATTTAGTCTTGCATACATTTGCCATATCATGATAAATATTGATATTAGCAAAATTAAGATTGTGATATAGCCATGTCGCCCAGCTCTACTTTGTATCTAGTGTCAAATCTTAAACCTTGCACCAGAATCATATTTACTATATACTGTCTGCATGCAGAATTTTTAGTCTATATGATTTTTGTGCTTGATGTCCCGATTTTTTCTACTGTGTTAAAATACTGTTTGCATCCCTGAATCAAATCAGCATATAAGTATTTTGATTCCACTTCCTCAGGTACCCTCCAGTGGACATCAGCAGCCCCTGAAGATCCAGGGCATGTCCCCCTCACCGGCCTTGACCAGTCACGCCACAGCGCCCCCGGTGGCAGACAGCCCCCAGCCTTCCCAGTCTCCTCTTACTCTGAGCCAGCAGATCCAGTCGCCACACCATCAACAGCAGTCGCGTCCTCCCTCTCAGCCTCAGCCGCAGTCTCAAACTCCCTCCCGCTCATGCACACCTTCATCTCACCCTCCGCTCTTTATTGTCCATAACCAAATTGCAGAGTCCCCCCAACCAACTCCGCAAGGTCAGCCACAGCAGACGCAGCCCCAACAGGCACACATTCAAGTTCAGCTTCAGTCTCAGCCACGGCCGGCCTCTCAGCCGGCGCCCTACCAACAAGAACAACCTCCTATGTCACAGTCACCCAAGCCTCCTCCTGCACCACCTGTACAGCACCAGTTCACTGCTCCTCCTGTCAGCACTTCTGCCAGTGCTGTAGTGAAAACCCAGGTTCCCATCCAGGGCCTGTCAGCAGAGCAGCAGCACCACCTGCAATTAGTAGGAGCGCAAATTCAGACCCTGTCAGCCATCACCCAACCCTCACCTCAGCAGAAACAGCTGCTGGAGAAGCTGCACCAGGTATTGTGTCCCAGTTCACCATAAACTTTCCTTAATGAAAACTTGTTATGGATTTTGCCAGTGAAGCAATCTTCACATGCAACTTTTTTTTACCCTGTTGTGGTTCAGCAGTTGACAAATCTCTGTACGCTGCCGGTAAATGTGTGCTGTAAACATATGAGCTGGTTTGCAGCATTCAATACAACATTAATAGTGTAGTGTTTTTTATCTGATACAAACTGTTGTAGAATGTAATACCTGTGATGCATGTGTGTGGTTGTAAAATTTTCCCACAATTCAACAGAGTTTTTTTAAAATAATAAGTTCAATACATTGGAAATAGGGGAAAAATCATTTCATATATTATCACTGGCAATAGGTGAGTATACTCATACTTTTGTTTTCTTTCACACTTTTGTAACTGCTGGTGATTGGATTGGTAATCAGCTTATCAGTACAAATCAGTAGTCGGAGTAGGCTCCAGGAAACCTCTATGATTTAGAATTTCTTGTGAACAACAATGTTTGATTAGACTGTCCTGATGTGTTTTCAGGTCCAGCAGAACATCCTGCTGCAGTCCAAGCAGTCTGCTCAGCCTCTGCCTCTGCCTCAAGCAACCAGTCAGTTCAGCTCCCAGCAAGACGTGCCTGTCGACAAAGTGGTGATAACATCATCAGCCAGCGCCGGTACACCTGCTCAGCTTCCCTCAGTGCTCGTCAAAACTCCTGCTACAGGTTAGACATAATTAACCGTTAATAATGCAAAACAGCAGGACCCTGAAAACGTGTGTTGAAGTATTTCCCTCTGTAATGATTTGTTTTCTTCTTGTTTTAGCCTCAAGTGACTTAAAGGTATTCTCAGGAGCCCAAGGGCCAGCTGGAGCAATGGTGAATCAGACTGTCACTCCTGCCAGCCTTACCCAGCCTGCACAGGTAGGCGACATTACAAAGCCAATTCCTTAGATGACATGGATGGTGGTTATTGTGTGTTGTGTGCTAGCTGCTCTATGAGTTCCCTTCATGCAATTCTGAATTTTATAGTGATAGTCTTTTAAACATTTTCATTTCAAGTATTTTGTCACTTTCTAACCTTTTCTCCCCTATTTCCCCTAAAGGTTCAGCCAAAGCCAGGAGTGATCAGCTCAGTTGGTGGGATGACTCTGGGGAAAGGTGGGATGCAGATACAGGTGTTAGGAACTAGTCTGACTCAAATGCCTGCTCCACAGCCCCCTGCTCCAGTACAAACTCAGGTACATGATAGTGAGGTCCTACAAAACTTCCTCCAGTGTTTAAGCTTCAGCTTGAATGTTTTAATCACTGGTTTTCATCTGTTTGCTCACATCACAGACGACAATGAAGATGCCTTTCAGTGCAGAGCCCAGCAAAGAAGCGAGGTGTGTGCCGCAAGCATGTGAATGGCTTATTTTCAGTGTCTCATAATGTCATTTTTGTAAATAGTATTTCCTTATGCACTCCTAACCGCAGGATGCTAGAACAGCTGAGGAAACAGCAAGGTTCAGTGCTTCACCCAAACTACAGTGCTCCTTTCCACTCTGTTGAGGACACACTGCACAGATTGCTGCCTTACCATCTCTACCAGGGAACTGCCAACTCTTCTCAAGACTATCAAAGAGGTAATGAAAAGGCTCCAGTGCAGCAGATATAAAGGTTTATTTACTTTTTTCCTCATTTTTGATCCTCATGAACATTTTGGTTCTTTTGTGCACAGTGGATGATGAATTTGAGAGGGTCTCCTGCCAGCTGCTGAAAAGGACCCAGGCTATGCTGGATAAATATCGCTACCTGCTCTTTACAGAGTCAAAGGTAAGTTTATAAACTAGCATTGTCACGATAGGCCTTCTTTTTGCCCCCTTTGTCTTGAATTGATATTGAACTGATGGCTTTTGGTGTTTGAACCTGAGCAGAGAATGGGCCCCTCGGCTGAGATGGTGATGATTGACCGGATGTTCATTCAGGAGGAGAAGATTGCATTAAGTCAGGACAGGATTTTGGCCAAGGAGAGACCAGGTACTCTACCCCTGTCTGTGGCCATACATTGTTTTTTTTGGTTGCCTTTATCTAAATTAGTTGTATGCTAATGATATAATTTTGTTTATTTAATTGCAGAGGAGTTTATGGCAAACGCACGCATGTTGGAGAGTGTAATTTCATCACAACAGAAATCACCTTCTGCTGAGCCCACCTCAGTAACCGGGGGTGTAGCCGCTGCTGCTGCTGCCGCCCCCGCTGGCCCTGCTCCAGAACCGGCAGCTCCTGCCCCAGCCCCTCTTCCAAACGTCACCCCGAATCCTCCCACTACACCCACCCCAGCTCCTGCTCCACCACCTCCCGCTGCCCCTTCAACCACCCCTTTCCCTCCGACAAAACTGGTAATAAAGCAGGGTGGAGGCGGAGCCTCTGTGTCCTGGTCCAGCAGCTGCCCCACACCTCCAGCTGCAGCCACCAGGCTGGTGGCCGAACCCATCAGCCAGAGCTCCTCCACCTTCAGCCGTACTCCAGCAGCATCGTCCTCCCTCTCCTCCTCCTCCTCTTCCTTCAACTCTCAAGTGGCCGACGATGACGACGCTCTCCCACAGCGAACCAGCAAACCACCTATCAAGACCTACGAGGCTCGCAGGAGAATAGGCTTGAAGCTGAAGATCAAGCAGGATCAAACGGGGTTCAGTAAGGTGGTCCACAACACTGCCTTAGACCCAGTGCACACACCTCAACCTCAGCAGAGCAGCCAGTCCATATCTCAAACTCAGCCTGAAGCTACTGTACCGCACCCAAAGTCCTACCCTTTATCAACCCCTCCCACTAGCGTCATCAGAACTCAGTCTCCCATATGCACTGCTTCTTCGTCCTCATCAGTCACCACAGCAACCACCCAGTCTAACCCGCCACTAAGAGGTAACGTTCCCCCTAGTGCTGCCCCATCTTCCTCTACCTCTTCCTCTCATACTTGGTCGTCGTCCACTTCCTCCTTCTCCTCCTCCTCCTCCTCCTCGTCCACTCAAATGAACGGGACGTTGGATCACCATGACGCGGGCGGGGTCAAACACAATCCTGCCTCCACTGCCACTCCCTCACAGACCACCTGTCGCCTCCCCCTTCGAAAAACCTACCGGGAAAACATAAGTCCCCGGGTCAGACCTGGTGTCCCGGGGGGAGGAGACGAGAGCGTGTCCTACCCTAGACCCACGCTGTCACCCCCCAGGCACGAGGGCTCATCTTCTCCCTCAGAGCGGACAGTGATAGCCAGCGTGAAGGTGGAGAAAAGAGGCAGGGAGGCCTTGCATCCTCACACGGGGTCAAGCCACGAAACGTGCCGCTTAGGGAGTGCAGTGCAGGGGCTGGACGACGTGGACGAGGTGTTTAACCATGGTATCAAAACCACACAACACCATCATCTCCCACAGCTTATGGACAGGGAGGGGGCAAAAGGGAGAGGGGAGGAGCACACAGACCAAGAGACAGATGTAAGTAAATACAAGAGGGCGAAAGGAAAAAACAGACAGAGGGCAGCCGGGACATTCAGAATGGACCAGCACGCCCCTGGGCCTCCCTCTCCAGAGTCCTCCTTAACACGAGACTCTTTGCTTCCTGCCAAACGCTGCAAGTCAGACTCCCCCGACATGGATAACGCCAGCTTCTCCAGCGGCAGCCCTCCAGACGACTCTCTGAACGAACACCTGCAGTGCGCCATTGACAGCATCCTCAATCTGCAGCAGGAGCCCTCTGCCCGCGGGCACATTAAAGGGGGCAACAGCAGGCCCCACCAACACCAAAGCCAGCGCCCAGGGGGCTCTGCAGCCTCATCCCACAGACCCTCAGTCCCATCCTCCTCCTCTGCTTCCTCGTCCTCCTCCCTGGCCCAGCACCCTCAGGTCGGTGGCCGTGGCCACAATGGCAGCCTGGTGCCCCAGACTCAAAGCAGATAACAGCCCCTCAGCCCCAGGCCGGACTGACACACGGGAGGGGGGGGGGGGGGACTAAGAGACAGACTTGGGGGCATGGGAGGGTGGCGGGCACTGTGAAAACAGTATCACTGTACTACTTTGCCAAGCTGTGTTGGCTTTGTTTGTCCATTTGAATTGTCCAGACATTTCTGTCATTTACGGCCTGAGGTAGACCCCCGCCACGATGGAAGAAATGAGAATGTGTTAGGAGGTAAAACTGTCTCTGGGTTGCAGACATGAAGCTACCTGTTGTTTTGTATGTGTTCTCTCAGCCAAGCTCCAGTAACAAGATGAAATTGTCAGAAGTTGTTCTCTATTTCATTCTTCCTTTTTCTCTTTTGATCGTTTTCTTTTTCTCATTCAGTATTCATACATTCCTTTTCAAGTGGCCTGAACACTAGATTCTATCCTGGTTTGAACGGTGTCCCAGTAAGCATCCGGCAGCTCATTTAAACAGGTCAGAAGTCAGCAACCTCCTTTTTAACTTGGCTACCTAGAGTTGAGACAGAAGAGAATATAACCAAATTCATACTGTAAGAGGTCACAATACAACCGGTATCTTCCTTCACCAACCTAATTTGATTCTCTTATCACAGAGATAATGCTGTCCTACAGATGCAAATAGCACAAGCTAAAATGATACACAGTCCAAGTCTTTATCAGGAATACATTTCTTTAAGATGGGAAATAAACTTTGAAGGCTTTTACTGCTCACACAGCAACTGCTCTTTGTCTTCGATTGGCCAAATCAAACAGCCTCAAACCTCCATCATGCCTGCATTTTAAAGTAAACATGCTGAGAAAGTCATTTGAAAAGTGTAAAGCGGTTTTCCTTTTGACTGCTCTTGGGTACTGTAGTACTTTTCTGTTAAGATGTAAACTAACATGTTATAAGGAAATTCAAATGACTGACAATTCCCCCCCCAACCCTGGTTCTTGTTTTTAGACCTCACCTCCACACACACACACACCCGCCCCCTCCCCCTTTTGCTTATAATGCCAGGTTAGGACTTGATGCATTGCAGTCAGCAGGGGGCAGGCCAGTTTTAACTGTTGATTTTCTGTGTTCTGAGTCTGTTTGGTTTAATCCTTCTGCCACTGTGTTCCTGCCTCCCTTGTGTGTTTTTTTTTTTTTTTTTTTTTTTTGTCTTTTTTAAGCCTGGTGGACAATTCAAACACAAACACAGCACAAGCATTGAAATGGAAAAAAAGGAACAATAATAATGTACAAAAAGACCGTAAGAGAATTTGAAGTATAGTATTACAGATTAATTTTGTATTGTATTTATTGTGTATAATGACACTTTTTAAAAAGAAATGTACATTTAGTAAAACTGTAAATTAAACCTTGCTTCTTTTATGAAACATTGCAGGTCCTGCAGTCATTTGTCCAGCACTTTATACAGCGATCGCTGATCATCGGGGTTACATTCCTTTGGATGACTAATGATTACTGAATGATAGTCAGGAGGGGATGGTGCTGATGAATGTTGGGGTGTGTTCTCTATCAGCCAGCCAGCAGGTGGTGCATGGAAATGGAAAAGTAGAGCTTCATCCCCTGAAGGGTTCACAGAGTTTGGGAGGAGCAAAAGAGTTTAAACTGACTGTCACGTCTGTAAGACGATGACATGGTACTATAGGTTAAATAGAAAAGATTAGAACTGAAAGACGTGGAGATAGGAGCAGCTGTAGTGGTGCAGCATTGTCGCTCATAATTTGCATAAGCATACTGTAGGATTATGTCAAAAAAAAAAAACGACTCCACCCAAATTATTTATTCACAACCATCCCCCCTCCTCCTCCTCCTCCTCCTCCTCCTCCTGGTCTACGCCCTCTGGTCACAGCTCATCCCTGCCCAGAGCAGGATGTGAGTGCTGCCCACAGTGCTGCCAGGCATCCATGGAAGAGGAGGTGCATTAAAGTAGGAGGGAAGCAAAAAAGTTAGCCTCAGTGTGGTGCGCCCGTGCGTCTGACTGTTTGACTTGTGCTCTTTCAGCGAGCAGAGTAAGGATCCTTGCCAGATCTGGAGCTCATCTGAAATATATTAAACCCTGGAGAAGAACGTTCCTCTGTAATCTAGCTGCGTTGACGCTCCACTGAGGGCTCCTATTTGCTGTCAGAGGTACACCCATACATGTAACAGCAGCTCCTCCAAGACACTGACTGTTTTTGTCTCCTCAAGTCAAAATATTTTTCCAAGCTCCAGAGGGCAAGACTGAAGAGAGGGGGAGAGAGAGAGAGAGAGAGAGGGATCAAGGTGCTTGAAGAAGTCTGCTTTCTCCGTAATAACTTGGTAAATACTCCTTTTTAAACCCTAAATATGGCTATATTGATCAACTTGTGTTAAAGCTTTTATTCAAATATAACCAGATTGTGATACAGTTGGTGGAAAATGAGCCTTCATGGTGTTTGATGAGTGCAAAGATTACAGTTTAGCTGCAGAAGTAATACACAGGGAAACTTGTAAACTCTCAGTGGCTCTTTTGTACAGTTTTTCAGTAGTTTATTCATTTGGATGTTTAAGTATAACTCAACTTATACTTGTTGTTCCTGCAGGCTAGAGTGCTGCATTTCTTGTTCCAACTCCAGAACTGTGGTGCACAAACCCACAAGGCATTTTCCACCATCCTTAAAGTTTAGAAATTGATCTCACAGCCTTTAACCAAACCTTTAATTCTCACGGGACACATGGAAATGAACTCTTGTTCATACAGCTTTGGTTGGCACAGTGCTTTGTTTTTATGACATTTCTTCTTCCCTCTTGTGTGTAATGGTGGTGAAATCACATTTAATGTCTCCGTTGTAGATCTCCTGGGATCGCCATTTTGACAAGAACTCTTTCCACACTGGTCTTGTGACATGTCAGGGCTGTGTTGCCTATTCTTTTTAGGCAGATTTTTTTTTATCCTAGTTCAAATGGGATTTGCAAGAGAGAAACTCCCTGCAGATGACTTAACATCTGCTGGTGCGTGTCTTACCTTTGTGCCTTTATGTCAGTCTGCTTCTAATAATGAGCTGTGCCTTCCATATCTAATCCAGTGCTTCTGTTTATGTAGACTCTGGTAGAAGAAAAAAAGAGCTTTCTACTCAAGGGTTAAATTTGTTTTTCCATGTACAGAGTACCCTCTAAGAGGTCTTTTCCTTACATGAACAATTGAGTCATGTACGTATTTCATGTTCCACTGAGAGGAACTGCAGGGGATGAAAGGAATGTCTTACTCATTTCACCGTAGAGAAAATGAGCTGTGCCTGTGCAAATCCTGACACAGGGTTGGGTTTGCAAGTTTTCCAACATGAACACCAACTTTTTCCAGGCATGCACTGACAATGTTAGGCAGAGTCCTGGTGGGCTGACGCTTACTCCAGATTCCACATCATTACTCTAGGTCGTGGCAGACTTTGAAAACCAGGTGCTCAGATACGTTCTGTCATTTGGATTAATCTCTTCTTTTTCTATTTGGATTAACTTCTACTTGTCTCCTTTTCCTGTCCACATTTCAGGCACTATAAGTTCTCAGTGTGGCAACTGTTTTCAAAGGGGAAGGTCCACACTTCAAACGAAACATCAGCCCTATCGTTCCTCTTGGCGTGTGCAGAGGAGGTTTCAAGGACAAGTGAGCAGTGTTCACATAAATACAGGAAACATCTGAAGGTCCAGCCAGGAGGAAATACAGCTCCAAACAACTGGCACAACTCTGACACTGTTTTTTTGCAAGAAACTCCCAATCATCTTGTTAGTCAATCAAAATGTCACGTTGGGGACGAAAAAATGTGAAGAAGGCCCCTGAGGTCATCCGCACTGTGACAGAAGGGCTCAAGTCCCTGTACCGTAAGAAGCTGCTGCCTCTGGAGCAGTTCTATGGTTTCCATGACTTCCATTCTCCCAGTCTGGAGGATGCAGACTTTGATAATAAGCCCATGGTGCTGGTGGTGGGACAGTATTCCACAGGAAAGACAACGTTCATCAAGTAAGACATCACAGCTGTGCATCAAACATTTTTTCACTGTTAAATTTAGTGTGATTGTTAAGTTCATCTAAGTACCAGTACTGAAAAAAATCACAAGCTATATGTGTGACTGACAGGTATCTACTGGAGCATGAGATTCCTGGGAGCAGGGTGGGACCTGAACCCACTACTGACTGCTTCACCGCCATCATGCATGGGGAGGTGGAGGGAGTCATCCCTGGAAACGCCCTTATTGTAGACCCCAACAAGCCTTTCCGCAAACTCAACCCATTTGGAAACACCTTCCTCAACAGGTGAGAGTGGGGATTTTATTCACAGTGTGTAATCGTTCCACTGAAAGAGCCAGATAGATAGATAGATAGACAGATAGAGCATGCACAGACTATGTGAAAGAACTCAAGGAGGGAAACAGGGAAGGAGAGATAACAGAAAGCTTTTTTTTGCTCTTTGGAATTTCATGTCCTTGTGCCAAATTTCAGAGCGGGGAGGCACTTGCCTTATTTGTGGAAAAATGGAGAAAGGGAACGATATCACCCGAGAGGGTGATGAAAGCTAATGTACTCAGACAGGAACAGCAATGTACGTAAGTTCAAAGACAAGGTCAGAGGGCTGTGCAGCCCCTCAGGGCAAGGAAAAATAAATGAAGTCACAGACTGTGTCAGGCATAGGGAATTTGTATGAGACACCTCAACACTGAGGTTCTTTCTTGTGCTCTGTTTACTGTCTGGCTGCCAGATTTCTGTGTACGTTTTTCCACTGATGTAAACCAAGAAAACTGAAGTCACATGTTTTACGACAAAGTGCTATTAGTTGCTAGAAGCATGGACATGTGGGTCTGAAGTGACAGGAACGTACTGTGCCTCTGTTAAAAGGGCTCCACAGTGAAGTTCGGATGCTAGTTTTCCCGTGGAGTCCCTTTCTCCCACTGCAGGGTGTGTTTGTGAACGTATTTGCGTCTCTACTCTTGCGTACACTTCCCGTTCTGGAAACTGGTGGCTCGTTAAGCCCATAAGCCACAGGAAGTGGTGTTGTTGTTCTAAGCCACACATCGTTAGCGGGCCTTATTGTTTGATTCTGGCAGTAGTGGTCATTTTCCTTCAGGAAGCCCAGAGCAATGAGCTTGTACACAATGGCCTACAGTTGGGGCGGGGAGAGGGCAGCTTCCAATCTGCTCCTTAGATCACGTTGGCTTCTTTGATGAGAGTTAACCATATTTCACATAACTTAGATTCTTTCCATCTAAACTAACAGTGTTTCATACAAAACTGACCTCTCTGAACTTGTGTTTCATCATCGTATATGTGACTGTTCTCCCGTCTGAAAATACCAGGTTCCAGTGCGCCCAGATTCCCAATCAGGTCCTGGAGAGTATCAGCATAATTGACACACCAGGGATCTTGTCCGGAGCCAAACAGAGAGTGAGCCGAGGTGAGGGAGGTAAAAAAGGTAAGGAGAGGGCATGGGGGGTCCCACAGAGACACACATCCCTGAACATCGGCTCACAAACTCATTGCCTTGGCACGCCCCGCTAACTCATGGGACCAGTCTGCTCTGTCACAATAACACTTGGCAGCAGGGTAAGAACCTCTATCAACAGCAATTAAATCATAATTGGGAACAGAGACGGTACACAACAAAAATTCTGTCATCACGTGTGGAGGAATGTGCTGTTGAGAAATAATGGTCATTGTCATGGATCTCACAGTAATTTTTCACTTTTCAATTAATCCATGCTTTAAGTAATCCATTACTACTCAAGTTAATCTGCATGAACAACTAACAAGTTAATCCAAATTATGAAAATAATAATAATAATAATAATAATAATAATGATAATAATATTTCCTATTGGAGGTATGTAGCCATGCAGATAAGTGTTTTTTTCTGCTGAGGCTTTTGAATATCCATCAGCGAGATTTCTGCCTCCACCCCAATGCAATGGAGGTGGATGAAGTTTTGTTTGTACTGCTCACTGCACTGAAAAAATACAATCAAAAAAATTCCAGCATCGACATGTCTCTTCAGAAACAGTGTCCCAGTTTCTCTGGGTAATCCAAAGTAGTTACGATGAAGACAGCTTGCAGTGAAGTCTGTGCATTATCCAGAGTAACTGGGACATTGTTTTTGGACAGACAGGATCCTGCTGATTGTTTTTCTTTTTTAAAATTTTGATAAACTGTACATTTTCAGAGAGAAGTGGATATCTTGAAACCTAGGAGGATAAAACCCAAACTATCTAGGTGGCTAGAAAATAAGAGAGAAAATATGTTTTTAGTAATTTGGGTGAACCGACCCTTTAAATATGATCAAGTGGATACAGATAAAGAAATCCCTTAGAAATATTAAGATTTGTTTTGTTAGACAGTTTCAGTATCTTACACAGAGTGGAGCCTTGGTGTCTGGATACACAGCTGTTGTGGGTTTGACAGATAGAGATAAGAGGTGTGAAGGGTTTGTGTCTATGTCGACCTTCTCCCCTCTCCTTACTCAGTGTGGGTTCAGTGCACACTGTACATTTAGGCTCATGAATACCTTAGTTATCCAGACTTTTTTCCCACCCAAACAGGCTATGACTTCCCAGCTGTGCTGCGCTGGTTTGCTGAGCGTGTGGACCGCATCATCCTGCTGTTTGATGCACATAAACTTGAGATATCAGACGAGTTTTCTGAGGCCATCGGTGCCCTGAAGGGTAATGAGGATAAGCTGCGTGTGGTCCTCAACAAGGCAGACATGGTGGGCACCCAGCAGCTGATGCGAGTGTATGGTGCACTCATGTGGTCCCTGGGGAAGGTGTTTGGCACCCCGGAGGTTCTGCGGGTGTATATTGGCTCCTTCTGGTCAGAGCCACTGATGGTTAGCGACAATCGTAAGCTGTTTGAGCTGGAGGAGGAGGATCTGTTCGCTGACATCCAAAACCTTCCTCGCAACGCAGCTTTGCGTAAGCTGAACGACCTGGTCAAGAGGGCACGCCTGGTCAGGGTGGGTGAAAAATCTGTGCATGTTTTTTCTTTTTTTTTTTTGCATGTGTTCAATGTGTTCATTAAATGATTATTGTGACAGGTTGACATTATTGCACTCTAATCATGTTAGTAGTGTTAAAACCTACTGAATCTAAAGTGTGAGCTGAGTAAAAATCTCAGCTCACAAAGGTCCAAAGAATTGCAAAGTTTATTTTATAAAAAATAAACTTTGCTGTGCTTTTTCTTAATCCCAGGTCCATGCCCATATCATCAGCTATCTGAAGCAGGAGATGCCTTCTGTCTTCAGGAAGGACAATAAAAAAAAGAATCTCATCTACCAGCTGCCAGTTATTTTCTCCAAGATCCAGCTGCAGCATAACATCTCTGCTGGAGACTTCCCGGATTGTGCTAAAATGCAGGTTAGTAGTTTGTTGGTTTTCACATTTATAAGGTTATAATGTAAAAGCCTCTCTTTAACTGCACCACAACAATGTTTAAAACATTCAGTTACATTTAAATGAACTCTTTCTTTTTTTTAAAAGGAACAACTGATGGTTCACGACTTCACCAAGTTCAAAACCTTGAAGCCTAACCTGATGGCTGCCTTGGATGAGTTGCTGTCCTCTGATATCGCCAAACTGATGCCCCTCCTGCGGCAGGAGGAGCTGGAAGCAGGTGAGCAACTAGGCGTGCAGGGTGGAGCCTTCCTGGGGACCCGCGCCGGACCGTTCTCTGAGGGTGACCCCTTTACCTTCACCGAAGAGAACGGAGAGGGATGTGAGGAGGAGGAAGGAGGTTGGGTCGTGACCAAAGACAAGCCCAAATATGATGAAATCTTCTATAACCTCGCTCCCAATGAGGGGAAACTGAGCGGCAACAAGGCTAAGGACTGGATGGTGAGCTCTCGCTTGCCTAACTCGGTGCTGGGTCGCATCTGGAAGCTGTCAGATGTGGATCGTGATGGCATGCTGGATGATGAAGAATTCGCCTTGGCCAGCCATCTGATCGAGGTCAAGCTGGAGGGCCATGGTTTACCCCCTGAGCTGCCCAACCATCTGATCCCACCCTCCAAACGCAGGCAGAAGGGTTCTGATGCGTAGACAAGTCCCTGGAGCTGACAGAGACTTCTCTATTGGCTGTCACACTTTAGCTACTGTTTGTATTTGCTGTTGTTGTTTTTTTTCCCCCAGACCCATAACAAAATGTTATATGAAATGTGTTTATTTCTGAGACCGATTTTTTTTTTTGTCTTATACAATGGAACATACTGTAACAAATGCTCACTGCAAATGATTGTGTATTAAAAAGTCACACGGGTCTGGTTGCTTCTTCTTCCTTTTTTGGCTCTTTGAAGTTTGCTTTCTATGATGAGCTTTTTGAAAATATATGTACTCGTGTTTTATGAGCAGAAGCAAATAAATGCTGGCACCATTTAAGCAAACAGTATTCGAGCACATGTATTTGACAGAATACAGGGGAAAACTTTGTCTATATTAAACCTTTAAAATTTAACATTCCCACAGTGACTAGACTGGAGTGGCAGAGTATTATCTTGGGTCTTGAGGGTATCATCTACAAGACTTATTTTTGCTCAACTGATGTGTTTATGATGTAGTGTTTCGGCAGTGTAAATCTAAATAACCTGAATGCATTTCACTTTGACGCTTTACACGCCACAATTCTGTGCATATGCTTTATTTTATTTTTGTAATTGCAATTGTTGTTTTCGTATGTGCAGGAGCAATAAGACCTCAGTTGTACACAAAAGAACATTACATGCTGGGATGATCTTTTTTTAAAACTAGACCGAATGATTGATATATTACTGACTACTGTACACAGCTCCACCAACTGTTATCTATTATCATAACCAAATAAAATTAAACTGACTGTGTCTCGTCTTGCTAGTGACCATTTTTTTTGTAAGTCAAATTTGATCACACACAGTACAGAACTAATAGCGGGCATTTCATCTGGTACGCTTTCAACAAGATTTCCTTTTCTATCAAGCTCACTTGGTCTCTCAGTGACAGACCAGATAAACAGTGAGTCACACTCTCCCCTGCCAAGTCTCCATACCACCATTTTCCGAGGCGCTCTCTCCCAGCTCATTCCCACCATCTGAAACATTCTCTCTGCCTGTCTCACACACACACACACACACACACTTAAATACACTCTATTTACCCTCACCCCTCTTTAGCTCAACATCCACTTTCTCACTAGCCTGTCTGTACATCTTTTTTTGGTTTTATCCTGTGTAAACTATGCGGCATTAAGGGCGAGTACGTGTCCCGTGTGGAGCCGTGTGTGTGTGTTACGCATAAGACTTTCAAGGTTCGTAGAAGAAGGGGTGGCCTCCCCGCCTCCCTATTCCACTCCTCCATGGAAAGAAATACAAATGAGAAACAGAGGCAATCCAGTCCTTTCCTCCCTGCTCTCTGGTTTACAGTGACTCACATGTGAAGAATGTGGTGGGTTGGCCCAAGAGTTATTAATATCTCTTTTCCTAGGGTCCGTTAAGTTTCCTCGGGCTCATGCACAGGATCTAGACACTGTACCTTTTTGAAAAACCTTGAAAACATCCCCCCATTTTGGACTGTTCCTAAGCAAAGGCCTGCAGAACACCACACCCTCTCCTGTGTATTTGCATGTGTGTGAAGGAGAAAGAGGGAGGTAAAATGGGGAAAGGCTTCTAACATGATAAAATTCACTGAAGACAGCTGAAATGATCTAATGGGCATCTAGTTTCTTGGCTGGATATGAACTTGTGCTGGCTTCCTGTATATTTGTTAGGCACTCTTTATATTTTCAGTGCTGGCAATGCTATTTTAGAGAGTGGAATAAAAAATCCCCATAGCTGTTTGAACAATGCCCGCCTGTTACATAATTAGGCTGCGCTGAGTCACAAACCATCTCAATGTTTGTTAAGTTTCTAAAATTAAGCCGCACAGCGCTGCCACAGCAATGGGCTGAAACTTACAGGCACATCGAAGCTACAACAGAGGAACCCCACCAACATCAGAAATCCCCAACAATGAAGCTTACTCAACAAAACCGGGGTCCCCCAGTACGTCACTCAGTGTTTACATGGGGAATTCCTCACTCGCAAACCTACTGTGGAAGAAAACTGAGGTCAACTCTGGAGAGGGGTGACATCTGGTGGATACAGGATTCCTGGCAACCTTACACTGAAATTGAACACCACAGTGGCCAACTGTAGATGCCAGACTGGAGCCATGCAGCTGTGTGCATTTAAGGACAGCTTCACGTGTTTTCAAGTCTGTCTAAAAAAAAAAAAAAAAAAGAATATTATCATGCTCAAAATTCACCAGCATCTCAAACTCAGAACTTTCTCAAGATTGTAGCGATGAGCAAATCTTCCAGTTGTTGCCTGGACCCTGTTCCTTCCGCACTCATTAAGGATGTCCTGAGGAGTTTTTTCTGATAACTTCTGAACTGCTGTTGTGAAACTTTTACTGAAGAAACCTAACTTAGATTGTGAAGTTCTAAACAATTATAGACCCATATCAAACTGGATTTGCATTTTGTAGGAAAAGTGCTATACAAATAAAGTTATTATTATTATTATTATATGTACATAGTTACTGGTTGTTGTAATTGTTCCTACTGTTCATACTAGCCCTGATGTTTTCCCTGATGTGGGTCAAAAGCCACAATCCTCCTTATGTGCAAAACTGCATTCTTAAGTTTACAACTAATAAGTGATTTCAGCAGAGTTAGTCAAATCAAGTGTGTATCTTTCAAAGTCAGTCTTCTTAGTATAAAATTCCCTCTTTGCGTTACAACTCCCCCAGATTGTACTGCACATAAAATGTGAAATTGTATGCTAGAAAAGACAGAAAGTTTTGCCAAAAATCGGGCCGTTAACTTCCAAACTGCTGAAGCTTCATAATAGCTTCAGCTGAACTTTGAAATACATTTATAATGTACACAGCTGCATGCAACAAGGATTGTAGATTTTCACTTTTGTAGTTGCATTATCAAGAGATCTTTTCATGGAAAGAAGGAATAATTACAGCAACCAATAACTCTTCAATTTACAGTGCCAGTAAAGTTTGGACACACCTACATATACACATAGACATGTGAGTACTGTATTATCGTTTAGTATTTTTTAAATACTTTTTCATTTTAGTATGTTTTTCTCACTCAATCTGTTCACTTATAACTGCACTTCATAATCAAAGATCTTTTAGTGAATATATTTAGTCACAAATGAGTTACGACAATTAAAGAGAACTTTAAAGTTTATTATTTATCCCAGTAATCATCTTGGTTCAAAATATTTCCATTTTTACCTGCCCATACATGGCACAATGTGCTCCGACTAGGGCACTCAATCAAACCTTAACATTCAGAAACACTGATGTAAAAAAATATTCAAAATGTTAAACAGACATAAAGGAAAACCTACTGTTGGAGACAAACAACATGTAGTATCAAAGGTAAAGTTATATCAGTGTATATAAATCATCTCTCAAGTCAAATACCCATTCCACACATGGCACATTCACTTATGACTAAAGCAAGAAGGCAGATTTAACCACTGACTGTATTCAGAAGAGCATTTGAAATAGTTTCTCCAATTGTTTACAACAGTTTATTTACAGATTTCTGCAGTTCTTAGAAACTGAAATGATTTTTGATGTCTTTGATCTGCTTCATCATGTCACCAATTTGCTGTCCTTGTTCTTTAAGGACATCTTGAACAACCTTCTTCTGTTGGGCGTTGAGCGAGACAGTCGTCCGGGCGACAGGCACATCCTTGTCCACTTGTGTCTTCTGGTACTCCATCTTCATGTTCACCTGTTTGATGCAGTTGTCCAAGAGTTTCAGCTGATCGCTGATGGTCTGCAGCTCCTTCTTCATATCCTTTTCACTGTTTGACAGTATGGGCAGTTGGCTTTGCAAGCTGCTCAACACTTTTTTAACCCTCTTCATAATGGTTTCCTGGCGATACTTTGCATCTTCGTACTTATCGGCCAGTCTCTCTGCTGCCTCTCTAAGACTCTTCCTCTCCTCCCTGCACAGAGCCATCTCCTCCAGTTGCTTGGTCTTCTGGCCAGTCAGGAGTTTTACCCTTCTCTGCATCTCTTCACGGGCCATGTCCTGCTTCAGAATGTACTCCTCACGAAAGACCTGCGTCGCTCTGCTGAGGAGCTGCAGACACTCTGGAGGTGGTGGCGATGTGTCCTTGTCTCCAGCTTTAAGTACAAGGGGATTTGTGGAGCTACGTGCCAGGATGTTGCGAATGTGCTGCTCGAAAGAGTCGTCAGCCAGCCCACGCAGTGGGGAGCTAGCAGAGCCCGTACCCGGGTGGGAGCAGAGCAGGGGAGGGGACGGGGGGCGAATGGAGCTAAGCAGGGGCAACAGGATGCACTCGTAGGTGTTGGTGATGCAGATCATGGTGGCACCCAGGGACAGGTCAGACACAATCAAAAAGCCTCGAACTGGAGCTGACTGACTGGTAAGGAGAGGTCTGGTACAAAGGATGTGCTCTACGATACAGCGCTTCTCAGCAGCCAGCTCCTGCAGACTGTCCTTATCCTCCTCATCTGAACGGAGAAACTTTTGGAGCTTGTTGACCCAGATGAGCCCCACACTGTGCACACCTGCTTCGTGGGTGCAGTGGTACCTGTGCTGACATAAGGCATCTCTGTGCAGTCTGATTGGGCAGGTGAAATCAAACTCTTGAGGCTCCTCGTCCTCTCCTGTGGCTACTTTGAGGGTCAGCTCTAGCTCGACACACTCAAAGACATAGAGAGCTGGCACTGCCTCTGTGCCTCGGATCCACTTTTCCACTGCCCCTGTGTCTTCCTCATCTTCAGACTCCAGCACCACACAGTGATACAGAGTGCCTGTTTCTGTGGCGATGACCAGGATGCTGGGCACACAGGGCAGGCAGAGGATGGCACAAGCATCGTAGCCATAGTTATCCTCTGCTGCGGGATACATGGGGAGGGGTCCAACGGGTTTACTTAGACTCAAACCGTTGAACTGGCTCGTGTAGGTCAGATAGGTCTCCCCATTTTCGTAGAGGATGTACAGGGGGTAGAACAGCTGTTCTTTGGAGCACTGCGCTGTCAGCTGCCGAGGGGCGGACGACACCGGCCCGAAGTCAAACGCCACCGCTATCTCCCCCAGAGAAGCGGCATAAGAGCGGGCCGGAGGACGGACGTTGCTGTCATCCTCAGACTGCGACACGGACAGCAGCCTGGCCGGCGTCTGGGGCGACTTCAAGCCGTAAAACCTGATGGTGTTGTCGGATGTGAGCAGCACCAGATGTGGCTCGTCGGTCTCGCTGGGGTACCAGGCCGCCTGCCGCAGACTCACCGACGGCGAGCTGGTGAAGAAGCGTTCCGCTACCGGTGTTGTCTTACAGCTGATGTCGCTCCGGCCTCCCTCGAACTCGGACCTCTTGCCCCACCGCTGCGGCAGCTCCAGCACCGATACGCCGCGCTGCCCGACGAGCGCGACATGCTGCTGCGTCGGACTGAGCAACAACTGGCACACGGCGAAGCGCGGTGGGTTTGTACACAGCAACGTCTGGTGGTGATGGTTCCCGCTAACGCAACTCTCCGAGTTCAGTTGCCGTAGATTAGTCGTGTAAAACACGCGGTCTACGTCGTCCCACACGAAGAAGTCCCCGCCCAGACAAAAGGTGAGGTTTTTAACGACTTCTCTCTCATTTGAGCTGACTTCTGAGTCCAACTTCTCTCGCAGTTTTTTGAAAATAATATGGTTTGGTAACTCATTCAGCCATTGCTCCGTGCTGAATGCCGCCATCTTGATTCACTCTCTGCGTCAGAACGAACACTATGGAGGAAACAGTCCATGGCAACGCGAGAGTTTTACGACAGTCATTTAACGTATTCCGTTGGCCGGTGTCGTATATTTTGCAGAATCACCATGGCGCTGAAAGAGACTGCGGGGCTGTATGAAACACTGAAAGCAGAGTGGAACAAGAAAAACCCAAACCTGAGTAAATGTGGAGACCTCCTGAGCAAACTTAAGGTAAATCGATTCGTCCGTTTTAGTTTTATGGATTCTGAAACAGGAACTCTGCCTGTTTAAAAAAGGCTATCTCGTTAGCGCGGTTAGCTAACGTAGCTAAGCGTGCTAACTTACGCTAGTCAGAATAAAACGCTGTATTGAATTTAATAAATGGTAATATAACTTCGGGAAAATAACATTGAGACACAAATTGTTAAGTACATGTCAGTGATGATCGATTTCATTGTTTCTGGCTTTCTGTTTGTTGCTTCAGGAAACAAACAGTGTTGCTAACGTCAATGTATCGTTTGCTAATTCATTGTCCAACTAGTTCAAACCATAGACTTTATATACAGTCTGTGGTTTAATCCTGCAATTGACATCCAAAATAAACATTTGATATTGCCAAAACTTACTGGAGCTCAACACCTCTTTTACGTATTGATTCTTATTAACTTTAAACCCTGTTGTATATGTGATTGTTTTGTTTTCCTAAAACCAGTGTCGTCGCAGTTAAAGTTACAACTGACAGCACGTTTGATTATGTCACGAGGTATTATTGTCAACATGGTAGATTATGACTAGAAATTAGGATCAGACACGGATTGAAATTTTGTAGAAAATGACCCCAACTTTCTCTTTGTAGATTTCATTACTGGAGCTGAACTTTTTACCTACCAGTGGGTCCGCGCTCACTAAGCAGCAGCTCATTTTAGCTCGTGAGTATTGATTGAATATTAAAATTCTTTAATCATTGGTAAGTGTTCGTCTAAGTAGACATTTGCCAAACAGATTTCTGTCTGTGTTGCAGGTGATGTCCTTGAAATTGGAGCCTTGTGGAGTATCCTCAAGAAAGACATCCCCTCTTTTGAGAGATACATGGCCCAGCTTAAGTGTTACTACTTTGACTACAAGTAATCGACTTATTTTCATGTGTAGTGGGATTTTGTTATATAGTGCTCACTGAATTTCTCCCTGAACATCCCTCTTTTTTGTCCTTTGTCATCTAGGGATGAACTGCCTGAAGCTGCATACATGCACCAGTTACTTGGGCTGAACCTGCTCTTCCTGCTCTCACAGAATCGTGTGTCTGAGTTTCACACGGAACTTGAGAGACTGAGTGCACGAGATATTCAGACCAATGTATACATCAGACACCCAGTGTCCTTGGAGCAGGTGCTGCAATTTAACCCTAGACAAAGCACAAATATAGGGTTTTATATGGAGTTGTAATTTTATGTGTTGACTAGGTACCAATGCTATAATTTTGATATTTGTGCGTCCAGTAAACAGTTAAGTAAATCTCAAATTACTTAACTTGTTTCCTCAAATCAATAATTTGGGTCTTCAAATGACTTAATTCCCTTAAATCAGTAGTGAGACATTATTATAGTAGTAGGGACTGGTAGCAGGTTGCCGTGGCTAGTTCACCCAGGTAGGGTTGAATACCCATTGCGCATCAAAATAACAGCGTAATCACATATGTCATACAGAAATACAGAATTCTACAAAGCCCAGCTCTGTATAATTCTGTATTTACATTTAATATTAACACTATGTCATTAATAACATATGTAAATACCACTTTAATGTTTTATATCCTCTCGTGGCCTTTTCAGTACTTGATGGAGGGAAGCTACAACAAGGTATTTCTTGCCAAAGGCAACATCCCTGCTGAGAGCTACACCTTTTTTATAGATATTCTGCTTGACACTATTCGGTAAGGATCAATATGGTAACCATGCCTACTATAATTTCTGCACTTGTTTCATTGATGCAGTCCTCTCTGCATATAACGAATGCTGTTGTTTGTTTCCCTGAGAAAGTAACTCTGGTTTGTTCTGTCTTGGTAGATTTGGTTTGAAGTCCCAATGCATCTTGTGGTTTTAAAATCTGGGTTATGTAAAACCATGTCAGTGGAAAATACTGGCATATGATTGGCTTGCAGCAGTTCATTAAAAGCGTATATCAGGACACCTTCAGCATAGTTGCAGTCAGCAGTTAAAACACCAGTCTAAATTAGTGAGCAAAGTATATTAAGCTGCAAGTAACTACAGTAACAAAACTGATGCTTTATCACTATCTTACTTACCACATTGACCAAAACAGATCTAAAATGGAGGTCATTTTAAACATATCCTCCCTTTTCTCTCCTATTGTAAGGTGTCCTGATGTAGAGGATGATGGACTCTGCAGTGGAAGCAACTCCATCACAATTATTTTATTATATCAGGACTCCTCATTGTTTAATTTATGATATTAAATCTCGACATTCTCTAATCAGCAGGGAGTGAAGAAGACCAAATGATATGAAGCTGTCTTTAAAAGATAAACTAAAACTAATTTTTTGAATTGCAGTGACGAGATCGCAGGTTGCATAGAGAAAGCGTACGAGCAGATCCAGTTCAGTGAAGCCACTCGTGTGCTTTTCTTCAGTTCCCCAAAAAAGATGACAGACTACGCCAAGAAGGTGTGTATATTTTCATTTGGAAAGAAGACTTGGGTTACATTTCAAGTAGTATGCAGATGTTACAAGAAAAAAACATAAGATATCTGCAAACGTGATGAAGAAAAAAGTCTATTTTCTATTTGCAGTCAAACATAAAGGGAGGGGAAATTAAGTGTTACCCTGTTTTCTCAGTTGTACGTACAATTTACCAAGGTCTCAAGTGTCAGCTATGAATGACTACATGTTTAGCAACATTTCAGTTTGTTGCTGTCATTATGATTGGAAATGTTTCTTTCAGTATTTGTCTTAAGATAGAGAAAATGTCTGTGCAGATGTTGACAGCAGATATGTACCTTCTGCTGGAAGAAAATATGTCATTTTACAAATAAAAAATACGTATAAAGCAACATTCTGTTACGGTTCTATAACAAGTCCAAACCTAATTTAAGACGGCATCTACTGCTTCACCCAATAAGTAGTTAATTCATTAATTTTTATTGATGCACTGTATGGTGGAAAAGGCAATGACTGAAATGGAAGATTACTTATTGTTTATCCCTCAGCTGTTGGCATATTATTCATGCTCTTCTCATGATTTTTATTTCCAAAATGTAAACAATATTTTTTTCCCAGATCCTTGCGTTCAAAGAATAAAATTGCCAAAGCTGATTGTTCTTTTCTTTTCATTTCAGAGGGGATGGATTTTGAGTCCAGATGGCTATTACTCTTTCACCAGTCAGCAACAGCGGACAGAAGAGGTGACCATCCCCTCCACGGAGCTGGCACAACAGGTCATCGAATATGCACGACAGCTGGAAATGATTGTGTAATCCGCCCCCAGGAACACACTCAACCATGTACAGATGCACTCAGACACACGCCGCTGTTCCAGTATACATCCAGTCAGCTCGAATGCAGTTTCCTTGAGGGATATGACTTCATTTATTGCCGGGTTGGCTGATTTGTTGCCAATACCTTAGTAAATCAATGAACGTTTATTTTTTCTGTATCTTAAACCTACCTGCGGGCCTTCCTGTGTGGTAGTTTTTCTTTCATTTGAGAAGATGGGGAACTAACAGGTGAACAGTCTGAGCAACTGCAATATATCTACCTTTTTATTAAAGACATTAAAGGGTTTAAATGTTACTTATTTGATCCAAGATACCATCTGTCCAACTGTTTGCTTTTTATTGGTCATTCCCTGGTGATAAAAAGACAAGAACTTCAAGTCCAGATACTACATTTAATAAACTTGTCTCTTCTCAGTTACAGTAACCAACCTGTGACTGTGTCAAACAACAGTTTTCCCAAATTCAAGCAAACTCCTTTTGTATACAAAGTTCATTTTCAACTTAGTAGAGCTCACAGAAACGTATTGCCCTTGCCTTGTATCCTAGCAACAGACAGAATTGCCATTGAAGTTTGTGAGTGTTTTCTAAATGGTAATGCCTCTTCCTTCCCAGATGGTTTGTAATCCAGTTGATCTTACAATGCAAATCTTTGTCTGCAATAAATGACTCAGAAAATAAACTTTTTGAATGACTGTGTTTCAGTTTTTTTTTTACACTTTAACTCTTAACTTTCCTAAACAGCAAGTCATTTATACAGGAACTGAACAATTTTCACAATGTAAGTGTTTTTTTGTTTTGTTTTTGTTTTTGTTTTGTTTTTTAAAGCATAAAGAATATTCTGAATGTTTTCTCTCATTGGTGAGAATCTCCTCCCTCCTCCTGCGCCTCTCTCAGTGGTAAGCAGGCAGCGAGTTTTGCTGTGGTGACCCGAGGAGGCTCACGCAGGTAGTTTGGGCATTCATCAAACCTGTATAAAGGTGAACAAAAATGGTAGTAGTACCATAGTATAGTAAGGCTTATTTTCTAGACTTAAGATTGTGTACAGATTTAAGTAAAACACTGACTACAACTAGTCAGTGCACTAAATATGCACTAAAATTCAAAGACCTGGTTGACTTCAAAACTATTCAAATCATGTACAGAGTAAAAAATCAGCAGTTACCAAACAGTATCCAAAGGTTGTTTCAAATGAGGGGAAGTAAACATGATCTAAGAGGAATATGTATGTTCAAAAAACAATTAGTGAGGACGAATGCAAAATCGTATCACCAACAAAGGGAGTTAATCTATAGAACAACTGTAGTGAAGAAATGAAAACATGTAGAACATTAAGTAAGTTAAAACAAATCTTTAAAAATAAAATTGAACAAATATAGAATGAATGAACAAAGAGGTGGACTGGAATAATATGATTTGGTACAGGGTGTCTTTTTGACTTGTGTTGTTTTTGTTTGTTGTTATTGTTTCTATGCAAGTTATATTTATTCTCATGTGTTTTCAATGTTTTTTGGCTTCGATTTGATCGATAAAGTATTAAAAAAAACGGTAGGACTAGAAAAGTCTTTACTTCATCCTACACCCTTGATGAACATTGAAAAGTTTTTATTTGTGTTGCTTACTGAAAGTTTGCTGTTATTTTTTTGTTTTGCTGCCTATATATTTTATTTTGTTATTTTTAACATGTTCAAAATAAAAACAATCTAATCTTATCTAAAACATCTTTCAGTGTGACGTGTAGCTCAGCACTTTTGGACGTTTGGTGGTAAACCTTTCCCTGGGTTATGATGACATCGTGCTTTGTGGGAACAGGACTGATTCACTGTGAATGGGTGCCAGCGACCCTCAGCATGGAAACTGTGTTCAGGACCTGGGGCAGGGCTGAAAGCTGGTTCCGGTCTTTCTTCTCCAACATGTCCATTGTTCCCATTCAGTTTTTCTTCCTTTGGTTGGTTTTGATTTAATGCTATGAATGTGCATTTTCTCCTAGGCCTAACAGCAGTATCTTGAGGTACAGAAACCTTAAGTTTACACTGGTGTCGTAACTTGACATTCGCATCTGCAGCTGCAGTTGTTGGGTGATGAGTGGCAGTGATATTTGGGGCAGCTGCAGGCCTCTGTTCAACTACTGGGACCTGTGGTTCTGGTGGGTTCACACTGACTTTATGTATGCAAGATGAAGGGTTCCCACTGGTGTCATAGTCAGCTTTGTTGTGTTGAGGTATTTGGTGCAGCTTTTTGTGTTTCTTGGCTCTCATGGCAGTGCAACCTTGCTGCTGTGAACTCTCTTGCACAGTGACAGTTTCTTCAGCTGTTTGCTGGGAGTTATTACTGCCATCTTGTGGCTGAGCCTTTAATTTATTTGCTAGTTTCTGCCTTAGCCTCAGTTTAGCAGCATTAGCACGGCTTGATTCTGATTTGGCACTGAAGCAGTATTGATAGTTCACTGATATCACGTTGGTGACATTGTTGTGGTTCAAGCCAGGTTCTTGTAGAGCGTTTTCCTCATTGTTGACCTGAGTTCTTGGTTGATTTGACATTTGTGTTGAATTGTTTGGTAACTCTGTAGGTGTGGAAGCAGGCACTTGAGCAACACCTGGTTTTGTGGATGTGTTTTGCTTTTGCGATTTCTGTATCAGTCCCTCTGTGGTTTCCTTTGTGGTTTCCTGCTCTGATGGTGTTAAACTTTCTGATTCTTCATATAGAGTATGGCCATATGTCACCTGTCTGTATGTCTGCTGCTGTAAGGGAGCTGTAGTTTTTTTCTGCGGTCGCACAGGTTTTGTCATTTGCTGCACCAGTGCTGTAGATGTTGACTGCTGCTGGCTTGATGTTTCAGGTGCATCCTTTAGTTTCTGTAAAACGTCTGACATCAGAGCATCAAAGTCTCCTGCGCTTGTTTCCGCACCATGACGTGGCTCAACTGCTGGTCTTGCAGGTGTGGCCTGTTGGAGCCTTGGTTTTGGAATATTGGTCTTTGGATCGTCAGGTTTATCAAGACAAATGTACAGTTTAGTCACTCTTGCATGATAAGGGGTAGATTTTACTAGGTCAGCATCCTGTGAGATGTTCCCAGTCGTGGGAATGCTTTGTTCTCTGTTTTGAGGTACGTCAGGTTTAGTAGGGCCTAGTCCTTGACTAGTGGTGGCAGTTTCATTGAGGTTTCCAGTTAAATCCTTTGATTCGCCATGGTTTAAGTCATCTGGGCTGGTGGGAGTGGGTAACTTTGCAAAGCTACTCTGATCAGTCTCCCTTTTATCAGCTGCTTCTTTTGTGTCCATATTGGACTGATGTTTGTCCTGTTGTTTCTCCTTTGTTGACTGTCGATTACCCATCTTGTCTTTTTCAACTTTTCTGCAAAATATATGTGAGGTCTTGTCAGCAGACTTAAAAAGTAAGTCTGGTGATATTTTATATTTTTGTCATTGTAAACAAATCCCATGAAAAGACTGAAACCAACAATGAACTGATCCTATTAACACATCCAGTCTATGTATCCAAATTCTGTTATATGTGATTCCTCTGTGCCATATGTGTTGTCTACAAACTATTAAAAACACATAAATGAGCCACACTCACTGGGCTGAGTTCTACAGGCAGGGTATGGAGGTAGTGACAGATGAACTAACACATTATCGGTTTTGGTCTTTTCATGTTATTTGTTAACAAGAATAAAAAAATAAAGAACAACACCAGCCTTTAATCATAAATCCAAAGGTGGTGCAAAAAGAGACACTTTTTTATATTCTGTGGTTTTGTAAAGAATCATCACAATACTTGATAGGCCTACTTAATTACTCTGCTAAGAAGTTTGGTTTTAGTCCAGATATGTGAAGTACCAAAATAATATCCCAGGATAACTTTTTACTTTTAGAGTGTCTTGTGAGTAAAATATATGTAAAAGGATGGCCAATAACACATCACTGGTTTTTGGATTTTGGATAGGCTATATAGTAACTACTCGCTGTAACTTAGCCCTTCTTACACTGGTTCCCAAACTTTTTCACATCAGGGACCCCTAAACTGACACAAATTGGACCATGGACCTCCATTTGATAAGATTTTTGCTTTTGGATGTTTTATTACAGAAAGTGTATGAAACCCATGACCAAAATAGTCATACATTGTCATTGTGTTACATATAGATGGAATTATAGTGAAAACAAATTATTCCCCTTTTTGCTGGAAACGCCCTGGACCCCCCCTCAAGGACCCCTGGAGGGTCACCGGACCCCACTTTGAGAACCACTGGCCTAATATTCCCATAATCATCATTTAGCTACAACACAGAACAGGCTTCAGCGGCAGGATAACGTGCGGCACCACGATGGCTAACGTTGCCGCTCATTTCAGGGTAGACGCTAATATGTTAATTTGAAAAATTGTTTTCTTTTTTTTGTTGCTTAATAGCGCTACTGTAGATACATAAACATAGGCTACATTTCCAGTATCACAAGGTTATTCAAAAATACACACCAGGTAAGTAAATTTGTTGACTAAAGTAACGTAGCGTTAACTAACTTAGCTAATGCCAAAGTTAAAGTAACGTTCACAAAGAAGTAGCCAAGCTAACGTTAGTTACATTAAATTTAACTTGCTTAATTTGTAAACAGACAGATATCTATGGTTAGCTTTAGCTTGTTAATAAGTTATGTAAGCAAACTATCTTACGTGGTTTGCCAGAAGATCTGCAGGGACGTTTAACAGACAAACTGTTAACAAACGTTCATCGACAGTAACGGTCGGCACGTGACGGTCAACGGTCGTTATTAATTCCGGAAGATACAACCTGCTAACGTTACACATAACTGCTAATCAGTGGTGCAAAGTAACACAAATACATTTACACAGATACTGTACTTTACTTGAGTATTTCTATTTTATATTACTTTATGCTTCCACTTCACTACATTTCAGCGGGAAATATCGTACTTTCTACTCTACTACATTTATTTGACAGCTTTAGTTACTTTTCAGATAAAGATTTGACACAATGGATAATAAAACAAGCTTTTAAAATACAACACAGTTACCAAATAGTGATTTTTCCCCCCTCTAAACTTCTCACATGATTTCATTTCAATAAATGTTCAAATGATCCAATATTTCACCAAAAATCAAAGATTAGAGAAAAAGTCCAAAAACTGAAAACAGATTTGTGTATCAGAACTTTGTTTTTTCTTCTTCCCTCTCCCATTAATCATCTCACGACCCCTCAGATTTATCTGGTGACCCTTTGGAGGGGCCCATCCCCTAGGTTGGGAACCACTGGACTAAACTAGCCAACTATATATAAAGTAGATCAAACTAGCTCCACCTCCAGCAGCTACAACAGTAACATGCTGCTCTAACATTGATGCTTCAGTATTAATAATCTAATGATGTCATATATAATGAAATATCAGCCAGAGGGACCAAAACACTACTTTTACTGCAATACTTATAATAATAACAATAATAATAATAACTACATTTTGCTGCTAATACTATGTACTTTTGTACTATGTACTTTTGCCTAAGTAGGCTTTTTCATGCAGGACTTCTACTCTAGTATTTTTACATTCCTGTATTTGTACTTTTACTTAGGCTAAGTTAAGAATCTGAATACTTCTCCCACCGCTGCTGCTTTTGCACAGTGATACAAATTCTCGACCTGATTAAGAAATTCAGTTAAATTACCACATTGAACGTTTACTGGGAAAAGCCTGCAACTGCCCTGGACCCCAAAAGCCACACGTCAATTTTACGTGGCCTATGTGATAAACATCTCTGAGAATATGCAACCCTATCTCAATCATATCCCATAGACCTAATGCTACCTGTGCATAAAACCTCACCTGTCAATTTGGTAAACCCATCAGTCTTTAAAAAAAATTTTTTTAAAAATCATAGATAAATCTTTAACTTTAAAGAATCTGATGGGTCACCTGCCAATCACTATTGTGTCCTCAATTAAACTTTTGTAGAATAGCATCAGTAGGCTCGGGCTATAAGCAGGAGTTTATTATTATTATTAATATATTGAATATATTTTTGTTTGAGTTCTTTTGTAATAGTATGTACATATGTACATTTCTGGAAGTATTAAGAAAAGTAGTAAGAAAAATATTTTTTTTAAAGGATCAAAATTGATGCAGCGGAACCAGATATATCATCTTTTTTTATCCCACACATTCTTCAAAAACCTGTTGATTCACTGGACTGTACAGATATGGATGAGTTATGCTAGTAGTGGCTAATTTAGCCTGGAGCTGCCAGCCTCATGCAGAGATGAAGAGCGTGTTACAGAAGTTTGGTAACCTCACTTCTTTCTAACTTCACACCTCCACCTTCTTTCATTTTCAAACTTGTAGTCTTCAGCTGGGGTCGCCAGACTTCATGCAGCTCCCTCTTGAGCCACAATGGCTATACTACTTTTTTCATTTATGCAGTAACTAGTACTCCCCAAGACCTGGAAACAGACTTTGATGTGTAAAATCAGTGGAGTACCCCTTTAAAGGTTCTGTCCGTGGTGCTGAAATGTAAGCGGATTTACGCGCATCTTTTTTCTTTTGAATGAAGCCTTCCTCAAACTGATGGAAGAAGTGAGAATACAGTATGTACTATTACTAATACCTGCTATAGGCCCGTAAATGGTAAAACTATGCTTAACTGTATGATTTAATCAAAAACAGATATTGGTCTACAAGTGCTGATAAATTAACAACTTAACTTTAAAGCTTCGCTGAGCAAAATGATGTATGTACAGAGTTTGACACTAGAAGGCTGTTTTTATATTCATCTGCTGAAAGTGGAAAGTTTCTCTGTGCTCACTGAAAATCCGATTTCAAAGAGCGAACATCGGATTTCTATGAGCATGATTTGTGACATCACAACTAGTTTGGAAGTCAATCGTGGTCCAATCATGATCAACTTACATAGGTGTGATACGGAAACCTGAAGCCTCCAGTGCACATATGTTGAGAAATTGACTTTACAGTGAAGTAGGAGACAAACTTCTGAAATGAAATATATTTGCATATTTATAGATTCTGGAACTATTACTGAGGGAGAGGGAGGATTTTAACAAGATATTTGAACCCTTTTTTTGTGGAAAAGCCATATCAGACACAAATTATTATTCAAAATAGAGTATTTTATATACACCTTAAAACATGTCTGGAGGTTGTCTTTACCAACAGAGTTGAATTAAGCAAACATGCAAATAACAGTGTGTTATTTCGTTCATCTATGTAAAAGGGATATTTCTTTTGAATTTGTGCAGGAAGCCACAGAGCAGCACCTGGGGCCTGATCTGAAGTTTTACTGGTATGTACAACTATGAAGTCATTTAATCATCTTCAGGAGAAAGCTGTAAAGGGACAAAAGGAGAGACAACAACATTATAAATCACAATTTAGTTCAATGGACTGGGACTCAGATGACCTGGCAGCCAGGTCAAGGAGGACACCACTAAAACATGGCAGTAGAACATGCTAATGCCCTTAACTCTTGCTATTAGCCTACTAGGTAGGTATTTGAGGTATATTAGGGTATAAATCAAGCCGTTCAAATATAGACTTGAGTAGATAAAAACAGGGCTCGTCCGGGATTTGAACCCGGGACCTCTCGCACCCTAAGCGAGAATCATACCCCTAGACCAACGAGCCAGATAAGGGAAACGCAAATCGCCTTCTCACTCGATGAATGGCCACTTCTGTTTGTACTAGTGTACTACAGAGTTTATCTATTGCTGAAGTTCAAACTCTTACTTCATATCTTAGGTACATTTTAACACACTGCACGTGATAAACATGCCCGTGTCTAACAATAGTGCAGGCCTGCGCTAATTATAACTACGGTGTACATTTAGACTTCTGCCTATAAATGTGTGTGATTCCTTCAATGTAGAGGCGCTGGTCTAATGTTGTTGACTGTCGAGTCATGCTTGTTTCTCTATCTTTCAATGGCAAATTTTCCAACTATTTATACTACTTCCTATAAGGCTAAAACGTAGCTGTACTTTTAAAAAAATCGTGGGGAAAGAAGCGTTTAGAGTTATGCACTATTTTCAAAACAGTAGCCTTTTGTCTTAAAACCACAGTGCAGCAAGCGGATCAACGACGACAATTAACTAGTTTGCATTGGCCTTATTTATGGATTTTTAAAAAAAATAAAGTAACCACAAAATAACCTAAAGATTTGTGCTTAGTCAGAGGGTCGCAGACGTAGAGTCTAATACCAATGATTAAACCAATAATTTAAACCCCAAATTAAACTCTTTGATAAAGTCTGAGATGCCGCTTCTTTTAATGGGGGGGGTGGAGGTGGGTGGAGGGGTCGGGGGGTTTGTTGCTGTCCATGGTGCTGAAATATTTCCAGCTGCCAGCACCAATTCCAAGATCCCATAAGATACCGCAACATATTAGCGTATTATAGGCGTCTACTCATAATAGTTAAGACATTAAACAGACCTTAAAAAGCATATAAGGAGCACAAAAATACTTCAGGCTTGTGTATGTCTAATTTTAAAAAAACAAAAATGCTTGCAAGGATGCAATGAAGGGCAAATCCACTTAATTTTATTATATTTTATATTTTCCTTAAAATTCGTTTGCCCCGTGATAATCAGAGGATCAAACTGGGGTCATTGATGGTTTACCCAATTTTTTTTCATTTACCAACACGTCACTGCATATATCGACAGCTCCGTAGCTCAATTTCAATAATTTAAAATCACATGGTTACACTGACAAACCCTATAGCCCATCTAAAGCCACGATGCTGTCAATGATTAGTGCGGATGTGTTGGCACAGTGCAGGTAGAGTGAGAGAGAGAGAGAGAGAGAGAGGGGGAGAGAGAGGAGGGAGGGAGGAGGGAGGGAGGGAGAGAGGGAGGATGCTGCCAGCGGAAAATGGCTGCTGCAACCTCAAGCCTATCCTGATACACCGAAACGACATCAAGGTGGAGAGAGAGAGAGAGAGAGAGCGAGAGCAAGAGAAAGAGAGAGAGAGAGAGAGAGAGGAGAAGAGAGAGAAAGATTAGGAAAATGAGAGCAGATAGAGAGAGAATGTGAGTGAGTCTGTGAGTGTTTCCTGAAAGGAGGATAAAAAGAGAGAGAGAGGGAGAGAGAGAGAGAGAGAGAGAGGAGACCCTGGGGTGGGCTGCTGCAAGCGGCGGGCAACACCGAGCCATGGAGGGCGAGTAAGTCCTTAAATTTTCATTTTTAACATTGCACATATATATTCAGCCATCCGCCAAAAAAAAAACGGATAGAAAGAAAACGCCACCGCCATCAATGTTACACCAATCCAACATCATGCACTATTATCACAATCGGTGCACTATAATTTAGCAGGCTGCCGAGAATAAAAACACCATTACGTAGTCTTGAATCAACAGCATACACCCCATTTCCGATATATCCATGCCAATATGGGATAAATGTTTAGCCACCTACATGTGGACCTGTGCTTTTAGACGACTGGCACACTATCCACACGCACAAAAATTTATGAAATAATAATAAATATCGTGTTAAACAAGCATCAGAAGCTATGCAACAATTCAAAAAACTAAATGCGTGGTTAGCGATTGGTAAAAACAGTCACGAAATCAGTCAATGTGTAAAATGTATGGTGGTGGTGGTGGTGGTGGTGGTGAGGGGGGAGAAAAAAAAAAAGACGAAATATGGCGAGTTTGGGGCCAGCATCGCGTCATTCAAGATATGGCTACAGTAAAACGAGGGAGGGATGGAGGCGTTGTGATTTTTATCAACGTGTCTCGGGGTTTCATTATGATTTTTAAAGCCAAACTTTATGAATGAAATGTGATTTTTCTCTCTCTCTCTCTCCCTCTCTCTCTCTCTCGCTCTCTCCCTCATCCTCACCCCTCCTCTCCTCCTTCCCTTCTAATCGGGCCCCCTCCCCCCATCTCTCGTTTCCTCTCCATCCTCTCACCCACTCGTTCCTTTTCTCTCTCTCTCTCTCTCTCTCTCTCTCTCTCTCTCTCCCTCTCTCTCTCTCTCTCCCTTCCCTTTTTCACACGCGATTGCATTGTATTTAGGCCTAGTAAAAAAAAAAAAAAAAAAAAAAATCGAGATAAATAACGCACAGTGCGATTGTCGAATATCCAGCCTTGCTCCCATCCCATTCATAAAAATATATAACATAATATCGGGGTGTGTTAATGAGTGCGTGCAGCAGGGGCGGAATGGAGAAAAAGGGGCGTCTGGGAAAAATAATTGCAACAATTAAAATTCAGTGTGATTTGAAAATAACAAAAAAAAAAAAAACACGCGTCGGTGCATGCATCATTACATGCACATGTCGGACTGCGGTGCTGAATTATTCAGCCGACTGGTGAGGACAGAGCTTTTTTTTTTTTTTTTTGCAAGAATGCCGGGGCCTCTGATGGCGAATGGGTGCGTTCATTGATACATCTATCTGGGAAACACTCATTCTTCCTCCCTCCTCCCATTTGGCCATTTCTCTCCTCCTCACCGCTTGGCTTTCTTGCTATCCATTTGCTTCATAGTTTTCCTTTTATTCACACAGCAGCACACACACACACACACACACACACACACACACAGCCTTTCAGTCAGTCGCAACACTGATTTATGCTCCTGTGTTAAGCAGCAGAAAATCTTTGAAATAACGCCAAACCCACTTTGTCCAAATTCTTCTCGTTATTTTCCACATTTGTTTACCGTCATCACATGCTAATTGTGATTCGATTTACCTCCATCACGTGACCATGGATTATTTAAGAAGAAGAAGAAGAAGAAGACTACTGTATGATTCGCCTTTGAGCTGTCATGTTGCAACAGCGGTTGCTCATATAGGCCAAACTGTCACTTGTGTCTTCTTTGTGTGAATTTAATTATGATATTTCAATTTAACAGAGCTATAACAATAATAATAATAAAAACAGTCGCCTGCACTAGAAATTTTTGAAATTTGCTCTGCATTTTTGTACCTAACTGAACTCTTTCTTCAGCTAAAGGTGTATGGATGCGTGCACTTTTGCGCGTATTTGTGTGTGCGCATATGTAGCGTTTATTTAATCAGCCTGGGCCTCTCACTGCTCACTCTTCTTGGCTTCCCTGACAGTGTGCGTGTTCGTGCGGTGGTGATGACACGTGATGACTCCAGTGGCGGTTGGGTGCCCCTTGGAGGTGGCGGCTTCAGTGATGTGGTCATATGTAAGGGGCGGAGTCATGACGGAAGGGGGCGGAGAGAATACATCATACGTGGAGAACGGCTGCGAGATCGAGCAGTGAGTGTGTGCGTGTGTGTTATGGCTGTCTTTGGTGCCACGTTGCTCCTCAACACCACCTAAAGACTAGTAGATTTATGATATGTTGTGGGGTGGGGTGGGGGGGGGGCATAATTTGAGGATGGGATACATATTCATTAGTAAACTAACCTATTATGTTACCGGGGGTTGTTGTTTTGTGTCTTTAGCCAGTGTTGGAGTGTGCGGTACAAAGGGGGTTAGTGTACAACAAGGTGAACCCGATCTTCCATCACTGGCGAGTAGAGGATCGCAAGTTTGGCCTTACGTTCCAGAGTCCTGCCGACGCCATCTCCTTTGAGAAAGGGCTGCAGACTGTCATAGACAAGCTCGACAGAGGTACATGGGCCACGATTTAACTGATTTCGTTAGTTGTGTTCATATTGGCTTTAGAAAAATATCCAGAAAAGCCTAAATCCTTTCTTTTGATGTCATCAAGGCTCTGACTCGCCCTCGTCCTCCACACCAGAAGAGGCCGACACTGAGGATGATGGACAAGCTGTGAGTATCTGAGTGGTTTGAGCGTTTATTCCCTGATAAGGGCTCCAGTTCACTTACTGGTGTCTTTGGCTTATAGGATGACATACAACCTCTGCTAGTCCCATACAGGAAGTGAATCGTCATCCAACAGCAGGAAGGAGATGCTTCCCAAACCCATCACCATAGTGACAAGCGAGTCGTCCTCTACCTGCTTCGTGCGGCCGGAAGAGTTTGGTTTTGGATCCAGCCATGCTGTCACCACTCAAACACCTGCTCAGGTAGCAACACCTTCATGCTACAAGTCCATCATTGGTGCTTCTCAGTACTTACATGTTCTACTTACACGTGAGAGCTCTAACAATGATTAGGAATAGTTCTTGAAGGGGAAGTCTGGGAATGGCATTTTAAGGGGTTCCCTGCAAAATCAGGTATATTTTAAATTCATTACTAGAGAGGAGAACAATGAAAAAACATGTAAGATTGACTGTTTGGTTGACTTTTTTCCTCTGTTCCTACTTTAAGTCTTCACCTGCAGCAGCGACATTTATTTAATTGTGCATGAAGTCAAATTAAAATCAAAATGATCCTCCGATGTCCCCGAGAACGAAATCTGATCAAATTTGGGATTCTTGGTCATTTGTGCACCTTTTTGAGATATTCTTGAGATGAAAACCTTCTATAATTGCTGCCACAGTACACGCTGTTCCTGACTCACTCTGTAATTCTATACCCTCTCCACAGATCCACACCAGGCCAGGACAGCTCTCGCAAATGACGGCCGTGTTGAATCCCCCAGCACCCCCACCCCCACCTCCTGCTCCGCCTACTCCTCCTGTGGGTCCCCCAGCCTCATCTCCTCTGTCACCCCTCTCGCCCACCATTTCTCTGCTGGAGGAGGGAGACCTGCAAAGTGTAGATCCTTGCAAGGACCTGTGGGGTTCCCGCGGTTATGAGGACTACCGACGGGCGGGGGCCACCAGGACTATGGTCGGGGGGCTGACTGGGGGTGTGGTTGTCGGCGGCGGAGGGAGTCTGCAGGACAAGTCAGAGCTATGTGTGGTTCGCTTCGAGAAGGAGCTGGCGGGAGTGGGGACAGCAGGCTGCGACGTAACAGTGAGCCTGGACAGTAAGGCTTCCCAGCGTCTGTCCTCGTCGTCGCCCACCTGCATGTCAATGCCCAACGCTGTGTCAGGCGTGTCCTCAGGTGCCGGTTCACCCCAGGAGACGGGCAAAGGCTCACCCTCTCCCTGCTGCATACACACTTCACTGGCCACGCCCCGATCGCGGACTCGTAAGAGAGGAGGAGGGGCCAGCAGCGGCGGCGATCCGGGGGTAATCTCCCCCGACGATGACAGCCCATGTCCTCAGGCCTCGTCGTCGTGCTCATCTCGTTGTGTGTACTGCCGCTCGGTTTTCAGTGCTTCGGAGAATGGGCGGGGCCGCTGCAGAGATGCTCCGGACCCGGCCCTGCACTGCCTGCGCCAGTGGACCTGTGTGTGGTGCGCAGAGAGTCTGCTCTACCACTGCATGTCAGACTCTGAGGGAGAGTTCTGGGAGCCTTGCTCGTGTGATGACTCACTGGGGGGCCACCCGCACCCCCTTTGCTGTGCCCGCTGGTTGGCCCTCCTGGCCCTGTCACTCTTCGTGCCCTGCATGTGCTGCTACTTGCCTTTGCGCGCCTGCCTGCGGTGTGGGGAGAGGTGTGGCTGCTGTGGGGGAAAGCACAAGGCGGTCCGATGAGACCAGGCTCGGGGGTGGGAGGGGTTCCTCGGACCCAGGGGCTTTGGGTGTTGAGATAAGAGAGCATCTGTAGGGATGCAGGAGGTGGAGTTTCGAAGGTGGAACAGTGCTCTCAGTAGACCCAGACCTCTGACGTGGCCCTCCAAAGCCCCACGGCCTTCCACTGCATTCCGCTCTTTCTCTTTTCAACCTGGGGCCTTCCTCACTGGTCCATGCCTGCAGAAGGTGCGCTGCACTCAGACCAGGCTCTGTGGGAGTCATCTGGAGCCTTCATAGTGGATTTACTGAGGGTCGGCTAATCTACAGTTAGCGGTCAGAGACTTTACCGAAGGAAGAGAGTGGCAGAGGCAACGACGATGTGTACACTGTTTCAAATGTCCGTTTTTTTTATTTAGAAAGAAAAACACAAAAAACAAAAGATGTTTATATATATGATTGTTATAATTTTAATTGGTATATTTTATTAAGTGTAAAACATATTGACAGAATCCCCCAATGGCACACACTACCACGTATTCACAAACATGAGATCTTGGGGAAGTTATTTGTTTCATGTTGGCCTGTTTATCAGTCAGATGAACAGAGGTCACCCTTTACCTCTAACTTTACCTCAGATGTAACTCAAGCCCTGGTTAAAGAAAGGAAAAAGAGGAGGGGAGAGAGAAGTTTGGAGAGAAAGAGTGCAGTCATCAAGAAAGAATGAGCATCTGAGACCACTAGTGTTGTGTTTTGGTTAAAGTGGTAGACCACAGTGGAAGAAAGGTTATCAAATGCAAAGGGACAATTATTAGTAAGGGAAGTTGCAATGACAACCACAAAGACTTAAAAGTCATAATGTGATTCATTATGGTCCTTTGTAACCATAACGAGGTTACAGTATTTTTGTTTTCTGAAGAAAAAAAAAAAAAGAGAAAATCAAGAATGTGTGTCGAACATTAAACACCCACACTTTACACAGATTTTTCATCTCTCCATGTATTTTTAAAGTATTAATCATTGAAAACATCACATCCCAACCACTGTACTTGTTGAATCAGTCAAGGTGCTAACGTACACAACGACCATGCAGTCCCGACCCCAAAGAAAAACAAAACAGGGCCCCATGCTAACCAATCTGTAGACGTGTCTAGGCCTTCGAATGAGACGCCACCAAAAAAAAAATTAAGTGCAATGAACAATGTATTGAAAGAGTATTTTTGTACCAGTCACTCACTTTAGGAAAAAGCTAAGTGGAAATTGAAAAAAGTGTGGGAACTGAATACTGTAGTGTGTTATTGTGTTTGATATCAAGCAAGAAAATATAAATAGGAACACAAAATTGTCTTTGAGCAGCAGCACGTGGCTCACAGGTGTGGCGTTTTTAAACGTGCGTGCTGTAGACTGTTGACCCTGTGATAAGAAAAGAGACACATTGACTTGAAAACAGATGAATGGATCAAGGTATTTGTTTGGGCACAGTGGCAGATGTGTTTGCTGAATGTTGCTTTAAGTATGAAGCTGAAAAAGCTGCTATTTTAAGTCCCGGCCTCTAACTCTATTCAAACTTTTCCCGCTGCCTCTTAGCAATCTATAAGGTGGTGCAACAGAGTCAGAAACAATCCTTCAAGTTGTTAATTCCACCCAAGTTACTGAGGATGCTAAACAGTGTGTGAAGAAAGTTTTTGTCAGTTGGACTAAAAGATAAATTCAACCCAAGACATTTTAAAACGCCTCTGGTGATGTATATTGCATTTCTTTGTCTATTTTGCCGATTGGTAAAAGGTAGATTAAAATATATTCCCATCACAGCTGCAACAAATTTTATTACCAATGTTAAAATGTCAACATAAACATCAGGTTTTGGTGTTAATCCCTCAGAATCAAAGTACAAGAGCCTCTTGCACAGCCTCCATTTTGCACCAGTGTTTAACAATCATGCAGGGTGAAATGTAGTAGTACTGAAACAGCAGAGACACCAGTTTCTCTACTGAAAGTTGCCTCTTGACCAATATGCAGTGCAGCCACAAGATATTTTTGGGTAAAGTGGTCCAATTCTCATTTTTTTTCAACCCTAAACTCGGGCTCTGCTATTCCTGACAGTGTTGTTATTGGCGCCTTTACCTACACGAAGAACCAACCGCTGAATGCAAGAAGCTTGTGTCTGGTTTTCTGTGATCAGACGGCTAGGTAGAAGTTAATTACACAGGTTGAGTAAAAGTGGGAACACTAAAACAACAAAATAACTCATGAAATGCACTGATCATCCCAGATGGATGATATCTTAACAGTGTAAGAGAATCTGAGGGGAGGTTTCTCTGTTCTATCCAGAGGTATTCTCCTTTTAAAATGAAAGAAATGTATAAGGAAACCGTTGTTTACAAGCTATATTACAGTGTCATGTCTCAAATGAAGAATCACCTGATAGACCTTGAATTATGGCAGAATGAACCTTTCAGAAGCTTCACCGGATTATTTACATTTTAGGTTTAGCCAAGAAATTTTTTATCCCAAGTGACTTAAAGTGAATGAACAGGCAGCAGGGTTCAGAGCCAGGACACACGACTGCTGATGAATACAACCCTTGACGTCCCAGTTAGGGGGCAGTCATCTTCACTACTAGGCCAGCCTTCCAACAATGTTGGTCCACTTTAAAAAAAAAAAAAAAAAAAAAAAAAAAAAAAAAAAAAAATCCTGTCACAATGGCAGGAAACACAAACCCAGTCGGTCACTGGACTGCCATTCCCTGATCCTAAATTAACCCTCCATTCCCCACACTACCCCCCCCCCCCACACACACACACACACACACATATCAGCAATGCGTAGACCTGCACACACACACATACACAAGTTCACTCGATGGTGCAGATATACAGAACCAGTAAAGCCATTGCACACAGTTTGCTACTTCTGGTTCAGAAATGGTGTTAGAGTACAGTACTGACAGTCATGCGATCACAATTGCAGGCCCCATTCTTACATCTTAATAAATGTGCCTTTTGATTTGAGTAATCAATAACTTATGATTTCTAAGTAACTCTGTATTAAGTACTATTTACTTTTTGGGTTATTGATTTCTGCCAATGTGCATATTTTCAAATGTACGTATTTATTAGTTTCAAAGTAATTAATGAGATATTACCTGTTTATTTATTTATTGAGATATTTATTCTGATTCTTTATTTTTTTGAGACAGGTTTTTATCTTCCGTGCTGTCTTACTTCTGACTTTGTGCCAATGTGCTGCTTTGAGGTGTTACATATCGTGGGTTTGTATCATTATTAAACCCTCACTCTATATTTTAAAACCGGTGTTTTCTTCTCTCTCTCTCTCTCATGTGTCATTTACTCACTGTGCCTTTTTCAAAAAACACTGTATGAAAAGTTGTATTCTATAATAATTTCTTAATGCCGTCTAAAAGACATTCAGTCCATAAATGTGTTCGTCATATGTTTAAAGTTTGGAAGAGTGTTTTCTCCAAATGTGGACATCTATTGGAAGAGAACTATGCAGAAGACAACAGCCAATATATCTAATGAACATCAGAGGGAAGTAACAGCCTTCTATAAACTGTCTTAAGTACAAAAAGGTAGAACAACGGTGATGCAAATGTTACATAAAAAAACAATTTTATTCCATTATCAAAACAGCAGATACAAGCTGTAGTGAGTTGTTCTCCTTTAGGTGCTGTGGTCAGTTAGCACATGTGCTGCCTTTTGTGTTTGAGGATCTCAGTAGAGGTGAGCTTCAGGTCTTCGTTACAGACATCACAATGATAAACTCTGGTCAGACTGGACACAGACGAGGAGGCCTTTTCACCTTCTGGCTCTGAAAAACACCCGCAAAGAGTCTCGAGTTATTATTCTCTTTCAAAATTACAGGCACCAAATATCATAAGTCAGCTGCTGAATGTGTTAGAGTGACCCGATACCTAAAAAAGATACCTCAAAATAAATAATCAGTATCAACAGAAGTTTCTGACCTTTCTCCTGCTGCTGCTGCTGTTCTCCTGCTGGCCTGCAGGAGGCCTCGTGCTGCATGCGTTCCAGTGGAGTTAGAGGCATGTAGAGGTCACAGTTAGGACAGGTCCAGAAGGTGCGTAAACACTCACTATAGAGATCCTTTGAGTCCTGCAAATCATACAGTAGAAACACAAGGATGGATGACACTTATTATAATATTTCTGTCCAGTGTGGTGATCAGTTAATTTTAAGTGAAATGGTTTAAAATCTAAAGGGATAAACTGTATATTCATTTATGAAAAATTAAACACAGCTTCAACTAGCTAGAAATTATTTTGTTGTTTGGGAATTAAACTCCTCTATTTTATGCTGTTTTTGTCTAATTTTAACTTCATCTGTCCAGTAAAAAATAGACTGATCTGTTCTACTAGTCTTCTAATGTTGTCCAGCAGCTCTACTGGAGCAGTTAGGTTCAGTTGTTGAGGTAACAAACAGCTCCAAGCTCAGTTATGTTTAATCCCTTTTCAACACTTTATGCTCAGAGTACCATTTTTATAATGTCTGTGTTAATAAATCAATACCAAGAAAAACAGGATGATGTGGCAACAAATAATATGGGAAAAATGTACAATACATGAAAAACAACCTCTGTATCCTTGAGAAAACAGCTGCAGGGATATAACTATATTGTTTGATTGTACAGGTGAGAAAGGGAGCTGGTATGCTACACCTGAAGTGACCTCTAACTGCAATTTTCCACAAAATAAACATAACGGGAATTTCCTTTAAGATCGCCACTGTTACACTGAGATAGATGGACTCACCGCCAGACAGTTGTAGGTAAAGAAACTGGTGACACGTAGGCCTCCTTTAATAGGGTCCGGCTTGGCCTCCACTCCTGGAAACAGCGGGTTTAGATCTGGAGTTTTGGTTTGAGACAGCTCCGACTCAGACTGAGGGCCGATGTACAGGTTCTGGGTCTGGAAAGCTGTGAGTCGCCGCAGACTGTAACTGATCTAGGAAAGGTAAGAGGCACAAGGAAAGTACAGAAAAAGCATATTAAATGAGGTGATAAAATGATGAATGAGCAGCAGAGGCAACAATACAGGTTTTACACTTGGTTTACTTTTCTGTTTTAATGCTGCTTTTTATTGTTCATATAAGAAACAACATGAACTGAGATACATTTCCCCAGTTCCCACCATCCACCCCTCATCTCCATATGGCCAGAATAACCAACATAACCAACCTGACAGATTACTAAAAACATAACAAAAGTTTTAAGTTTTATGTATTACATTTTTTAAATTGTGTTTCTTCCATCCTTCCTTTTTTCTGCATTGATTTTCAGTGAAGTTGTATCTCTTGTATTGTCTTGTTTATTTTTTGGTGGCACATTAAAACCTCTTAATGATTAGTTAAATCTCACCTGCACAAACGGTTGATAGTAATTCTTGTTTTTCATGTGTGTATTTTTATGATTTTATTAAATTTTGTCAGACGGAGCAGCATTTTCCAAAATATAAGGAAAACCATGACACAACTGTTACAAAACTATTTTAAATTCTGAAACATAATTACATTATTTGCATCTGTACAAGCTACATATTGTTATTGCTACTTTTGGGATGTATTATACTGTCTCCAGCAGGTCAGCACAGCTTCAGTACCTCAGTGTAGAGCAGGAAGCGGACCAAGTTTTCGCTCAGCTTCTCCATGACTCTGCGGGACACCCCCTGAACTGTTGGTTCTTCTCCCGCGGGGCTCTGCCCCAGCTGGGCCAGCAGGAGGCGCTCCCACTCAGCCCTGAGTGTCAGAGCTGTGGACAGCACCTTCAGGGCCCCCTCTGGCTCCCTCAGCTCCAGCTCCAGCCACCCGTCCACCACCAGACGCGTACAGTCAGCGTTACTGTCCACAGAGTTTGCTACCAGCAGCAGAGCCTGGTAAACACACGGAGACACACAGACAGTTAACACCACTGCATCATGAATCGTCAATTGGCCGAAGCTGAGAATTAAGGAATAAATCATGATAGAAGAAATATGGTATATTTTACAGGTGGTTTTGTTACACATAATATATTTTTCATAATATTTGAATATGTGAGGTTTGGTGTAAAAATGAAAAATAAATAAAATGATACAAAAAACATTGTAACTATAAAAATAAAATCTGCAGCATTACTCTAAGGGACTGCTGTATGATCTGTGTAACAACCTTAAAATGACAAAACTGTATAAGTGCTTTATAAAAAGTTACTTATTGTTTCTCAGAAATTTCTAAAATGAACATAATTTAATCTGTGCTAAATACATTTCACAGAAAACTCAAAACCACACACCAGTACAAAAGAATTACCCCATAAACCTCATGTATAACCAGTGTTACTTGCTTCCAGTGTATCAATAATACTGGAGTCAGTGTATTGATAATGGACGACTCAATTGACAGTTCTGTCCTGCTACTAGAAGTGATTCAGTCAACAAATCAACACAAAACTGGCTTATATAGGTTTGTCATCACTATTTCAGGCTAACATAATACACAACATTATCTGGGTTAATCCGTGAGGATTTTTCAGCAGTTTGTGGTGGGAGCAGGGACATCCCACATCGAGTACTAACTTGCAGCGCTGGAACCCGCACACAGTTGGACAAATACGGCTTGTTGGTCTCCAGCAGAGTGACAAAGGCTAGCAGCTGGTGTCTGCTGCTGTCCCTTCTATCGGGCCCTGTGGGCAGGAAACAAGAGACAAAGAGGGAGAGGCAGATGAGGTATGATGAGAGACACGTACAATATGGCAGTGAAAGGAAGAGACATGAGAAATAAACAAGAATAAACAAGACAGGGAGGATGAGGAGTAGGTGTTACACAGAGCATTTTAGAGTACACTTTCTTTACATGGTAACACTTTACTTTAAATCCCCTCATTTAGTATTTATAAACAGTATATAAACATGTAGTAAATGGTTTCTAACACACTATAAATGTAGTTGTAAGCACATATAAGGACATTTTCAGTGCTTATTAACGGACAGTATGTAAACAATAATAACGTCTCCTATGAAGACATATTTTATATTATTGCAGCTGTGTTTTACTATGTTGTCATTCATTATCTGTTTATATAACAGCTTCCATGTACATGTGCTCACAGGAGGAGATATAGTTGTAGACAAATACTTTCATAAAACACTTAAAATGTCCTTATATCTGCTTATAACTACATTATAGTGTTATAAACCATGTATTTAATGTTTGCATACTCTATACAGATGCTAATGCTATTGTTACCATCAGCAATATTGTCTTTGCAACATAAAGAAACAAAAGTTAAGAAACAGATTCAGTCAGTACCAGAAAGACACATTTGGGTGTGCGTCAGTTCATCTTTTAGGTAGTGCTTGAAAATTATTTAGGAATTGTGAACTGCTAGTGAGGTTAAATGTCTTCTAATTGCAGATTTAATTGAAAGTTGCCCATCTCTCAGTGTATTTTGAAGGTGTCTTTTTAAAGTTTTGGCATCCACAGCGGAGCTATAACTTTCAAATAAATCAGTTAATCAACCACACCACTGGAGTGAAACTAATCTTGTCAATTGGTTAATTTTTAAACAAGTAATTCGATTATATTTAAAAATTCTACACGTGTTACTTTTAAAGATGTTTCAGAGGTTTACCCATCTCTCTGATGTCATCCTCAGGCACATGTAATACCTCCGGGTCATTGGCAAACACACTGGTCGGGTGGATCACCACTCCCTGCTTATTCCTTGTGTGAAACACCTAAACAAACAAGTTGAAGAAAATGATCCATCGCTATTTAAACAATGACTTTACTGACATGACCTCATTCCACTGTATTGTATAATTAAATCTGATGGCCTGACCTGGTCAGAGTCCTTGCGGTTGGAGTTGTGCTCATCAGGCAGAGCCAGCTGAGGGTAGAGGCCTCGGCAAAGCAGCAGCTTAAGCAGAGCCTGCTGGCGGGAGGACATGTCCTGACTGACGTTGACCGCCTCCTGCAGCTCTGACACGTTGTGACGCAACTTGAACTTCAACTCCTGTTGCAGACCGAACAGCACCACAGAGAGATCAATCAGTGTCTCACACACACACTCTCAAAGGCACAATCATATCCACTTCTATAGTTGACAGGCCTTGATACAATATGTGCTGCCCTTTCTTCCTTTATGCAAAGATAATGTCCCGTTTACTGTCCTGATGTCAATTCCAGCAGTTTAATGTTGCCAGAATCCACAAAACTGTTGTGCAGTTAAAAGTTTCAAAAATGTTTATATACAGTATTTAACACAGGTGGCCCCAGCAGTAACATATATTACTCTGTATTTAAACATGGCTTAAATATGTTCATTTATTTGTGAATGTTAAATGCTGCTGGTGAGCTGTAGGGCTGCTTTGTTATTTCCCATGTTATGCTGTACTCTGCTTTCACCTGTATGTCCATGTTCTGTCCTGATCCCTCCTTGTCCTTCCTGCCTTTGCCTGCTTCCTCTGTGTCTGATCCTGATGACAACTCTCCATCCTGGCCTCCTTCCAGCCTCAGCACTTTACGTCTGCTGCCCTCCAGCTGCTCGTGATCTCTCTTCAGCTGATGCAGCTTCCTCCTCTCCGTCAGCCTCTCCCTGCGCTGCTCACGGTCACCACCGGAGGGAGCGCTGTGCTCTGATTCCATCAGGCCATGGCTCTTCAACAGGTCCTGTTAACCAGAGAGGAAGTACATATTGGGGCAACAGTGCTCATACTTATAAAGCTTATCAAATGTTGTAGGTCTCAGCAGCCTACCCTGAACTGTCTGCGTAGGTTGACCATCTCATAGAGTCGCTGTTCCTCCAAGCCTCTCCTCCGGCACCACTTCCTTGAGCCGCCACCTCTGTCTCCCTTCACCTGTTGAGGTAAAAAATCTACAGTTTTATGTACAATAAAACCCATATTTATTTGCAACAGTTACATTTTCGTTTGCAATTAGGAGTGTCAAATCTATTTGTACATTAAATAGCCACTGCCCATACTGACCTCCACCCAGGCATTGAAGGTGTTGAGCAGGGTGAAGGGGTCTCCCTGGTTGCTGTGCAGGGGCTGGCAGGCAGTTGCACAGTCTGGGTTGTGCTGTGAGTTGCGCAGGAAAGGTGACTGAACACTGAGAGCTGCTGCCACTGTCAACACTGGCTCCACCAGCTTAAACAAAGAACCCAGCACCAGCATCTTCCCTGAATGAACACAAACACACACACTAAATCTAACTGTTGGTTAAAGTTGCTACTGTGTGTGTAGCACCTTTAGTCTTTGGGGGGGTATTTTAGGCCTCTATTATACTGATATTATACTGATATTATTATACTGATAGTAGAAAGATGACAGGGGAGAGAGATGGGGAACAACATGCCACAAAGGTCTGCTGCCAAAATCTAATCTCAGGCGTTGCAGTTATGTGGCACATGTCTTAACCAGTAAGCTACTGGGGCATGCCTGTGCAGCGTTTTTAAACACCAGAATGTAATTGCCAGATTAATTGTGAAATTTTGTATAATTACTTCAAACAAAAGAGACCAAGCCTGAAAATGTCCTATTTGAACTCGCATTTTTTGCAATTTATTCAATTTCAAATATCATTTCCCTGTGTTCTGTTGACAGTTTCATGAAAAAACCCACTAAACTCAGAAAAAAACATAAGGATAAACAAACTACAGCATGGTTTGGGTGTAGGGATTCTTACCTATGACTACGTCTACAGGCAGCTGAGCCAGCAAACTCCCAATAGAGGTCAGTTCACCACGACTGTCTAGGGCTCCCTGCTCTTTCAGATAAGTAACTGCAGCCTGGATACTAGCAGCTGGAGGTGGATCAATGAAGACAAAAGAAAGTGGATCTCCAAGACTCATGCTCTTCATCTGCAGGAACAAAACAGCATCAATCAAGTTGGAATTTAACTAAAAGAAACTGAACAAAGATTTGCTATCCTGCTATCTAAAGGATATAGTTACCTGAAGAATGAGGGAATCCAGAGCCACCCTGTGGATTTCAGGCACAGGGTAAGGTGCAAAGGCGTCGTAGTCAGACTCAGCGTAGAGGCGGTAACACACTCCTGGACCTGTACGACCGGCTCGACCTTTCCTCTGCTCAGAGCTGGCTCGGCTGATCCAGAACTCCTGCAGACGTTGCATCTTGGCTTTCGGATCAAAACTCATTTCCTTTACCTTTCCTATAAAAGAATATGTAACAACATAATTCATTCATATGGTTGGTTGCTCCACCACATATATTATAAGGATCACTTGAAATACTTTGTCTTTCCCGTTAACATAGTGTTAATACTTCCAAGTGTCTTGTTTGCCACCTGTGCTTTTCCAAGAAATGATTCGCCTGTATGTTTCTGCTTTAGGAAACCTAATAAACTCTTAAACTTTGCCAGTGTAAAGCACACTTAAGATAACTGTGAAAGGTTAATCCCAGGCTACGAATGTATTTGTTGTTCCATACCTGAGTCGACAACAAAGCGTACTCCATCTATTGTAACTGAGGTCTCAGCAATATTTGTAGAGATGATGCACTTTCTCACTCCGGGAGGAGCAACGTCAAACACCTGAAGAATGACATGACGACCGACAATTAGGACTGATAAACCAAACCCAACATATTTGATGCAAACATTATCTGTCCATTCTAATAATAACAAAGCAGACTGTGCCTTATCCTGCTGGGCCAGTGAAAGGGTGCTGTGCAGCGGTAAGACTATCCAACGACGTGTGTGTGTGGCATAAATCTGACAGGCCTCCTGGATGGTGGAGATTTCCGCCACACCGCTGAGAAAGAGGAGCAGGTCCCCGCGCTCTTCTGGGGGGTAACGCTGGTCGATGCCCTGCAGGATGCGCAGGTACGGTCTGGGATCCATCTTCTCTGAACGTGAGGACTGCTCCTCAGGAGGGATGGGCTGATATATCACCTTAGCACAGGAAACGGGTATTTTAAAGAAATATGTCGAGCCAAGTTAATGCTTCAAACCTATACTGCAAGCAGCTAATTTGAAGTTTATAATTGCAGACCAACCAACGGACTACCAAAACCATGTTATACTCACATGTTGAGTATTTTGCTCAATTTGTGTTTTGAAAGTTATAGTTTTTCCCCATCTTGTCACTTATTTATTGAGACAAATACTGTAGTCCTCTGCTTACCTGTATAGGAAACAGCCTGCCCGGTACCTGCAGCACAGGGGCACCATTGAAATAGTCAGAGAAGAGTTTGATGTTGATGGTGGCTGACATAAGGATGAGACGCAGGTCTGGGCGGTTGGCCAGCAGAGAACGCAGGACACCAAGAAGGAAGTCACAGTGGAGGTGCCTCTCATGGACCTCGTCCACGATCACCACGTCGTATTGAGCCAGCGTCCCGTCCTGCTGAATCTGCCGCAGCAGGAGCCCCTCAGTCAGAAACAGTAGTTTGGTGGCTGTGGTCCGGGTGGTCTCAAAACGTATCTGGTACCCTACCTGCAAAACATAACTGCATTTTGTGAGCTCTTATGTGTTAGTTTTTCTTCAAATTTGTACTTAGTGCATTTACACACAAGTCAGTGCTGCAAAAAAATAAGAAGCATATATTTCACTAGATCTGTAAATAATTATAGTTTTTTCTGTCATTGGTTTTCTGATTAATTTAATCCCCACAGAATTAATTTATGAAATGACCAAACTGATGGCAAAAACCCTCTATACACTACTGGAGTTTAGACAATGTGTTACTTAGTTTATAATGACATTAAACAAACCACAGTAAGAAAATATTTGTATTTGTGATGCTGTGATGACCAAATGATGTCAAAACTCCCTCCGGTCCAGTTGCCTTTAAAATGAGCACTTCTAGATGTTCTACGAGACTTTACAGACAAGTCAGCACATTGTTTTTAATGATGACGTGCAGTCAGTGCTTCAACAATAGCTGGTGACAAACCTTTGAGCCGTACTGATTGAGACTCTCAAAGCTGACCCTCTTTGCGAGGGATATACAGGCGATGCGCCGAGGCTGCGTGCAGGCGATGTTGTTGAAACCAGCAGAGAGTAGATACTGAGGCACTTGGGTGGATTTCCCACAGCCTGTGTCCCCTGCCACCACAACCACAGGGTGGCGTCGCACCAGATCCACTACCCGGCTGCGGTACTGGAAGATGGGCAGATTCTTCTGCTCCCGTCGAAGCTTGGCCAATTTACCGAAACTCTGTCTCTGGCTGAAGTCCAGGAAGTGCAGGAGAGCCAGGCGGCAGTCTGAGGTCTCTTGAGAACCTGGACCAGAGGAGCTCTGACCTGACTTCCCCAGGCGCTCCTCGATGTCCCTGGTACACACAGAGACATTGATCCGGTACCGAGCATCGTACTCTTTAGGAAGGTCAAGATCCACCTTTCCAGTACCGGACTTCCTCCTGTCTTTCCCTTCTTCTCTGTTGTCTTTTCGACTGGCTCCACATCCAGACATGTCTCTCTTTGTCTTGAACCTCTGGAAACGGTCAAAGAAAGCCCAGAACTCTCTGTGTTCCGGGCTGCCAGCCTGAATGTAGTCATGCCTGCGGAAAAAGATCTCGTCCAGCTGGGCTCGGCACTGCGGGCTGTCCCAGTCCCATCTCCGGTCTCTGCTCCGGCCTGAGCTCATATTCACGGTCCGTTAACAGGGTTCAAGTTTAGCGACTGTCAAGAACTGAAACCGACATGTCAACCTGCTAACAGCTCAGTAAACCTGACTGTAGCTTCAGCGTGGATAAACTACAAACAACTCCTTTTTAAATCTGATTTTTGACGTCATGTGTCAGCCAACACGTCCGGAAAATAGTTTTAAAGGCTACATCTCAGATTATTGGACAATATTATATCACAGCTGCAAGAGAAGAATAACTGATGAATAAAAAATGAGCAAATACAGTTGTTACTTTGCCTGTTTCGAAGACCGGCGGATTGGGCGGAACAATAACACAGTCGGAGCCGTTTCCGGTCCGTTCTTAAAAATGTTCCGACAAACATTCCTATTAGTTCCGCGGTTATAAAACAGTGGAACATATTTCTGTGTGGAAACAGATTTGTCACTATCTCATTCACACTTTCACTTCAGATGTGCTACTTTGGAGACGGAAAAAAATTAGAAGAAAATATATTTTTGCCTTGGAAGCAAAAGAATTGCCCTTTTTAAGATGGCACACCATTTTTTACCCACAGACTGTAAAAAAAAATAGATTTTACAGGCAGATTTTTACCCCTCACATTTAGTGTATATGAAATCGAATTATTCAAAATGACTTCATGTAATGCAGAGTAAATGTCTGACCTAAATGATTTGCAATGCAAATGGATCAGATGTAATGGAAGTTTGTAAAGCAAAGTCATACTGAAACTTCAGATGAAATGTAGGTCAGTGCATGAAAACAGATATACAAAGCGCTGGAGTTCTGCATAAGAAATATTTTTATTTAAAAACCATCTATAATACACATTTACACAGAGTTCAGATATGTTAAACTAAACAGATTGTACTAATGAAGTGATAACTGGATGAGAGGTCATATTAAATTCAAAGTTGTTAAAAACGAAGTGTCATCCATGATGAACAGGCTAATGCATTCGGAAGTCAGGGGGTGCACTCAGGGATCTCTGTTGGACAAAAGTCATGAGTAAATGTGTAAGATACCAAGCCATAGGAGGTAGGATGGATTGAGCTTGCTGTCAATTTGTTTTAATTTATACATTTCAGAACAAAGACAACAAGGAAAAGTGGTGGAAAATTCTTATGATGGCAACTGACGAAGCACCGGACAACAGAGCACAGGGATGTACATTTCACAGGTTGAGTGTAAAAATGTGTAACAATCACGCCTAAAATCTATTTCTTGTGCGGCACATAACATCGTTCTCCATTAAAACAACAACAACAGCAGAAAACAAACAAAAAACCCACACAAAAATAAAACATTTATTTACATTTCATCAACCCCACCCTCATAAAATTACACATACAATGTGTTGCAATCGCTCTTCAAGCAAACAGTGCATTTTCGACTGCAGCTACGACTGGAATTGGAGGCAAATACATCAGCTGGAAAGTCAGAGTGGGGTTTTTCTGAGGCAACGATCCGTACTTAAGTACTCGTCATCAGTCTGTGTTCATGTCCGTGGCCTTGTTCGACCACTTCGCGTTGTTCTACACTCCTGTCTTTTCTTTGACCCAGCCACGGAATTTGGTGACTGTTGTGTAGATGCCAGGTTTGTTTCTGCGGGCGCAGCCGTCACCCCAACTGACCACTCCTGCGAGGAACGTACGACCTTTGGCTGGACTGGACAGAGGACCACCAGAGTCCCCCTAACAGAGACAAATGCACAGTTACATATGTTAGCATAGAGGCGCTACATAGAGGCAGGGTGTGTGTCATAATTTCTATTTTCCTCTCTCAAAAATCATATTACCTGACAAGCATCGACTCCTCCGCTCAGCACTCCAGCACACAACATCCTCGATGTGATCTGCCCTCCCATCAGATCATTACACACAGAGTGGTTGATGATACGGACCTGGGCCTTTTGGAGCACTGTTGCAGCAAATCCTGATTCACACAAACACAAGACGACATCGTCAATCTTTAGGTCTTAATGTCATGTAATCAAGTAGGGATGCACGGCTTATTGTGGCCATAGCAAAGTACAGATATAATTCCAATAATGGCAGCTAATCATTGCAGAAAAGTTGTTCTTCCTATTGGCAAGTTCAGAGTATAGTTGTATGGTATGTATTAGCAACTACATGACATCTATCTGTATGCAAATATAGAGCTACTACAATAAAAATCTTAAGCAAATTATGAAAACTCAGTCTAGAAACGAGCATCAAAACCACAAAATCAATGCCAAACCGGAATATTTTAACTACATATAAATCACAGGAATCATGGCACATTTGAATACACAATAAACTTAACTAACTCAGAATGTTATCAGAAATAACATGCCAATGATTTATAGTAATCCAGTTGTTTTACTGATGTTTTTAAAGGGCATTTATGCCACTATCTTAATCTTAATGTCATACTATAGTAGCGCCCACTATAATAAAAAAAAAACAAACACATTTTAGGCCATACATTCATTTTCACTCCCAGCAGCTAATTCTGCATTAACTGGAATAAAAATAGCATTTATTGTTTATGTATACACATATTATACTTCTTAGATATTTTAGAAATTCAGCTTAAGTTTGGGCTTTAGCATTCATTAGAGTATTTTCAGTATTTGAGGCTACGTGTATTCATCAAATGACAGCTTACCTCCCTCCCGAGTGGCGCCCCATCCCGTGATCCACACAGTGTTGCCAGTTGGAAAATCGTGTTGGGCAGCTGGTAAGCAAATGGGCCTAATGTAATCGGAGTACGTGACGGGACTGTCCAGCTCCATCAGGGCGATATCGTTGTCAAATGTGTATGCGTTGTAGTTAGGATGGGGTATGATCTGCTTCAGGTTCTTCTTCACCACTTTACTTCCAGTATTTCGCTGGGTGTGAAGGCCGAGGTAAGCTTCCCAAGTGCCGGGCTGAGAGAATCTGGGGACATGCACGAAAACAGATCTCGAAATTAATTTTCAATAACTGATAACCATTAACAGGCACATCATGAGGCACAACAAGCGTCACATTAGGAAGTGTGTAGAAAACCTGGTGGTTCAGGCCTAGTTTAGAATTAGTGGTGATTTAAGACTGCATCCTAAATAAACTGAATGTTTTGGTGTTGAAAGTTAGATAACATAACTGTCCATTTTGTTGTAGCGTGGACTTTGCAATTGTGTGGCATGCATCTTTACCAGTAGGCTACTGGGGAGCTCCATTAATTCTATTTTCTAATTAAAAACCTCTATTAATGTTAAAGGATATCATTCTTGCACAGGTCTGTAAAAAAAAAAACTGCAGCCTACTGTAGAACATCTATTGTAAGTTGTTTTTGACTCGTATTGCCAGGCTCTAGATTTTACTTTACTTTGGTAGGACAAAAGCATGGTGTAAGGTTTCAGGCATGTTAAATTATTTGAACGCACACATCCAAGCATTGTGCTGTTAGTAAAAACACAGAAGTGTAAGGTTTCACTTTTCACATGACAACTTGTTTACAGTATCTTTAGAGACCAACTATTGAACTATTGAACCGCCCACTGGGTAGTTTTGTCCTGATGATTCAAATAATTGTACTTGAAGTACTTGAGTCCTTCCAGCATGTTTGTATGTTTTATCAGCTTTAATGTTTTTAAAATATATTTTTGAAGTCATTTTATTATAAAGCAACAGCAGAGAGATGGAGAATAACATGCAACACTGCTGTTATGTTGCATGTGTCTTAACTGATGGGCTACTGGGACGAACCTTATCAGCTTTAATTTAAGATTTTTCAAGAAAAAGCTATGAGACCAACTATGATCATACCAGAATATAATAGCATGACTGCGTTCATTTTGAACTAAAGAATAGTTTAAGTTATAAAGAATAGTTGTGTTTGTGTAAAACTCTATATTTAACTGTATTTAAGACTATTCAAGGCCTTGAATAATTTTGCAGCATTTGGACACAACTTGTATTTGTCTAAAGAAGATTGTTCAGGATGAAAATACATATTTGTAGAGGAATTTAATATCATTCAACTATTGCACTTGTTTCGATTCTCTTTGGATAAGAGCATCTGCTAAATGTATGAAAATGTAATGATCACTAGATTTCACTTCACTGTATTCTGAGATCTCTTCAGATTATACAGAAAACTAATTGCCAGTGAGTACATAAACATAAATAAAGAAGCTACCTCGTCCTGCCGTCATCCTGCACACAGTGGGCCGCAGTGACCAGCCAGCGCGGACTGATGATGGATGCTCCGCACACGTGACCGTATTCTTTGACATGGAGGCTGACTTGCCAGGGGAACTCCCCTTCTTCCGCATCCTGACCGCCGACAATTCTTGACGTCTTAAACATGCTCCTCCCGCAGTCTGCAAAACAAACAATCAATCAGTCAGAGGCCACGACTTGTTGCAGCTTGCTTTAGTGCCACAAGTGGGTGGAGGCTCATATCTGTTTTGTCATGCAAGCTACACAATTCAGATGCAGATAGAGATAATAACTAGTTTTAGATATGTCACAACATATGACACAAGCTGACACAGTACATGCACCCAGACAGGTTTTTTTTTGGTAACATACCGCAGTTCGCCTCATCAGATCCATCTTCACAGTCAGATGTCCCGTCACATTCTGGGTTTACTTTACTGATGCATTTATTGTTTTTACATCTATATGTAAGCTCGGTGCATCTCACATCAGAGCCTACAGAGAGAGGAAAGAAAAAACAAACCATCAAAACCAAAGCTAGGAAACAGAATTCCAGTGAAGAGGAAAAACTACTTGAGTATTATTTTATGTGTCCACTAAAACTGAACATAATTTCACACTTGCGCTGCAGTTTTAGTAGTTTGAAGTGTTCTTGAAGTTGCTTTAATTCCTTTTCTTAATCACTAACATGTTAACACACGAGTTTTACAATCCAGCAGATATAGAGCAACATTTGCAGATGTATTTGTGCACCTGCTGAATGTTAATCTAATATTCACTCTCCTTTTAATCTCCACCAAATCCTGAGAAAACTATTAAACCCTGTAGCTGCTTGATGTTCCACTTCCTTCACTAGCTAGTTGTCAACTTTGTTTGTCTACAATTTGGTGCCTACAGTGGTTTTATCACAGCTTTTTTGCTGAAAACAGCTGCCTGCTGCTGTGTGAAACAGGGTTGATGAGACGCTGAGATTGAACCATACGATTAATGTGCCATAAAACTAAAACAATTGTCTAAAAGAGGCTAAGAATTGGGTGATAACCCCTGTAGCTCTGGCACTTAAAGTGGCCCCTTTTTCATAATCGTTTGATTGATTAAATGACACACAAATGATTAAATGACACTGTAAGGCAAATATCTTTAGATACTATCCCCTGAGTAGCTCAACAAATCAGCCAGCATAGGAATCAGGTGGGATTGCTGGTCCCACTGGCAAATAATGTCACTTGTGTTGAGAAAAATCTACTAAATACTAGATTTGGTGTCTTATACCTTGACATAAGACATTGTATTTTAAGAGAAAAAAGTCTCACCACGTGGACATTCGAGCTCATCTGACCCATCCCCGCAGTCGTCTCTGCCGTCACAGTGAGTCTTCTCGGAAACACATTTGCCATTCTTACACGTTAGCTGTCCAGATTTACAACCACCTTATAAGGAAAAGAAGCACATGTGTATGAGAAATCAGACTAAAAGCCTTTCAGCGCTCATGTAAAATACGTCCTCCATCAGTATGAAGAGGTCTTTACCACAATTCAGCTCATCTGTGCCGTCTCCACAGTCATTGACGCCGTCACACTTCCAGAACATGGGCTTACACAACCCATTTTTACAACTGATGTCTTTTGGGCTGCACTCTGGAGGAAAAATAGTACAAAAAAAAATTACTAGTATGTAACTGGTTTTGTGTAACGATGTAGAGAGTGATTAAAACAGCAGTTATAATCAACAGCGAGTATCTTCAGAGTAAGTTAATAATACTTACTGCAGTTTAACTCGTCACTCATGTCTCCACAGTCGTTCCAACCATCACACTTGAGCTCAGACTTAATACAGCGCTGGTTGTTGCACTGGAACTGCTTCGGACAAGCTGTGGATGACAAGAGCTTCCATTAAAAATGTTGATGTCAAGAAATGATTGTTATCTGGGAGAAACCGTCACTGTTGCCTACTTACGGTCTTTGACATCTATGGCCTCAAACACAGCCTTAAAACCTCGGTCCACATAGGAGGCATCAGAGCGGAACACCACATTCATTGTGTTGGTGTTACTGGTTTCTGTCACTGATCCGTCTGGCTTTTCTCCGCATATTCTGAAGATGACATGCACATGTAGTGAGGTGTCTGCTCTGTGATGTAATCCCTGTTTCTCAAATTAGATTTTTTTTTTTTTAATACATGCAGGCAAGGACTCACTTCTTTCCGTTGATCTGCACATAGTCTTTGCGACAGTCTTTATGGTTTTCCTGTCCGGGCTCAGACAAGAGGAACTTTTTGAACGTCAACTTCACTGCCTTATCAGCGGGGACCTTAATGATTGACAGAAATGGGTAAAAACTTGAATGACACAGTAAGGCGATCATGTGAGGAGCAGTACAAATCAGAAACGTGTGAAACATATGACATGGTTGGGTAAGTTCAATCATCTCACCTTGATAGTCCACTGACATAAAGTTTGAGGTGGATAGTAATTTGGGAAGTTAGGAGACATGAACTCGCCGTTATTGCCTGTCAGCTGGCCGCCGCATGATGTACCTGTTTAAAAACAAAATAAGTGTGAGCATTTGAATAAATATCAAAACATTTATGGTGTAGCTCTGGACATAAGGCTCACACAAGCATTTCCTACCTATACTTCCACGCTTAACTTGTGAGATTTGTGCTCTAAAACCTGGGTAGTTCTTCTTGTCATTTGTGGCCATTGTCACCAGCATGACATTGCGAGAAGACAGAAAGGTCAGTGGTTCACTGGGTGAGTAGTACCCACACATCCTGTAAAACAGACATAACAAAACAAAACAAAAAAAACATAAATTTCATTTATGCACTGATCACTGACTGACTGATACACCAGGCTGATATGGACCTTTTCTCAAAACTTTTTTCTATGCAAGTTATATTTATTCTCTTGTGTTGTTTTGAAAGGTTTTTGGCTTTGATTTGATCGATAAAGCATAAAAAAAGGGCTTGGTAGGACTAGAAAAGTTCTTTACTTCATCATACGTCCTTTTCAAACATTGAAAGGTTATTATTTGTGTTGCTTACTGAAAGTTTGCTGTTATTTTTGTTTTTTTATTTTATTTTGATCAAGATAAAAACCAAACATTTTCTCTAGAGAGGACCTTTACCTACACGCTTGGAAGGGGAGGCTGAGGGGAGGGCTATTACAGATGTCGCAATCTGCAACGTCAAAGCTAGATGCCATTAAATCTTACACACTGGTCCTTTAAGTTTAATCATAAACTAAAAGTTACCCTCCTAGGGGAAAAAAGTATCACGCGTCATCAACTTAATCTCTTTTTCTTTCTGGTAAACTGCGTTAGAACGCCATTAATGACTTTTATCATCAGGACATGCACAAATGAAATTTCCAACTGTAGACATACAGACTGCTTTATGACTGCACATTATTCTTGTTCAAGAAAAGCTTTCACTTTCTCAAATTTTCAGCCAAACTGCCCATCGACTTAGACTAAACTGTCATTTTGCAAGTTATTTTAGCACGAAGCTTAACTCAGGCTGATGTTGGGCAACTACACTGTTCTGTTTGAGGGTCCATCAGTAACACAGCATTTGACCAGCAGAGGGCTTTACACACCAGATAAAGTCTCTTTTATCTGAATCACAGTGTGCCACTGTGTGAAAATAAAATAATCCAAGAGTGCTAAGGGGAGATGAGTTATTTATCTGCTTGAAGCTGCATCTGGAAAAGGGTAAAGGGACAAACTCACTCTTCCATGACTCGGCTCTCAATGGCCACCAGGGAGTCGTAGATCTTGACAAAGTCATTCTTGCAGTTTTCTTCCAGGTTCATCGTATCAAAGTCAAGCTTGATGACATAGTTGGGGTCAGCTCTCAGCTGCCACTGGATGAATGTGTTGGAGGGATAAGGTTCGTTGGGGAAGCCGGGGGACTCTATCTGCCCGAGCTGACTCGGCCTTGTATGTTCTGAATACTTCAGAAATCCTGAAACAAACAAGAACATTTTATAAGAATATAAATCCCTGTCACAGAACCACTAATCTCAATGCAAATGAAATTATGACATCTTTACAAACACATTCTGATATCACTACGCTAATATTTACTATACAAATGCCTAATTGCATAATTTAAGATTTTTACACAATTATTGACATTTTCTGGTTATGGTAAAACATTGAACGAAATATAATTCTTCTGTATTATTGACAAAGAAACAATATTTTGTATGCATCTCATGTGCAATTTCAGTCTTGTACACTCCTTCTAAAGTCTTGCATTTTTCATTAAAACCAATTACAGATAACATTTAGGAAAACAATTTTGCATGTCCAAATATTACCACTCTACATGCTTATCATGCATCAGTCAAACTATAATTTTCTGAGGAACATAAATTACACAATTCTTCATTTTTGTTGGGTAGAAAGATAAGCTGTACACCTGTTAGTTGTTAGCCAGCTATATGTCGTTTTGTATGTATTGAGATGAGTTGTCTAGTAAAATAAATGATAAATGCAAGCTGAGCACTTACTGCTGAATGACGTTGAAAGCATGCGGGCATCAAGTGCTATGAGATGAAACAAGAACACAGACATAACTTAGATGAGGTTACGGATAGCAAAAGAGAAAAACTCAAAACCAGACAGAAGTTGACAACTGACTCTACAGCATGATGGATATGTACTGAATCACAGATGACAGTATTTTAGGCTTCGGTTGCTTCGACTCTACCTGAGGAAACCACATCTTCGAGGACCAGAGAGTTGCCAGGTCTGTACACGCTACGCTGCTCTTTGTCCACTAGCTTGTCGATTGCAGACATGGCGCTGTCAACAGACGACTCTTGGCCTACAGGGACTCTGAACTCAGACAGGTAGTAGGCGATGACGCTGCCTTCACTAGGAACAATAAGACAAGGATTAAATAGATTAAATAGTAATCAGACTGTGTTAAAAAACACAAAGTCACTTTACTGGAAGGGTTAGAAATATGCATGTGTGCCAATCAGGCTCTTATACTGTAAACTGGCCAGTGATAGTAGCAATATAATGACTTGTTTCTGATCACAGCAACTGTTACAAACAAATATAAATAAAAATTGTTGTTAATGCACCTACAATCATTTAATTTCTATAGGTTTCAATGGAGAGTTGTAGTTCATTTTATTTTGATAAACACATTGTTTTTATTGATTATATCTTTGGGCTTAGAGATCTTCTTTTTCTGTGCCATGGTTCTATACTTTCATCACTGAAATAATTGAAGTGAACCAATAATACTGAGTGTCACATTAAATCCCTGCTGATTTAGAGGATGGAAATGCCCTTTGAAAAATTTGAAATGTCATTTAAAAAGCCCAGGACAGTCGGATTCTGTCTCAAAGTCAATTAACAAGGCCACATACAAATGTCGCATCACAGATGGAAAAACACAATTCAATGATAAAAAGCACTCAGAGAGGGCACATGTGCACAATTCTCTGGACTAATATTAATACGTTTCATTAGGCTGTCTTTTGTTCATTGACCTGTAGCCTTGTTTTCTCTTTCTTTCAGTTCAACCTGTTTTTGAGATATCCTGTTAAACAACACACAAACAGACAAACAAACAACTTCACTGCCATACCTGAAAGCCTGAACTGTAGAACCAACATAGTATTTGGCCAACTGCGGACTCTTGGTATAGATGGCTTTAAGCTGAAAGACAAACAATAGAGCATGAATGAAGGCTGTTTGAAAAGATGATGTGAGGTTGCAGCAGGTGCGGAGGTCTGAGCGGGAGTCTTACCTGTGAAGTCACCTGCTTCGCCAGCGCCTTGAACTCGGAGCTGTTGGAGTTCTCATAGCTGTTTTCAAAAACCTGGTTGGTGATCCGCATGGAGCCGCTGTACATCTTCTTGACCCGAACATCTTTACGGACTGTAGGATCATACAAACAAGACTGAAGATAAACAGCCACACTCTCACCGCACAAGAGTTCAATTTTACTTCCGTGTTTTTAAGTGTCAGGGCTGTGGCTTTTTCGTCTTATCTTGGCTTTGATAACTTTTTTTGTTTGTCGCTGTGTTTTTTTCCTTCAGTCTTTTGCATTGTGATGTCTTAAGTCCCTCGGCATTACTTTTTTCAGCTGATGTACCTTTAATCTCTCCTCTGTTTCAATCATTTGCATGTGCAAATAAACAAAAAGAATAAATATGCATGGAGCTCTAACTTGCTTATGAACATTGCATATTCTATCTAAACCATGTGTGTTTATTTGATTTGGTTACTTCATCAAAAGGAACTAAAAGAAAACAGACAAGTGAATCGAAGCTTTTTCTTTTTTTTTTGGATCTCCATTTTTTTTATTTTTTTTTACTTCGAGCAAAGACGTCAGTTTCTTGGTTTTATTTGTTTCTTTGTTTATCGGCACATCTCAAACTTGTTAACAGATTTAAATGTTGGGCCAAGGACCAGGAAACAAGTCTTTAATGTGGATCCAGTAATTATTCTAACATATTTCTTGACAATGAACAAAAAATATTTTAACTAGCAAACTGGAAAATACCCACACTATCTTGATAAACATCTTTATGACAGTCAGTGACATCTTCAGATGTTTATCTTTAAGTTTCAGTCTTTTAAGGATTGTAGATTGGTGGAAAAATGTTAAAAATGTAACATATAAGCAGTTTGATCAAATACAATAAAGTCAACAATAAATGTTTAAAAATTAGCTACTAAGTAACCATGATACAAAAGGTGGATCAAATATCATTGCAGCAATTTCCAACCCCCTTCTGTGTTTGTCATGTTTCTGATTAACTTTCATATTGTGTCAACTTTTCGTCTTTGTTACTTCAGTTTGTCCGTGTTACAGTATGTTTTCATGATTTTTGAGACTGTTCCCCTTCACATATGAATATGTTGCAGCAGGAGGCACAGCTTAACATGTTGACTGAACTCATATATCAACACACTAATTGCCACACATTTTATATATACTGTATATTGTAACTAGCTGACATCACAAGTTTAAGTCACATTACTTTAAGTATCATTTTGTCCAACCCTGTACATGATCTTTGTCTGAACTGACTAAAAGAAGGGTTACTTACAGTGGAAATGCCAGACCAGCAGTCCGGTCATAAGCGCAATAACAGCAGCAAAGATCACCACACCGATCACAGGCCCGACTTTCCCCGGACCCTTTTTCTTCTCGAGTTTTTTATTATCCGAGGCTGGCAGGAACTGGACAGCGGTGTCCCAGTCTTTGTCCTTGAAGACAGATGGACATTTGAATGGATGAATCAATGATTAAATACATAACAAAGAATAATGACATGTTCTCCACTTTGTAGACACAGCGCTGTAAAAGCTGCTCGGCTCCAAGGACGTCCATTTACTGACACTGCTGGTTTTTTGTTGTTTAAAAGAAAAAAAAAAGAGGCACTATAAATAGCTATGTTTTCTATACGTGGGTAGATCAGATAATCAACTGAAGATAATTGACAGCAGCAGACAGCAAGTAGGTACCTGTGTATTTTAGGAATGTCTTAGTCTCTAGTGACCTACTAAAATGGTTTCTCGACTAGATGAACTGTGCAACGCTGTTCTGAAATACTAACATGAATGAATTGCTTGATGAATTGCTTTACATGCGGAAGAAATCTATTCAAAGTTTCAGTCAAAAACGGCTCATAAAATACAAAGAGTGAGTGGTTCTGTTAATGAATTAGAAGGAACTTTAGGTATGAGTCACAGCACCGTGGTTACATTTAAGGTGAGGGAGGGGGGACGGGCAGGAGTACAAAGGTTTCACCATGGAAAATCCTGTCAAACCTGCTGAGAGTAAACCACTCAGAGCTCTGAAGTGGAAGACAACAAGTTTCTGTGAATGCTCACTGGACTGTGGTATAAATTTAAACACTGGATGACTTCTTTACGGATCAACAAAAGATCATCTTCACAGCTTATGAATGTTTCAAAAAAAATTTAAAAAAACATTGCTAGGACTGTGATTTCATCCCTGTTAGTTTTACACATGACAATTAGGAGGTGCTAACAGGAAGATGAACTGCAGTGCGAAACTGTGACACCAATAACTGTTTTATAATCCAAGGGCAACACTTTTCTCTCTGCTTGTTTAAAGCTACTCATGCTGAATGACAAGAAGGAATTAAAGCGTACCTTTGAGGGCCCTGCAACAACTCGTGCATTAAAATGTAGCACTTCCACAGAATAGTTATGTTAAAAACAGAAGGCGCTACAATTGTCACCTTGAAAACACTCATTGCAGAGCCTGTGGATTGGATATTCACTCCAGTTTTCCTTTCTGTTTTGTTAATTAACTAAATATTACATGTCTGTATTCACCATCTGAGGGGCTTTTTAAGTGATGCCTACTAATTAAAAAAAAGGTTCTAAATTAAGAAACATGGAAAACAAGTCATAACACAACATCTCCTCATATAAAAGTTGAAGTTTTGTTGTGGCTATAAATCAGTTTCAAAATAATCAGAAATGTAAAACACGAATCTTCATGAGGCTTCAAATTGAGGTGGAAATCTTTGGAGGGCTTGAAAGCAATTACTGTTTGACCATATGGTTCAATAAATATCATCATGATCAAAACAAATTCTGTCATACACATTAAACTACTGATATACTACTAATATAACAAATAATATCCAGAAAAATCATATATTACTTGACATTTTTCATACCTCATTTTGTAGGCTAAGTCTTTAACTGCCTATTATTCTTAAGGACAACATGAATCTTGGTCATCATAATAGGTTTTAAATGATATTGAATCATGACCAAGCCTCAGTGTTGAAGACCAAAACTTAGCATAACAAGCTAAACACTGAATACTTCACTGATCTTTTCTCTTGCGCCCTGGAGGAAAAATCCTTTGAGTCTGAAGGGCATTTGTCAGATAATCCCTCGTATCTATTACCATACTGTGATGCTGTGGGGTAATAACGACTGGATGTTAGCCTACAGAAGAGAAGGACTCAGTAGAACAAGTCACAACAGGGCGGAGGAACAGGAGGAATTCAGGGTGTCAGCCCCACAGTGGCTGCCTGCTTTCTGAGGACCCTCAAGAGTCCCAGAGAGATTCGCTTTAAAGATTTATCCAAAGTTTTGAATCTGTTTCAAGTTTGAGGGTTTTTGGAGTGTAACCTCATGTATTCTGCAGGTGGGAGGACGCCTTTAAACACTTGACCGAGAAAGACAGTGACGTGCATGAAGCCTCTTGTTTGTCAAGTCAGTTTCATTTATATTGCACCAAATCACAACAGATGTTATGTAACGGCACTTTTCACATAGAGCAGATCTAGACCGTACTCTTTAGACCCAAAATTCCCCCCTGAGTAAACACTTGGAAGGAAATCTCAAAATCTTGCAACTGTTATGATTAAATTTAGTGGAAAGTTACACCATGAGCTAAAGAACAAGAGCTTTTTTTTTATTTTTTAAGGAGAACCTTATGTTTGGATGACATTTCGGAACATTTCTGTTATTTATTAACGATTTCATCACAATGTTGATTCTTATCCAGATGCAGATTATAAATTTTATTGTATTAAAAACAGTTTTGAGGACTGTGTTGCTTCAGAGGAGTTATTTGCTCTTTGAGGACTTTTATTAAAAGATGACACTTATGGCATGAGAATAACAGATTCAAAGCTCACGCAAAAAAATACCAAATTCATCTGCTGACAGCTTCTCTCAGCTTGTAAGTGCTGGGTTTGTTTTTCACTCGGTAATATGATTATCTTTAGGAAAACCAGTGTGTTGGTAATAAAAAGGTTAAGGTTAAATAAAAACCCATTTATATGGTTGTACACAGTGACACCCTTTTAAGTGTTTGTACAGTATGTGTGGAATGAAAACACAATTGACACATATATGTCATGTCTGACAAGTTTGCTATCTGCAGGTTCATCTGCCAATAACCTACACATATTTAATAATTTTTAAATATGTTTCTACAGCAGTTTGGTTCATTTGCAGTCTGATGATCCATAAATAAGAATATCAGGAAAAAGCGGACATCGAAGTCAGTGTCATAGCAGACAACACCCAAATCCAAACTCTTTCATAACAACACAGACATCTAATCTAATCATCTAACCTACATCTAACAGAATCCAAAAGAGCCCAAACCTACATTTTATGACCTATATGTAGGTTGTACAGAAACACAAATTCCTTACCGACTTCGGGGTGTATCTCAGTCCACTGTCCATGTAGTCCATCAGGGGTCGAAGCTGAAATTACACCTGAAATACTCCCTCTAATTTCTCTTCTTGTTATTTTCTTCGATTTGCAGTAGTTCGGCTGTTCGTGCAGGTGAACCTGCAGGCCTGCTCACCTGGATGATGAGTGTTGGCAACGAATTCAAACTGCGCGCAAAAAAACTATCAAATCTAAATCTCGTTTTACAACGATGGAAAAAACCGTCTTCAAAAGTGTTTTTAAAAGAAAGGCTTTTCTTCGGTCGAGATGTTCACAAACGTCTCTCAGACTAGATTATGTCGTCCACCTGTCTGACTTCAACTGAGAGAGACTAAACGAAAAAACTTTTTCCGGGAGCTTCAGGTTTCTGCGGGCGTGTCTCCACACCTGCAGGGACTTCCTGTTTACCTGCCGAAAACAACAGGTTTTTACTAGGTCCTTTTACGGGAAACTATTTAGAAGAACGATTAAAATTACATGTAAAAAACGTACCATTAACTATTGGTACTATACTATACTATACGATACTATTGGTACTATAATACTGACAGTGCTACAATTAGTTGTCATTTCTGAGCATTTGGGAACTGTACTGTTTATTCTACATTTCCGCAATTTCAAGACGTTGTTGAAATAAATTACAAAACGTGTTTTATTTCTTTGTTATTAAGTAAAACATTGATGCATCAGGGGTTTCGTGTGACCTATTTTTAGTATCAGTCATGTGATCTTTTTCAAGCGACGCTGTTTGTACAGTACACGATAATGACGATGATTCATCTCTGCTGAGTCACCTCCATTTTTTCTTTCTTTTACGTTTATGATGAGCCAAGTTTCTGTTTGTAAATTTCCTCAGTCTGTGGGGATAAAGTTATATTTACGAATTGTAACTTCAGAGACTTTATTAATCCCCTGATACATGATGTACATCTGAAGATATATATATAGGGGAGAACAGGGTAATTAGAGCCAGTGGGTAAAATGAGCCACCCCCCTTTATCTAGGTAACCATAAGCAAAAGTAATCATGTGATCACAAATTAAGAAAGTATAGTTCACATTACTCACATTACTCATCTTGAACTTAAGCACATGGAGAGAGTGGTCAACAAAACAGAGCAAAAAAAAAACATTTGTCACGCCAAGTTATCAGTCTTATATCTTAATTAAAAAAGATAAGCTACAAAACAAGGTCATAAACATTGCATAACTGTGGATCTGAGTCACTGTGTGAAACAGTTTTGTCAAAATGGAGGTAGTGGGGTAAAACATGCCAGTCATGTTGGGGCAAGTTGAGTCAATGGCTCAATTTACCCCCAAAAATTATTTTCTGATATTCTAGAGACTAGAGACACTGTTCCTGTTTGATCCTGTTACAAGTGTTACAATGTTAATGAGTAAATACCTAATTGTTGATTGATGTTAAGTTTTTTAGCCACACACAAACATGCTGTACATACAGATGGGTGGCAAATTAAAGGAAAAGCCAACATAAAGTGTCTTAGTAAGGTGTTGGGCCACCAGAACAGCATCAGTACACCTTGGCATTGATTCTATAAGTCTCTGAACTCTTCTAGAGGGATGAACATCGTTCTTCCAAAAGATATTCCCTCGTTTGGTGTTTTGATGATGGTGGTGGAGAGCGCTGTCTAACACATCGGTTCAAAATCTCCTATAGGTGTTCAAATAGGTTGAGATCTGGTGACTGTGAAGGCCATAGTATATGATTCACATCATTTACATACTCATCAAACCATTCAGTGACTCCTCGTGCCCTGTGAATGGGGGAAATGGAAACATATACACTTATGTTATTGTCTTAAAATTATGTTACACTGCCTTATAGTCAAAAGCTCATTGTAAGACTTTATGATCTGCTTCCTGTGTGAAAATGTCCCTAACAAGTACTGTCAAAAGTGAGGTGTGGGACTCGGACACTGTAACTTTAGAGGGAATGTCCAGGGAGGAAAGGTAGATAAGTATTTGGCCTTCAACTCTTAATTCTCAGCAGAGACTGAAAGAAACTCCCTGGAGATACGGTGAATTAATTAAAAATAACTGTTAGGGTGATGAATATGGGATGATTGTGATGCATGTGGCTGTATATGCACGTACCAACACTGAACTTCATTCAGTATCTCTTCAGCCTAGCAAACTGGGAGATCTGGACTTGCAAATATGTATTCTGGATATTGCAATAAAACTCTGAAGAAGAAACAACTCTCATCAAGGTAGAGATGTTTGATCATAGGATAAAGGTGATGACTCATAACAACTTTGTATTGATTTGCAGTGACCTTTCCCTCTAAGGGGACAAGTGGACCCAAACCATGCCAGCAAAATGCCCCCCACAGCATAACAGAGCCACCAGATCCCCTCACTGTAGGGGTCAAGCGTTCAGACCTGGACCACTTTTTCCTTTAATTTGTCACCTGTCTGTATATTTACACACACATTCTTTCTGTAGTTAACACACAAAGATCACAGTTTAATTTTTACTGAAAGTGTTTAGGTAACATGTTGAACACAAACTTATAATTTTACTGAAAAGTATGAGTTTTTGCTTTTGTTAAATTGATGGCATTAATAAAGTTCAAGATTATCTCATATTTGTTTGATTTTGTGTAATTTTTATATCAGTATTAATGGTAACACTATTTACCCATAGAGTGCTCAATTTACCCCATCCCCATGCTCATTTTACCCCTACCTTGGGGTAAGTTGTGCCATAGGACTAACTTTTTTTGATGGGTCATTGTTCTAAAACCATAATGATAAGATAGCTTGTTTTAATTTCCATGGGTACACAACAATCTGAGGTATATATAGTTACTATTATTTGAAAGAAATACACTTTTATTTTACAGTAAAATCATCAAATGTAAAAAGTGGCTCATGTTACCCCGTTCTCCCCTATATATATATATATATATATATATATATATATATATATATATATATATATATATATATATATATCAGTGATAGAAAGTAACTAATAAGTACATTAACTCAGTAGGGCTACTGTGGTTACTGTGGTCAATTTTAAGGTAGATTCTTGTAATTTACTTGATTATTTCCATTTGATTTTCCATTTTCCACTCCACTACATTTCAGAGGGAAATATTGTACTTTCTACTCTACTACATTTATCTGACAGCTTTAGTTACTTTTCAGATGAAGATTTGACACAATGGATAATATAACAAGCTTTTAAAATACAACACATTGTTAAAGATAAAACCAGTGGTTTCCAACCTTTTTGGCTTTTGACGTCTTACAAAAAGCAGTGTGTAGTCGGGGTCACATTTCAGATGTCTGTGAGTTGTTAACAGCTCCACCAAATAGTGATTTTTCCCTCTAAACTTCTCACATGGTTTCATTTTAATAAATGTTCAAATGATCCAATATTTCACCAAAAATCAAAGATTATAGAAAAAGTCCAAAAACTTAAAACAGATTTGTGTATCAGAACTTTTTCTTCTTCCCTCTCCCATTAATCATCTCATGACCCCTCAGATTTATCTAGTGACCCTTTGGAGGGGCCCGACCCCTAGGTTGGGAACCACTGGACTAAACTAACTAACTGTATATAAAGCAGTGTAAACTAGCTCCACCTCCAGCAGCTACAACAGTAACATGCTGCTCTAACACTGATGCTTCACCATTAATAATCTAATGATGTCATATATAATAATATATCAGTCAGAGGGACCAAAACACTACTTTTACTGCAATACTTTAACTACATAAAGCTCATAATACTTATGTACTTTTACTGAAATAGGATTTTTCATACAGGACTTTTACTAGTAATGGAGTATTTTTACATTGCTGTATTGGTACTTTTACTTAAGTAAAGGATCTGAATACTTCTTCCACCACTGCTATCTATCTATCTATCAATGAAAAGACGACACATCCATATGGAAGTTGTGAATTTATTGATGTGTATCCCCCCTGTAACCATAAATCTGTTTCCATTGGTGTCAATCAAAATTTGTTTTAAATCACTAATATGCATATTATATTAGTTCCCTGTCCCCTCCCACAATCAAGCAGGCAGTTACAAGATTGAAGCCATTTGGGTGCATAGTGAGACAGTCACATACAGAGATACTGTCACAGGAAGAGAAAAAATAGAAAACAAGAAAACAAACTTAAAAATATATATCATATAATTTCATATAAGAACAATGCACACCACAGATAATCCTCCAGAAAAAAGCCATGATTGCAACATCAACTATACAGGCATACAAAGACAATACTAGAGAGAGAGAGAGAAAAAAGGATTCTAGGATTCAGTTTACTTGTTTGTGTCATTCTCTACCTGTAAAAATACACAAGTTTATTTTTATTTTTTATTTTTTTCCAGAAACCAGCTCTCTAAGCCTTGTCTTTCTGTGTGTCTCAGTCTGCCTGCACAGCCCTCCAGCTCCAAGTTGTCTCAGGTGTGTTTCATCCAGGGCCGGCCCGAGCCTTTTTTTGAGGGCCCAAACTACAAAATTCAAACTGCAAAATTTGTCATAGTTTCCCCTAAATACTAAAATAATTTAGTATCAGCCAGAATTATTTGTTATTGTTATTGGTACATTCAGATTCATAAAAAATACGCCCCCAAATCCACCAATATTTGTACATTTTTGTTTTGTTTGGGGCCCCCTGGTGGCTGATCATACACACGCAGCCGGTTAGTTTGTGCCTCTGGGCCGGCCCTGTTTTGATCTATCAGACTGTTCTCGGCCTCATGACCAGCAAAGCCAACAGTTGCTCCAGTAACATGTGTGTACACCATCACTAAATTTGTCTGCGATGTAGCTTGTCTAGTACTTGGTTTTTGCTTCAGATATAATTTGTGCAAAAATTCATAAACAACTGCCTCAAAAAAAACAACAACAATTGTCAGTTTGTGGCATGTCATTGTCCACTGTCACAATGTATGTGACACTGCGTTAAAATCAAAGCCACAAGGGAATCTGTCAGGTACATAGTATGGAAAAAAAACAATACATTCAACTATGTAACACATGTCAATAGGCATTATTTCATTTATCGATTTATCCAGTTTTCCTGTTGATAAAAGGTTGTTTGTGTGTGTGTGTGTGTGTGTGTAGGAGGGAATATACTGGGATGTTATCACATTCACTTAGTAAGAGTTCAGAGTAGGTTTTGTGTGATGTGTTTGAGCTGGGGGCCTGTGCACACGTTCACCTCCTAAATCTCTCTCATCAGTGTGCCCGCAAACACAACCCATGACCACTGATCTTAGAACCCTAAACCGACTCATAACCTCTTCCCTGGGAAAAAAAGGTGGAATAAAAACATCTACTCTTATATATATTTAAACTGTATGTATATTTTGTCTGTTATCATAACAAAGAACATAAAGTAAATTAACCATGATTTCATTTTTTTCTCATTTGTCGTTTCACTATACATTTTAATTGGTACAAAGAACCTTCATATACAAGCAATCTATTGAGAGGAAAAAAAGAACAAAAAATAAAAACACCAATTCTTTTTGAGAAAACCATCAGAAACTGCATGAGTGACACTTGCATGATGGAAAAACAAAAGCTTTAGTGTCTGGTTTGCCAGTTTGATGATGGCTACTTCAAAACATTTAAATTTTTGCTTGATTTGCCTTTCACGTTCAAAAATAAAGAAAATGTCTGAAGAAATGTTGTACATCTTGATCTGAGATAGCTGTATCGATAATTACAGAGAAATCTGCAGAATCACATTTTCCATAATGCAAAATGGCAGATACATCACCTTTTCAAAAGAAACATGATCAAAAAAGAGCTCTATAGTACAATAGTAGCAGTAGTAGAAGTAGTAGCATTATTTAAGGATTGTTTTGAACAAACCAGTAAATGGAGTTTGGATGTATGCAAATGATTTTAACAATAGCATCATTATGTTATTGGTCAGTAGTATGTTCCCCCTCTATTGCCGTCCTCTGTCAGACTTCACAGCGCCCCCTGTAGGCTCTGGTTAGATCTGCATCTGCTCCAGGTATTTGTAGGTGGGGTTTTCGTAGCCGTGGTTTTGCATCTTGCTGAGGTGGCGTTCTTCTGGTGTCAGCATGGGGTCAACCTGTGACGCAGACAGAGGACACTCACTATGGCTGACCTCGACAAGAGCGGGACGAATTAACAGCTCCTCTCAAGACGGCATAACATGCTGTGTGTGTCGTATGCAAATACTGCAGGGATGATAACTTAATTTGCCTTGCATTTACCCCACATGCCATTTACATAAAACATGATAATTTAATCTAAATCTGACACTTGGTATAAGATGGACAGCAGTTCATTGAGAGTACTTGTGTATGCGGTTTACACTCTCTGTCCAAATCTCCACGCTATGCAGCAAATAACAATATCTTACCTCCACAATGCCATGACTGATGGTGCCATATTGCCTCTTCCTCAAAAGCACCAGACTGATGACAATTACAGTTGCTATGGCCACTGCGATCACCAGCAAGCCAATCAGTGCGCTGCTCCCGAAGCTGAAGTCCTCTCCCAGGGGGCGGTAGGACTCCTAACAGGAAGAACGGGTGAGAGGAGGACAGAGAGAGCAACAGTGAGGAGACGAGACATGCAAACACATCCGACCACTGCAGCAACAAACAGACACAATGAAGTTGTTTTGGTTGCAGTAATAAAGACATTATACACAGACAGTAAGTAGTTACCTCATTTAGTTACTTTGTTTATGCTAGATACACATTTAAATTGTTGTTATCATGCTGTTAAATAATAATCTTGAATAAAATTCCCCTCCAGCCATCTAAAAAGTATTAATCATTTAAAGGAAAATTCCAGTATTTGTCAACCTGTAACTTATTCTCATATTTTTGTCCATTATAAGTATTGATCATGATTACATTTTCCTCACCAGAGATTTAGGAAATGCAGCAGTTGGAGCAACGACTCCCCAGAAAACTTGAGTCTCCTTTAATCGTATAGGTTACACACTGTCTACTTGTGTTTGCTGCTACTTCTCCAGCATGCACACAACCTAAATCGAGTGAGTCTGGCAATACAGCAGCTGCTAAGTTTGACCAGGAGGTGGATCTGCTATGCTGTGCAGCTTTCTCCAATAGCTACAGGCATTTCCAAGACAATACTAGATGTGTTTACTTTCATTTGGACTCAAAGACAATATTGTTGAGGATGATTTCTGTTAATTTTACGTTTTTGTAGTTGGCTCACACTCATTGCCCCGATCAATATTGTTCTTGCTGGAGTCTGTGTTTCCAAATCTCTATAGCGGAGGCGGTGAGTAAATTGTTTTCATGATCAATAGTTATAATAATAGATATGAGAATAGCATCCAGGTTGACACATATCAAAATTTCCCTGTGAAATTGTGAATGAATGAAATTGGATTCTTAATTAAAAAAATATAACCTTTATCCTTAAAAATCACTTTTAAATGGAGTGATGAAGCAGCTGGAGGAGAACGTACATGTCGAGTTACACAAACACTCTCATGTTATTTTATAAAACCAGAGTGAAGCAGGGACAACATCCCTTTTGGGCAGAGGATTGGACATGATTGACTTGTGACTAGTGTGTACACATGCATAAAATGTGTCTTTGTGGAAAAGATTGTGTAATATCTTGGCCAATTCGGTATATACACACAACCACAGTCACCTACGCTCATCTTCACAATGTAATCTGGCACATATGACACAAACTAATCATATGTAGACAGCCACGGGGGAGTTATTTTCTGCTCATTCTTACACATAAACTGAGAGCACTCAGTTTGTGTGGATTCACATTCATCATATGAACTCAGATTTTTTTGATGTGTACATTCAGATACATTCACATACACAAACATGCATCCATGCAGAAATAACCAAAACGTATTAGCCTGAACAGAAAACTTTAAAAAAAAACAACAAAAAAAAAAAACAAGAGAGGGGATTTGGGGTCTGTTTCAACGGTGTGATTTTTTAAATTTTTTAATTTTCGCAGTTATCAGCTGCAGAACTGGTATTTTTGCACGCTACAACACTCCCTACCTCTTTCATCTTCTCCCCACTACTGATAACTACAGTTCCCCAGAGAGCCCTGTGGAGGGCGCCGCTATACTCACCAGCTCATCATCATGCATAACGCTGACTCTCTCTGCACTGTAAACCACTTCTTTAACATCCAGAGACTCATCAATCACCTGTCAGACACAGACAGGGGAGCCCAGGTTACACTCACCACAATGTGTGTGTGAGATTGTGTGTGTGTGTGTGTGTGAGAGAGAGACAGATAGAAAGAGAGCGATAGGCAGGTGGAGAGCAAGAGGGTGTGAATGTGCAGCGAAGTAAACTGGAAGGAATTATCTGTATTTGGGTGATGATACACTTGGAGCTGTCTCGTACAAACTGGAAGGAGAGAGGGTGAGGGTTTGCAAGCATCAACAACAGACTCTCTTCTAGGCACACAGTTAACATGTCTTTCTAAACAGACTGTCAGCCACTCATTACAGAGAGCTCTAATCTGAAGAAGAAGAAGAAGAAGAAGCACTGTGAGTGGAAGTGGGTGTGTTCGGGAGGCAGAAACAAAATCTGCTGTTTGTAGAGACAGAGCAGTCCAGAGTCGGTTTCTCACAAAAGATAATCAAAATAGAGACATTTAGGCGTCGCCACCATTTGTGATTTTGTTAACCTCAGATTGCTCCGTCTTAGAAAACTAGCATTTCCAAAAAAAAAAGAAACATGCATGCAAAAAAAAACGAAACAAAAAAACTTGCATCATGACTCATATTCACACACACACAAATACGCAGCTTTGCAGTTGGTGTTGGATTAGCATGCAAAACACATTACACATTCAGCAGCCAAGCATCGTTTGAAAAATCCACAAGGAGGAATGGTCTGTCTGGCAAAGAAAAGTAGCATGCGATGACTGCCTAACAACGTGTGGAGTTGATCTGAATGAGTGTCGGTTGGCAGAGGGACACGCAAATAGCCCAGTGTGAGTTAGCTGTAACTATGACAACATAGTTACTGGAATAATCTGACTCATTAAAAGCTGAACTTAAGAGAGCCATGTGAAAGCGCTATACTGTATGTACCCATTAATTTCAATCATCAGCACATTTGCCTCGGTCTGAGGTTGTGGTAGTGAAATGAAACTGTCAAGACAGTTGTCTGTTATAGAATATTTAACGCTGCAAACACAATTTAAAATCCTAAAAGAATTTCCTGTGTTTTTTTTGCTTTAACAGTGCTGCTCTCAGTTCATGTGTTGAGCAAGTTAGAGAGTTAAATATGCTCTGAGACACAAACAAAGAATGATAAAAGTCATAATGAAGCTCTTACCACATTGTCGCTGATCTTGGGTTTGCTGTTGATGATTCTCTCCTCAGCACCTATCAGACCGTCTAAACCAGACATGGCGGAGCCTGTGAGGAGGTGAAGGAGCGCGGGTCAATAAGAGCGGAGCAGCGTGAACAAACAAACAAACAAACAGGGATGGTGGTATTGATGGTGGACAGCTGCACACAGATATCCAGCTCTTTTTCGTCACAACTGTCGCCTCAGTCTCCTCAGTGCACTGGTGACAACAAAGCCCTTTCTTCCATTCAGCACAGTGTGAGCACTGTGAAGCCGACATGACACTGACCTTACATTTTCTACAAAGCCCTCTCAAAGTGGTGTTTTGCATAAAGCTGAGATGTCTCTGTAAACATCCAGTTACGTGCACTGACTCACTAAATCAAAGCCCTCTAAATAATTATGACTCATCCTGGCATTTTGCATCCTTCAGTTATCTCTGATTTCATGGTCAAAACTATGAATCACTGAAGTTCCTCATCTAAAAATCCTTCATAGTCCCTTGAGATTTTAACAGATGATTAGTAAGTAAGTGGCTAAGACAAAAAACTGGGCCAGAGTGTCAAATATGCATGTTAGACCGATGGTTTTGAAATAGGCACAGGATCTATTAATACACACACCAGATATTTCATGAATTAATCAAGAACCGAGAGGAGAGCGAGCAAGTGAGGCAGTCAGGGCAGGGTCCTGAACAATGCACAGCAGCAACGAGTCTGGTGTAGGCTTATTGTCTGCTGCTGATGCTGCAAGTCAGCCAATACCAAACGCTTAAGATTAGCACAATTGCCTTTGGATTAAGCGAGGAACAATGATGCGTTTTTACAGGCCTCACTCAGCAGAAGTGACATCAGAAACTCTGGCATGTTATCAGATGGTACTGCAGGGTGCACATAGTGCACAGCCAGTCACAACAACACACAAAACAATAGCAGTGACCTCTATGTGAGCAATGTGACCTCATCTGCATGGGTTGACCGAGCGCTGAAACAATAAGTCCATTAATCGATTAGTCAATCGGCAGATGGTTGGCGACAATTTTGGCCATTGATAGGTCATTTATCAAGCAAAAATGCCAAACATTTGCTGGTTTTACCTACAGAAATGTGAGGATTTGCAGATTTTCTTTCTTTTGGATAATCTAAATTGAATTATTTCACTTTTCCTGGCATTTTATAGACTGAAATATTGTAGATTTACTTGGAAAAAATGGACAGATTAATGAATAATGAAAATAATCCTTAGTTGCAGCATTACTATAGGTTTGACAAGTAAAACACAAAATCAACAGCAAATACAGGGGGACAAACTTCTCTGGAAAAATACAACAGGGGAGGTTCAGCATCCACTTAAAAAAAAAAAAAAATCAATATATAATTTTGATTCAACAATTAGTGGAACATGTTTAGTTCATTCAATTTAAAGAGTGAGATCACAAGGTTAAGCCCAGATCAGACAACACAGGTAACTACATCCTTGTCTCAGGTCTTGGAGGACAAATTAGGCCAATTTAGATTGGGTTGTGGGTCAGCAGCGGAAACACTGAGCCTCAGACAAGGCCACTAAATCACACAGCTCCTATCAGGAAGAGGGCGACTGATGAAGGGAATGAGTACGTGGGCGGGGGGAATAATTAAGCAAGGTGCTTTGACTAATGTACTGAGTAAGGGATGGCAGCAGACACATGACTGAAGAGTCTCTCTACGAGGGGAGGTGGCTGTGACCTATCTCTCCAGGACGTCAAAGCCACAGACTTCGCTATTCAGCATGAGGTGATAATCATATTATGATAAAAGGCCAGGCATAGGAGCAACTGAGACCCAACCACGTAGCCTAAGTGAGTCATCAAAAAAAGGAGAAAATTAACCACCAGATGGCTTCTGATAAAATAGCAGCAATGGTGGGAGAGAGAAGATCCCAAACTGCACCAAAGGATAAGGAAAAGCAGAACAGAGGAACAAAATAGTAGATGGGAATGGCTTGGGAGATGAGGAGAGGAGGAGGGGAGGAGGGGGGGAGCGAGAAAAACAAGACGCAGCAGAGGCACCAACCTTTCTTGAAGGCACGTGGGGAGTCTGATAGATCGCCTTGGCATTAGAAATGAGCAACAGAAAAAAGAAGAATAGAAAAGGGGGAGGAGAGAAGAGAGAAAACTTAGGTGAGCAGAGAAAAGGCAGGATTATCAATCTGTGTTAATTGATTAGGAAAAGAGTCCAGCAGGGAAGTGTCTGAAAATAAATTCGAGAGATAACCAAACTTAAAAAACTTCAAGCCATTTCAAAATTGGCTAGCTGTGTCTAAGCCCTCTGGGGTGTTGGCATGTATAATAAATGTTACTTGGGGATTTATTTTTGTGAGGTAATTTGCCTTCCATTTTCCTGAAAGCGTTCCATCCATCTCTCTTTTGTCTCCTTGAGGATTCAATCCTTTGTTTGGCACAAATGTGACCAAAAAGAGAATCATAACTGTCACATTTTTGTTCCTAAGCCTTTGGCCCCAGCTCAGCACCAAAGCCTGAGGCTTTGTGCATTTATCTGAACTTCAGTGGTGCTGCGTTGAAGGCTAGGCCACAGGGAACTGTGCAGGCGCAGATAGTCCATACCCATGGCTATTCTCCCTCACTGTGCAACAGTTCTGGTGTGCTTTGTCACCAATGTCCTTCAGAAAGTGTGTATGGCCTATTGTTCTCCACACAGCCACTGTGACGCTCATTATTCTGCCTGTGACTGTTTCTGAGGCTGGAGCTGCTCACCCTCTGGCTCTGAACGGGACCCCAAGGATGTGACCTGGAAGGGCCTGTAAGGTTTGCCCTCGGACATGGGGACTTCCACACTCTCCTCTGACGACACGGTGACATCTGGCTGTGATTCAGAGATAGACGACAGGAACTGGTCCATGTCAGCTTTCTGCTCCTGGAGTAGCTCATCTGTAATAAAGAGCAAATGAGTATGAGACATCCTGGCATATGCTAACACCTGCCAACCTGGGACACGGCAGCAATGTGCAAAATGAGGGTTTCTCCAATTACTGTTAACTGATTTTCCCAACAATCACAGAGCTGCTGCTGCAAGACACATCTGCTCCCATTTCTGCTAACTACCAATTAGTATTTTTCTGAGAGCTATTTTCCATGTAAATCCACACATCTCCCAACAGGATGCAGCATGGTGAAAGCTGTGACCCAGTTCTGTCACTGCACCCGCCCCACTTTAATCTGTGCTGCAACACCATGCTATGGTTTCCTTAATGAACCAAAGGAGACAAAAGACAATAATAAAATGTACCGGACATTGACTGCCTAAAACTGTACCACTGGAGATTGAAACATCCCAAATACAGTTTCCAGCTTTAGATCTAATTGTAAAAATGAGAGCTGGTGAGCGGAGGCCCTTAGAAACAGAGAGTAGCAGCTGTATTAAATTCCCCTTCACAAATTCATACTGAGAAACAGACAGCATGTTTCTCTCTGTCTCTGATAACTGGTTTACAGACCGTGTCTACTGGTCTACTCCTATATTTGTGTTTCCCTTTACGCAAGATGTCAGCTTGCACCAGATATAAGAAAAACAATCCACTGAGGGCACAGAGGAAATGTGATGTATTGGCTTCATCTGTCTGGCACATGTGCAGATTCCATCACTGTTTTCATTTCACTTCGTTGTTATTACAGCACACAATCCGTCCTCCAAGATGCCCAAAGGGCTTCTGACAGAACATGACTCACCAATTTCATCCTGAATCTCCTCGGCCACATACGGTACTTTGTAGAGCAGAGATAGACTCTGGTTCATTCTCTCCTCGATCACACGCAGATGGGTCATCACCTGGAGTTGAGGAAAAAAAAAAAAAAAAGACAAAATGACAAATAAATCCTGTTGTATTTTTATGATGACATCAAAGTGAAAATGTTCCCCCTGAATGGAGATGTGTTTTATTCTCAGCATCTCGGATGATTCTCTACAGAGGATTCATTGTTTTGTCTGTGAAATGCCATAAAAAAAATGGACAAATTCCCATCGTGAGCTCCCAAAGCCCAAAGTGTTGTCTTCCAATTGCTTCTGAACAACACTTAAAAGAACAATGGGATTCAGTTTATAATGATGTAAGATAGACAAAAGCTGAAAAACCTTGCATTGGTGAAGCAGGGAATGTTTTGATAAAATACTTTGTAAATGATAAATCACTCATTAAAATTGTTGGTGATTCATTTCACGGTGTTCCACAAATCCATTAATTGAATAATTGATTCAACCCTAATCCAGTGATAACCAATTACAGAGTGATTTGTGAACTATTAGTATACGATTTTCATTCTAATAGTATTTATTTAAAAGCTAACATTAATAAACCAGAAAATGAACCCTTATCCCAGAAAATCCCCCTGAAATTCACTCTTGAGTTTATTGTCACTGGAGAGGTTATACATTTTGTCACCTAATAGCATCACAGATTACAGTATTGGCTCTCCTGTTTGGAAATATGCACAGAGACATTGTGTCACGCAGGAGAAACATGGTGCTGACTTGAGATAAAGCATGTGAGAGGATTAAAATTTGTCTTCAGAAACAGGTGTCAACAGGAAGAGAAGATACAGGAGACAGAAGAAGAAGAAGGTGAAGATGAATTACATCTGTATTTACATGCAACAAGTTGTGTGTTTGATCACTGTTTGTTTGATCTAGTTAGTTAGCCAGTAGCCATCTTACAAAATGATACCATCACAACATTATCAGTTGTTACAGATCATTTAGTGATGTTTTATCCCAGAAGGCATCAATCAGTGAAACCAACAAACAGACAATTTTAACTAGTAGAGCGGACTCAGTAGAGGGCAGATCTCTGCTAGGTGTGTACAGGCAAGATGGAGGTAAAAATAACAAAAATGCGGATTTATTCATCTCTAATTGTGCCTAACTTTAGTGGATAGTAACATATCAGGTATGGTAATAATCTGCAGATGTTCTGGTTCAAGATTAGACCAAACTTTTCTATGGATGTCAGTTTTTGAGCCATAACAAAGCCAAAAATGTGGACTCTGACAGACTAAGTAAGCCCTATTTTTAGCCTTGCTGATTGCTGGAAATACCTTTTGCTATGATGTAATGTAAAATGGCCAGGGCTGCTGAAAAGACGAAAGTTTAAGCTTTACAATATGCTCATAAGGAATCTTAATATTTATCTGAACTTCTGCCATTGACAGTCAGCAGTCGAGTTTTTCAAAAATTGTGAATCACCGCAACCACAAGAGCTCCTTGAGCATACAGTCATAAATGTGCACAAAAAATATTAGGCCTGGTGGGTCCAGTAGTTTGTGAGATTAGCTGCGGACAGATATACACACACACACACGGACACACGCACACACAAGACTAAACACATGATCCCCTCCAGGCTTACGCTTGGCGGAGATATTAAATGACTACACAGTACAAATTTTAGGACAGACAGCTAACTGTTCTCTGCCCAGAATATAAATATACTGACAGAAGAGAGTTGTTTATGTTCACAAATTTAAACAGAACTGTCACAGAAATGGCAGAAATGTGCCTTCTGGTAGAGAGCTCACTCACTCACAGCCAGCCAACGTGCAGACATAAAACAAGTTGCTGCATGTAATATTCAAATCAGTGTTGAAGCCCTGAAGTGTCTTGACAGGATCTACTGCTTGTCAGTCCCAATGATCACGACAAAACAAAACCAACAAAAAAATAGACTGTTTTGATCGACTAGACACAAAACTTTGTGTATTCTAAAAATTCTCCAGTCACTTTCACTGTATTCATTTTTTACCAGAAATTTAATGTTTAGAAAAGAGAACTATTTCCAAATTTCTGCTGCCAAAGTGTTTGGCAGAATATGAAAAGCTACCAGCCACTGACAAAGCTGGCCAGCTCTTGGCAGGTAACTGGTGTTTATTTCTCAGTATGATGACTGACTGTTTTCATCTTCTAACACATGGCTGCAGTGCACCAGAGCCAGCAACAGATGGCAATAAAGCACCTTTCCCATTAAAGGCACGGCTGCAGCTCCTGTGACACCTTCCTGTTGATGTTTGACAAACAATCCTCATTATGAAGATTACACGTCCCAATGTTGGTATAGAGATTTCGACGCATCAAGCAACTTCACCTAAGCTTGACAGGTGAGGCTTTTATCAAAAAAAAAAAGAAAAAAGAGTATAACCTTGATCCTAGAGCATCACATAACCCAGTTATATAAAGCACAGCAAGCCTTTCCCTATTTACAATGGATTCTTTTGTAATACATCTCTAAGTCACATGTCACGTCCACAAACAAGGAGAGCCTGCTAAAACAGACAATGCAGATTTCAAGTCTGGCTGGGTGAAGAAATACAGAGCATGCAGACTTGACAAATAAACACTGCGAGAGCAAAACAATACAGATTGGCTTCCCATGACTGAGCACAAAGGCTCGCCGCCTCCCAGATCCTACGATTCATCTAAATAGTAACCCTCTGGTTCCTTTTTTTCCCCTCCTCACTATGTTGTTTCATCCATCTGCTGTGTTATCTTTAATGGTGGAGGATAACTATAAATGGTGTCGAAGGGCACTGACACATATGCAAGTGCATCTAACAGAAGAGCTTCCAGCCAAATCCCTGTGCAGCAGCTCAGAGTCCAGCATTACACAAGACCTGCGCAATGTTAATCTTCGGCTGAGGCTTAAGTGAATGAAACACCCCTCCCTCCCTCCCTCCCTCTCTCCCTCCCTCCGTCAGACAAGCCTACTCACTCCTCCTGGGCTTCAACTCAGAGAAACATGCACTCTTCTACCTCCTACACACTTAGAAACAGGGCAGAGAGGAGCAGCCTGAGACATCATTATCCCTCCCCTGTCTGAGCACAAATAGGCAAGAGTGTGAGATCTCCAAGTGGCTCTTTGAGAGGTTTCAGATTTACTGACACAGCTTCTAATAAAGTACGTCGTCATTGCCAAAACTAGTTGAGGAAGGATGCAAGACCTCAAAGTATTGGCAGGCACCAATTAACTAATTTGAAGAATTGATGAATCACTTAAGTCTGAGATAATTCAATCTAACAAAAATGCCAACTTCTCCAGCTTCTCAAATGGGATTTGCTGCATTTCTCTGTTTTATATATTTGTAAATTGACTATTCGAGGGGTTTTGTCTGTTGATCGGATAACACAAGTATCATGAAGACATCACCTTGGGCTCTGGGAGCTTGTAATGGACACTGATCGGTCATAATCAGCAGGATACAAACACTGACCTGTGACTTCATCTGAGCAGCCTTCTCAGGATCAACAGCCAGGACGTGCTGGTAGTGGCGGATGGTGTGCTGGCGGTCCTTGTTCTCAGCGCGGACGTACCGTCTCAGGGCCTGCAGGATGCGGTGGGGCTGAGGGGGACATGCAATAGGAGGAAGAGGGGTGGTTTGAAGTGTTGGATGGTAAAACAAGGCCTTTAAACATTTAAGTGTATATTGATGTAATATTCCTGCCTCATGTGGACATCACTGATGCAACAGCAATTTCTTCCCTTATTCTAATTTTACAGGCACCACTCTGTAAATTGTAAATTGTTGTTATTATCATCTTAAAAAATATAACTTAAGCTTTTTTATTCAGAACATTCAGTTTTCATCAGCCTCTGGTTTATTGGATTTTAATGATGAAACTTATTTGCTGTTATTAGACGTAAGCACACACTGTGATCTCTTTCTGCCAACTTGTTATAACTGAGCAGAAACACGACAAGAACGTTGCTGTCAAATGTGAAGTGCAAAAAAATTCAATGCATGTAACATGACATAAAATAATTTGTAAGCACCTCCTGAAATAGCATCGCACCACAGATGATGCAATTACCAACGCTGGCGGTGTAACAGAAGCACGATAAGGAATTACTACTCTCAGTTTGGGCAACATTATTCCACATGAAATGGGTACAAAATAAAAATATTTAATGAATTCATTTTTCAGTAACAAGTCCAACACTGCTGGTTAGAGAAACAACCAGCACCTTGCAACAGGGTGCCAAACTGTGTGCTGGCAAAAGGATCAAAAGACTATTAGATAAGAGGAATTAAAAAAAAAAACTGACACAGGGATTATAGCTGTAGGTTCAAATGTGATTGACTTTGTACTCATGGAGGATTTTGGGATGTGTGTTTTTCTGGCTACAGTAATCCATTCTCCTCATGATGAATTGAAAGTTGGCAGAGGGTCTTTTGACAGGATATGAGATTAGCCACAGGCCATAAGTAGTGTGAGGCTGAGTGTGGTCTGACAGAAATGTGTGTGTTAATGTGTTTGCACATCGACTGAGGGAGGAAAAAGCAATAGACAGATTGGAGAGACGTGAGGAGAGGATAAAAGATGCTCTCAGAGGCCGGTGTGTGGTGTTTACCCTGGGGGGGTCAGCCTGCAGGGCAGCCAGATAGTTCTCTAGGGCCAGACGGCGCCGGTCATTCAACATGGCCTCTACCCGGGCGAGGTGAGTCTCCACCAGCTGCTGCTTCTCACTGGCTGCCTCTTCCTCTAAGGACTCCACCATGGCTTGGAAGTGCTGTAAACAAAAGTATATGCATATAAAAATGTATATGTACCTAAAACAGTGTGAGCTTTCAACTTCTACTTAAAAAATAGAAGGAAAAAATACAGCTCTCTGTTTCACATGTCGCCTCTCAGGCTTGTCAGGGGAGTTAGGGACTCATTTAGAAGTCTCCCCATTCAGACGGTGCCCTAATTTAGCCTTAGAGTGATAAAGATAGAGCGGTCAGGGAAAAGGGATCTTTGATGGCACAGGGAATGAGGGACCCAGGGCCTGTAAGCTGTCATATCTCACCTAAACAAAGGGACAAAGGGGGGGATTCCCAGTAGGAAGGATCAGTGTCTTACCTGGATCAATGTCTGCCTCTCAGCCTTGGGCAGGTTCTTAGCCTGGCGATCAGCCTCTTCCCACTCCTTTCTTACCTGGAGTGACAGAGACAAAGAGAGAGAATAGGAAATGAAGCGAGATGCAAGGTGGGCCGATTGTTATAAAAAACATGAGGGTCACAATTTTGACCCCAGAAACAACTGAGGTGTGCCAAAACAAGTGCCCCGTTGAAATGTCCGCAAAGCCTCTACTGTCAGCTGTGAACTTGAAAAACTGCCAAAAGTTGGGGGTCAGTGAACCGTTAAGTATGACCTTGCTCCTTGCTTTATTCTTGCTTTCAAATTTTCAAGTTTTAAGAACATTTGCAAAGTTTGTGAATCAACTGACTTGCACATTTTTTTGTCCCTGAAATCTCTCAAGAGGCTCGGCTCACTCTTACTGAAACTATACAAATATAATACTTATTCTTATTTGAAAAAATAAATCCTATTTTCCAACATTTTTTTTCACTTTTTTTGAAAAAAAAAAAAGAGCAAAACCAGCATCACAGTTACCGAGAAAGACTGATTCAAATACTTTTCTAACTCATCCTCATCATACAGTCTCTGAACCCAACTGTCTGTCTTTATCTATAGGTCTTTCTTAATGAGAGGAATCAAGAAGGGACGACAGCTGTCACCTCATCAGTGCCCTAAATAATTATCATGTTATCATGTTTATCACGATACATAATTCTGTGAGGATAATCCTGCTTTGTTTTATATCTTTTGGCTTGAAAAACAAGCCATTAAGCAAGCACTAAAAGTTTGTTCCATGACAGATTTGGGCTGCTTTAAAAGCCTTTGATATACAAGTATTGATCAATACCACAAATAATGTATATAACAGTCATATTTTGTGACTGAGCAGTAAAAACCCTACTTACTGCCTCTTTAATCAGAGACTGGCGCCCTGACAGGACCCGGTAACTCACCCTCTCCATGCGGTTACGGTGCCTGATCTCCAGCTGCTCCTTGGCTCTCTGGAAGCGACTGTGCTCCTTGTCATCAGCCGGGGTCTCAAAGTAGATGTCCACATCATCGGTGGGCTGAGGAGTGGGAGGCATGGCTGCGAATTCAAAAACAGATGGTGAGCGGACAGACACGCAATCTGGACAACTAGGCAGACAGAGAGACACGGACAGAGAGACAGACAGGTTGGCTGATCCACGCGGACACAGGTAGGCAGAAAAAACAAAGAGACACAACCGGGCACAGAGAGAAAGAGAGATGAAAGTGGAATGCAGATTGAAGCTGGACAAAAATCCTCACAGAGGCACTCCTCTCATAGGCGTTCCTCTACCCTCGGTAAGTCGGATAAATTTAAGAGAATCTGACAGTCTTTCCTTTCGCATTCCTTTTATCTTCCCATCGGCTTTCTGCTGACAGGTCGCATCTCAAACTCTAATGGAAATATCTCCATGTTTGACGGCCCGGGTCATCTGAGGGGGAGAGGCCAGAGGGCTCTGTTCTGGGTTCCTTGGTATACACTCACGCAGGACTCACTCCCTGCATCGCTGCAACTAGCAATAATAATAACGCTGCGGGCTCGTAAACAGGAAGAAACCTCATCGTTTCACCCCACCATCAAAAACAGGAGGCAAAGGTTAACGGATAAACGCATATTTTCCGCTCTGAACCGCTTCAGCTCCTAACATCATTTTATTTTTTAAAATGCAAAAGAAAAATCCAATTGGTCATGGTCATGAACTGTGTTTGAACTGATGAAAAGTGAAGTCTTTGTTAGGTGTACAGAAATGGGGCCTGCTGACATGTGCTGGTGGGGTTCTTGCAATAGTAGTGGCAGCGCTCAGTGTGCAAACAGACAGGTTGTTGTTGACAGCAAACAGACAAACATGAACAAATGGCAGGAGTGAACACTGGCAGTCAAACAAAGAAGACAGAAAAATCAGGAAAAAAAGCGTGTTTGAAGATGACATGCATATGAATGAACACTAAATTAAGAAGAAAGAGGAAGACTAGTGAAGTAAAAATATGACATATTGTCATATTTTTTTGGATTTGGGGATATTCTAATGAAACTTTAATTTTACTTTTGTATTCCAATTAAGGATGTACTTGTAAGGTCCTAGAATACGGGAAATGACAGTAGAGCTGGGTATTGTTTGTATATATTAATACTAATATCATACCTGAGTTTTGGTACCAATTCCAAAAACATGCCTTACTTTAAGTAAAATAAAGATGTGTTTCTAAAAAGCCTTTTTTCAATTAACAAAAGAAACCGACCTTTCCAAATATTCAACATTGTCTAAACAAAATTGTGAAAATTATGATTTAAATCAGAAAATTTTGAGCAAGCAAGCAAGCGTTCAATGCCAGCTTTCTGTACTTGACAGTTTTTGATGATTTTTATTTAAGACAAATTTCGGTTGGTACCAAAAAGTATTGAGGTTTGATACCCAGCTCTGAGTGACAGGAAGTGCACTGGTTGACACATGATAATGGAATGAACAGTAATCAATAAATAATACATGTCTTTGTGAGTAAGGGCAGTACATAATATTTAATTTTAACAATTCTGATTCAAATAAAACCTAATATGAGCTCAATTTCTTTCTGTCTGATATTAATACTGAAAATGTCAACAGTTCCAATTTAGTAGTGACAGTTGATTGATAAATTGACAGAAAATTAACCATTAACAATTTTGATAAATGGTTTAAGTCATTTACAAAGCAGAAATACCAAACATTATCTGCTTTCATCTTATGTGTGGATATTTGCTACTATTTGATGTTTGATGCCCTAGATATATCAACAAAGTAGTAACACATATAAAGAAGATGATGAGTGAATTTAGTGTTAATTGTTGCGGTGGAGGTGACGTGGCAACAACAGCTGTGGTGATTTGATGAGAGAGCTGAAGACTGCAGAACTACTCAGAGACAGACTAAAACTACGTTATTCTAAAGAAATTTTCAGCAGAGAGTCTGCAGCAAAGACACAAGCACAGAGAGGAAGAGGGGTTGTTGTCAAAGCGGCCTCGTTCACGTGAGACTTACTCAGGCGCTTGCACACGGCCATGCAGTACTCCTCTGAGTCGAAATTGTTGCGGTTGCCGGCACAGCCCCCGTATATGAAGCGCACACACTTCCTCTGGCTCATGTCGAAGTGCCAGCGGGGCATGGAGGCACGGCAGGGGCCAGTCTCAGCCTCCAGGGTGCACACCGCTGCCAGGGGACAGCTGTTAGATCATCCGACCACTAGGGGCAGCACTTAATTCCAGTCTCAATTACAAACACCCAGAAAACTACCATCAAACACTCCTTATCAGTACTATTATGAATCTATGAATACAATTTAACAAAGCAAAAGAAAAAAAAAACCTGGGTAGCAACTCTCTCTGTACATGATGAGCAGGATTTAGCAGCAGTTTGGCTACAAGTAAGACAGGATGATTTGTACTTGTTCTTTGATAAAGCAGAACAGTACGTCACAGAGTCTGCTGCGAGCTGGAGAAAAGGGTATTTGCTGATGCATACACTTATCTAATTACAGTCTGGCTGAGATTTAAGCATAACTGCCTATAGTTTAAAAGTTAAAAAGGTTTGATTATATTTAAGTGGTAGGCAAAGTGCCAAGGAGCAAGAGAGAGAGAGGGAGAGAGAGAGAGAGAAGGATGGAGGATGGTACATTATAATTTAAAAGGACTCATTACAAACCTTTCACTTCCTGCAGAGTCTTGTCCTCATCTTGGCTCTCTGACATTTTGCTGCTCTCTTTCTTTTCATCCTCATCGTCCTTGTCCACCTCCTCGTCCTCATACACATAGTGGTATTCGTCCTCATCTTCCTCCTCCTCATCTTCGTCCTCATCCACGGGCTCCTCCTTTTGTGTGGGCTGCTCATCAGCTGGATTCTCACTGAGAAAGGGAGGAGGGTGGGGGGGGCAGCAGGGCGGAGGTGATTGAGTGAAGGGGTGGAAGCCAGGGAGAGGAGACATTTATCAAACAAGGCAGAGCAGCTGCCATAGGTCAATGTCACGACAGTTTAATTCATCCAGATGGCCAATAATACCTGCCCTTCGCAAGAGAGCGGATATTATGCTCACAATATTTCAAAGACATGCCATGATCATGCACGGAGCCACATACTTTGTCCTCCCCCCCCCCCCCCCCCCTTCACAACTACCGACTGCTCACCTGTCCTCTAAAGCCTCCTCCTCATCCAGGTCGGCCTCGTCAATCTCCTCATCCTCTACCTCCTCCTCTTCGTCCTCCTCCTGGGACGGCAGGGAAGGAGGGGCTGACTCCCCGATGCGGGAGGAGGGGCAGCACACGTACTCGGTGCCATGGAACTTGTCAATGCCGCAGGGCAGCAGCATGCCGTAGCTGTGCAGCACCATGGAGCTCTTGCCACAGGCCTGACGGGGCAGAAGAAGTAAGTGATGAAATCGACTGAAAATGGCGCAGGGCATCGAGATTGATGATGCTGCTGTGGTTTCTCACACTACATTAAAGTATCAACTTTAGCTCTGACAAGCGGATATTTGTTTAATCTTTATTCATCAAGGAGAAGTTGAAGGACTACACCAACAATGAGACTCATGATAGACGGAACAGCTTATGAGTAATGGGATCAGGAAACAGTGGAAGTTAAATTAATTAAGTCACATGGTATTGTTGACAGGCTGCAGTAAGGCTTTCAGTTTTTTGGATTATATAGATTTACAAAGAAATATACCTCATTTTAAAAAAGAGAGATCTGTTTAAATTAATTTTCACCTGGATTTTATCTCCTCACTCACTGAAAAGTTCTGTCTTCTGCTTCAAGACGACACTACTGACAGCAGTTTACACTAAATGATTCCCTCTTGTCCACCTAAATTTTATTATTTCCTATTAAAATAAGAAAATTGCAAAATTATCACTTAAAAAAATGGAAACCAAAAATAATTAGAAGAATGAATTAGAATAAAAAAGTCAATTAAGTTTGTCCAGCCAGCCTGTGCACACTGCTGTAATTGATGTCAAATGTGGACCTTGGTTTTTGCTGATACTTGACATTTTGCTTTTGTGAGCATATTGCCAACCTACACGACTTGCACCATAAAAGGAGTTAGGCAAAATATAAAGTCAGAAAAAAGCCCCGTTTGTAATCAAATGTCTCTTTTTGCCATGGCAGCACTGTTTAACCTTGATTTTATCAATCCTGGTGTTTACTAGCTATCTAGCCAGAGAGATACTACCAGTCCTCATTTCATGACTTCTGGTATCATGCCTGTACCATGCAGTTTCCTGACACTAGTGGATCTATTCACCCACAGAATACAGACATACTGACTTTACAGCTAGCTCTCTTGTCACATATTGACTGGAAGGATTAATGGGCCAAACGTTCAGAAAGTCACGTAGTTATTCATTTCAACAATGCTGTGCTTCATCTAACAGCTAGGAGCTGCTGAGTACAACTTCAGACTAACTGATGGCTGCTGAGAAACTCCACTGGAGAAGTCCAGGATTAGCTGCCCAGCTTAAGAACATCTCAGTGGCAGCTGGTGAGGGAGATGAGATTGTTTTTGAATCATTTTTCTTTCTTGGATTTTCCCACTAGTAAGATCTATTACTGCTTGACTGAGACAAATTTGTTATCGACTGCAGGTCATTGGTTGCCTCCGGATGTCACACTATCTTCTCGGGTTCACGCATTCGTAATACATGACAGGGAAGAGTCAGAAAGCATGAAGCAGGGAGTGACTAGAGCAGAAGGTTGATGGGTATGGTGAGCCGCTGCTCTTCCTGTTGTGGTCAGAGTGGCCCCCAAGGGCCGGCTCTGGAGCTGCCCGGGGGGGATTAGTTGCATTACAGCCACAACACTAATCTGATTAGCAGCTGAAATGTGAGGGCTCCCAGTCAGCCTGTGATCAGTAGGCCTCTGAGACTCACTAAGACAGGTGGAAAGACATCAGGGAGGGAAGAAGAAAGATTGGAAAGCAATAAAAGTGTGACAAGGAGAAGGGACTAAAATTCGGTTAGTTTAATTTCTAAAAGCAAAGTTGATACTTAAGACTTCCTCTTCCAAAAGGACTTTTCCATTGCGCTGCTATCTCTGGGATACAGCCTCCCACTGTTTCCTCTGCGGTAATTGTTTCCTTACCTCTTTGGCCACACCGTGCCACTGCTGATGGCTGACGCACATGTCCATACGCTCCTTGTGGAAGAACTTGCACTTCTCCGGAACCAGAAGCACGTCACTCACGAACTCGCCAACTGTAACAGCAAATCACACGGACCAATATGTCTGTTAGCCAAACCACCAAAAAGAAAAATCTCTCCCCTGCCTGGTCGATGTTCAACGACAGGGTCAGAAACAATAAATCACATACTGGAATTAAAAAAGGAATAACAGATGAGATTAATGAAAAAAAACGGCATGATTCAATAATTCATAGCTGCCTGGTCCTTTACATGTCATTACAGTGGTATAACAGAAAGGGCATTTGACACTTGAACATCTGTGCATGCACCTGAAGCAGAGAGGAATTCATCCCTCCTCTCATCTGTACCTCTAATCAAAATGGCAGTAGAGAGAATCATGTTTCACACTGCGCCTTTTAAAGTAGTTTGGATTCTTTCCTGCAAGTCAGTGATATTATTTGCTTGATGAATTCAATTAGGAGATGTTTTATTCATAGAACTAGCTGACAGAAAGCAGATCTGGAGGAAATAAAAGACTTGAAAGGCATCTTGTGAATTCCTATGAATAGTTTCAGGCTGAAAACCATGTGCCTGTAAGCATATGGTGCAGGGGTCATAAGAAAGATTAAAAAGGACAGCGACTGCTGATAGGCTGGCAGTGTGACAAGGCACTCAGGTAGAAACACTGCCATCAGAAACAGATGGAAAGACAGGCAGCGAGAGGGAGGGCTGAATAGAAGGTTTAGGGCAAAGTCCAGACTGAGATCAGAGCGGCTGAAGAATGGGCGGACTGAAAACACACAAATGAGGGTCTAGAGGTTTCACAACGAGGGCTGGGAGCTGTCCTATAGCTGCTCATTTAGTGGTTCACCATGACCTCGGCCTGAGGCAAAGCTGCTGGAGCACTTCTTATAAGCACAAGGCAAGGCAGGCAGGCAGGCAGAGGGTGAAAAAGCAGTGTTTTGGAAAATGAGAGGGTAGGATAGGAAGAGGAGAGAGCTGGAAATAGCAGAGGACTCGGCAGCTGCTTCTCATCTCCGCCCAGGAGGTAGAGTAACACCCCCTCACACAAACTCTGTCAACCCTCCAGACGCTCATTCTCGCACCTCTCTGCTTTGTGCCCACCAGCAGGGGAAAGTAACTCAGCAAAATGTACTCAAGTACTGTACTTAGATACAGTTTTTCATGTCATTATCAGTTCTGACTCGATTCGTTGATGCATTCCTGACACATTACTCAACAACAATTTTATAACCGGTTAATCATTTATCAATTTCAATTATTCTCTTTACTTTCGTCTTTGCAAATCTGAAAATAGGCTGCTTTTCTCCTCCTTGGGCTCTGGGAGAGTGTGATATTTCAGACCTTCCAAAGACTAAACAATCAATTCACTGAAAAATTTATCAACAGACAGCTGATAATGAAAAGCATAATCAGCTGCAGCTCTTGTTATGATGTAATTTCATTTTATGCTACTTAAAAGTCTGATTCTTACTTTTTATACTTACTATAAATACTGTTTATATCATCTATTACATTTACTTGGCAGATATTTTCACTCTGTGGAATAAGAGTCTGAGATATGTTTCAGATATTATCAGCTTATAAAATGTGATGGATTGCGATAGGTAAATATGCAACCGTATATATATAAAGTCATTAAAATGATCTACACAAATAGCTGCGACTTTAAAACAGAATAACGGAATAGCCCAATCCAATAAAATATAAACGGTAATAAACAGTGATAATAAACAGTATGACATTACACTTTGAAAGTACTTTTATTTGATATTTTAGTGGATTTTGCTGATTATATTTCTGTATTTTTACATAAGTAAGACTTTATTAATTTACTATTGTTATATTGCTGCATTTGCTTAAATAAAATAACTTAATACACTCACAGTCCACTTTATTAGGAACACCTGTGCAATCTAATGCAATCCAATACAACAGCTCTGCCATAAATTCTACATTTACAAAGCTTATACATTTTCAGTTTTTGTTAACATTGTTAGAAAGGTGATAATTCACCTTTATATTTATTATTGAGGTCATAGTGGGCGCTGGTGGTGTGCTGGAGTGCATTATATTGAATGGTGTTCCCAATATTTTGTCCGACTCATGTATGTTAATGGAGTGGACAAAATATTGGGAACAATTTTCAATATAATGCACTCCAGTACACCACCACCATCCTCTACGACCTCAGTAATAAACATAAAGGTGAATTATCACCTTTCTGACAATGTCAACAAAAACTGAATGTGTATAAGCTTCGTAAATATAGACTTTACGGCAGAGCTGTTGTATTGGATTAGATTACACAGGTGTACCTAATGAAGTGGCCTGTGAGTGTATATTTTCCGCCACTGGTGCCCACCTCTCTTCTTCTAACCTCTCTGTCTCTTAACATTCAGAGAAAGCGAGAGAGAGAGAGAGAGTGAGAGCACAGGGAAAAGCATCATGACTCCCAGTAACCCTCAGCTCCATATCTTGCACAACGAATGCTAAGTGATTCATTCACTAACACACTTTTTCTCCCCATTTCATCTCTCTCTGTCTCTCACACAGGTTGCTTTGGTTGTGAGGTGGAGTGGGTATCATGCAGACGCTGTATGCAGTCACACTGCAGTGGGTGATGGATGGTGGTGTTTGGAGAGCAGCTGTGCCTCGCAAGCACTCTGCTCTGTGTGTTTCAGTGTGTGTGTGTAGTTGTGCAAGTGTGTGTATGAGAGCATGTACTCCTCATTGTCTATGACCTCCTCTCTACCTACTCTATTCATCCGCCTTTCTTTTAACCTTCCATCTATCAGACTCCCATAACACTCCCCAGTTTACGGTATGAACACACCCAATGATACCTACAGTACAGGGAAGTGGTGAATTCAGCTAAGCACACGTAAGATCTGCTTTTCGACAGTGAGGCTATTGTGTTTCAAAGGCCTGATGCAGTAAAAGTTAGCGTAATCAGTGCGATTATCTGAAAATGCAAATGATATGTTAAGTGCACTTAACGGTTCAATCTATAATATATTTCACCACTTAACTTTGAGGTATGTCAACATGCATAATTGAAGACTTTGAGTTATAGATGGAGCGGAGTTTTGTGTTTCTCAGCTAATAATGATTCAAAATATTGAGTTTTCCTCCTGCTGAGATACATTAAAGATATGAAAAATGTAACGCCAGTTTGAGAAAGATATCCGGTTCACGTCTTGTGCTTTGATTTTTGGCAGTGGTTCTCCCCTTTTGTTTACATTTGCATCATGGATTGTGCCTTTTAAGTGGAGGAAATCTGATCCGCCACCATGAAAAGATTACATGGGGGGAGACGTGACTAAAACCGGGAGGTAGCTGGAGGTTGATGTTGCATAACAAAAAGAGCATTTGCATTTAAATCTTGGGTTCGACTTCAAGCTCACACAAAGAACTTTCACAGCTAAGTTTAGACTTTTAGCAAACTTTGCTCATTTTTAACCACAGGAAACACCTAATCCTTAACCACAGCTGTATTATTTGCCTTTAACTACGCTTTCAAAGCTCATTTCAAAACATATCCAGAGGCGAAGGAGTGCATACGACCAGAGGTGTGGCACTCTAAAATGAGCTTGTATCAATCATCAGCTAATTCACAATAACAAGACTGATGATAAGACTGATGATATCAGAAGTTGTCATTGTGTGCCCTTCCCTTTCTTAAATCAATAGGCTTAGTCAACAGGAAGGGCCAAGTATGTGTCATGTCTGAAAATGTGACCTAGTGAATTTCACTTCTTCTCCAGACGTGGCTGTGAAATACTTTGTTCCTGAAAAGTCTGAGGAAGCAGAAAGCAGCTCAAAGTTCAAGATCTGAGCTGAGAATAATCCTTAACAGGTCATAGCAATAAATGTGATCGTTAAGAAGTATGCTGATAGCTACTATAGGAATGACAAGGAAATAATTGAAAGGAATTCTAGATATAAAACAACTGAATTTAAAACGAAACATGCCTTTTGAGGGATCCCTGAAAATCTCTATTTAACCACAAAATGCTTTATTTGCACGAATGCTCTTTTTCAGCAAGAAGCTGCTGTAGTCTGTGTTGTCCCAGCGATTTCCCACCTTCAATTTAACCATTGTGTAAGAGAGAGCCTGCCATGCACACTAACCAACACCCCAGTCACACATCTACCACTGACTGTTCTCACCATTCCAGACATAATAATAAAAAAATCTCTCAAATAATCCTCTGCTGTTTGACAAAGACATCATGCTGCAGGGATTAGAGTGCCATGGAACAAAAATCACATTCATTTGCAAAGCCATTGTTTGGGGACAGGAAACAGGGAGGGATTGTGGCTCTGTGACTGAGCCTCTGCATGAAGAGATGGTATAACCCATCTTTCTCCTTTTTCACTGAGCTCCTCCCTTAGCACTTGCATTATTCATATAAACCTATTAACTTGACATGGGTGCTGGTCTGGCCCTTTTAATCATATCCTTCAAGCTATAGCCCACCTCCCTTTGGTCTATTTCATTTCTTTTTGATTCTACTATAATTAATGTACACCGATGAATATAAGTCAAAACCTATGATGTCCATTTCTCCGGAACACTGTGTGAACTACACAAATAATGAATAATTCAACAGCACTCACCGTTGCACTTGATATGATAGAGGGGACTGACAAATTATGGACAAGAGAGGTGAGGTGCGGTGAGGTGGCAGAGGCAAGCCATGGCTCGTAGCATATGATCAGAGCCCTCCAATTAAGCCCCTAACATGCTCCATTACATAATTAAGCAGAAACCCTCTCAATAGCCTCCTTCTCGCCAACACCTTATGTTTATCTCCCCTTCTCCATCTGTCTCCTCTGTTCACTCTGTTCAGACTCCTCATTTGCAACCCAGCAGAGCAGCAGAGAAGGCCTATGTAATTCGATGGGGCATAAGTGCGTAGACCTTAACAGCGAAGACAAAAAAAAAAAAAAAACGTACAAGAACTAGGAATGACGTTATTTAATTACCCCAAAAGAGGTAATGGGATTGTTTTAATTAAATGGCAGTCGTGGCACTGTTGCTGAATCACAATGAGAGGACTTGAGTTGTTGATGAAAGCAACAGCCGGCCGCAGTCACGACAGAAGCTAACAGGTCAGACAGGCAGTCAGGTTGAAAGAGTTTCAGGATGTAAGATGAGAGCAAACTAGGGGACTTTCAGAGATTGATTCCACCTGTGTATCCCTCTCATCTATATTCCTGTCTTAACCACCGAGCGGCCACTCCAGTTGTGGTGTTTGCTGTCTCATGAATTTCCCAAAAGCCTCCTCCTCTGCATTTGCCAAAAATGCTCTTGAATGGTAGCCCATTTCACAGTCCAGTGCAACTGCTAATGGCTTTTTCATCCCAGAAAGTGGCACAACTCAATCAGCAAAAGGCTTTCGGACAGAGGAAGGGTGGCGGGAAGTGTTTGCAGCACAGAGGAAGATGTTTTTTCCTCCCTGACATAGTTGGACAAGTACAGAGAAAAGCCTTGTTTCAGAACTCTGTTTTCTTTATTATTGCAATCCTCAAAGGTAGCAGGAGAGTGCTGTGTTCTTCTAAGTCAGGGGGCATACAGATATGTGGCCTGCAAAAGTCTGAGGCTGTATCTGACATTTAATAAACCAGAATATAGCCATGTTGCCACTGCTGATTACAGTGATGCTGCAGGAGACAGAGGAGGTAGAGAGGTATGTATGACGGTGCAGGCGAATGGAGGAATGGAGAGTAATAAAGCAGGCCTCCTCACAACCCCCCACCCTCCCCACCCTCCCTCACGCTGACCCTGTGTGTCTGTTCGAGTTTATGGCCACTGTCTGAGGGGGGAAATAAGATTGTGCTTTATTGCTCAACAAGCCTCCCTTGCAATAATAGCTTCCCCCCCTCAGCCATCCGTTCTGAGAGACATTAGCTCCCATCTAGCCTGGATCTGCTCAATCTGCAGCTCAAGGCCAAGATTAGTCAACTGAATCAAACTCTAATATCGCTCCATGTCACCTCTGCCTATGGCTAAGATGTATCATAATCTCTTCTTTCTCTAGCTTTTGAATGAAGGGCTAATATAGAAGAAGTGGGAACAATGGAGAACACCTGATATGAACAGCCATTTACAGCCCTCTTAGAGGTTTCTTCCAGTACTTAATAGTGTAAATTCTTACCTAAGCATTTGTAAGGCACCACAATATGGGCGTGCCCTTTGCACACCTTCTTCTCTTTCTTGCACCAGTTCTCAATACGAATGGGCTGGTTGGCCTCCACCACGTTTGTGATTTGGAGCTCGGGATACATCTGTTGAGTGTTGAGAAAAGAAGCAGAGGGTGCATTAAATAATGAGAGAGGGATTTTGTGTGTGTGTGTGTGTGTGAGATAGAGAAGGTGCGATAAGTGGAGCTTCAATGGGATCCTTTAATCCACGCTTTATACTCTCTAGATGCCATCTTCTCAACCGTGAAAGAGTACGCAATTTACACTTTCCCCAAATGCCATCAAAATGTCATCAATAAATGCAACTGAAGCTTGTGAGCAGGGCTGCTTGAAAATGTACAGCCCTGCTTTTTTTCTTGGACAGCTGCATAATAAACCATGACAGTAATACCAGCAGGCTCATGGGTTAGGAGATACGGTAGGAGGAACAAGTAAATAAGAGCCAGGATATCTGTGTCATGGAAGAACATGAGTGTAGAGACAGCCAGAGAAAATGACAGTCGCAGGGTCTGCTAATTGAAATGCCACCCACTACTCTGTGAATAATGCCTGTCTTTCAGGAACAGCTCAATATCCTCTCTAATGACAAATCACAGGGAAATGAAAAATGACCCCGCTAGCTAATTCTCCTCAACATCATAAACATTGGACGTATTCAACAATAAATATCCCCATGATATTAACTTTTTTAATCTTCTATTATCATATTACTCCCATTACCATTCCGGAAAAGGCAGAGGGACTGAAATTATGTTCAACATATGACAATCTTACATCTCTGCCACCTGCAGGCACCACTATATCTTACTAATTAACATGTTATATTTTGTTTGCTTAATCATAGACTATTTCTTGGCTGGATGCAGTAAATTACTGGAGTCTTTGCTGGTTGCCTAGAAACTTCACAGCGATGACAAGACTCCATGAAGTGGTAGCTTCATTTTTACCGTAGCTTCATTAATACCACATGGCCGTGGTATTGATCTTCTCATTTAACTCTCAGAAACAAGGCATATAAGCGTATTTCCCAAATTGTCAAACAATCCCTATAAGTAAACTCTCAGTAAGTTATGTTTATATCACTTGGCCAGCTATAATAAATATACCAAAAGTAATATATCTTCAAATCTGATTCTCCCTGAAGTAATGTTCTTATGATGACACTCACTTTGTCTCTGCCCTTTTCTACCTGACTTTACTGCTTGAATTTTACCACCTCTGTGGGATTGATGGTGGCCTTTACAGATGAGATGGAGATACCCTATTTCAAAGAAATCTTTGTCACAGTGACTCACCTCTTGGCAGTACTGCAGCACACCCTCTTTGGTTCCTACGCAGCTCTTGGTTCCGGACGGGTCAGGTTCCCAGCGGCCAGTCTGAATGTTGACGTGCATGTTGAGCTTTCCGCAGAACATCGCCACCTGTGGTTCGGCCACGGCAAACCCTGTGCCTGCATTGGCTGCCAGTGCCTGCACAAAGACAAAGAGACAGAGAGAGAGATAGAAATGAGGGTTAATGTACTCAATCATTATGGAGCCCATAAAATCTGGGGAGTATTCTGGCTGACAGGCGTGAGACACTGTCTGCTCCACTCTCTTTTCTCATAAACTCCATTATGAGCTGACACAGGAGCCCCAGTGCTGTGAAGTCTGAACACATAAAGCAGGTTCAGCTCATGTGCTGCGATGTACAACAACAGACCTGCCTGTCAATGCTTGGCTGCTACCACAACTCAACGCTGCAGTGCTGAGAGAGCAGAGGGGTTCAGACAGAAGACAAATTAAATGCACCTCGGAAATGTTTGGCTAGGTTGATGGTTAGACGAGTAGGGGTTTGATTGGATTTGTGCACAAGGTTTTTTGCTCTGAGTGAATGAGAGGCTGCACGCGGAGAGCAGAAGAGAAGAAAAAACTGCAGCCCGTCATGCCCCACAAACCAGGACATTTCTAGTTGAGGGCAGAACTTTGCTCATCCAGACCTCCTGGGACCACATTTTTTCCACAAAGAATGGATCATTTACTCCTCAAGGTAAACACTGATCATTCCTGATCCACTCAGCTGTACAGACACATATGAACAACAACAACATATAATATGGTGAGAGTACGTGTTCTTAGAAATCATTGTTATTCGTTAAAAAATATTTCTATGATTGCCTAATTTGCCATCTTTGTTTACCCCCCCAGCCCTTTGAACAAGAGAGGAAATCTGCCATTTTTCTCTCCCTGTTGTCTTTCCTGTCATCACAGGGCTAACTGCTGAACTCTGCAGTTCCTCCTTCACCAAGCAGGAAGCAGCAACACCCAGTGTGCATGTCCTTTTCTCAAAATAACTAACTGCTATTCACTTCAGAAAGTGGTGACCAACTGACCAAAACTACTGAGTAATCAGCTTTCACATGATTGCATCCAAATGACTACTAGCATCAGTGTACTGCTAGCATCAGTCAACTCATCAGTTCCTCAATGAGACAATAAGTCACGGCCTGCTAACACCCGCCTGATGCTAGGGGTGTCACAACACGGGAAGCTCTAATGAATCAGTGAGGCGATGTAGCTCTGCATGCCAAACTATCCTCAAACACACACAAGGGAGCCTCTAGACAGGAAGTGAAACAGAACTGATCCCCTCCTTATTGTCATAATGTTTTCAAACTGAGTAAATAGGCATCAGCCCCAGAGACAAATAGAGCGAAACGTTGTGGACTGTTGGACTTAAATCTCTGATTGGTTTTCCGGGTCCTAAGCCTGGAGGAGACACCGGCAGAGGTGTCCTCTGCAGCGCAGAGCCAAGGAGAAAACAGCTGAAGAGGGAGACTTGAGTAACAGTGTGTTAGACAAAGCTCTCCGTCTAATTTTGCGCAGGCTCCCAGGCTGATAATAGGCGCAGAACAGAGTAGAGCGGGGACAAAACAAGTGCTGTGTAATCAGCAGTTGGCTGTAGCGTGTGATGAGCCGTAGAGCCAGCCAGGGCTGAGTCTGCACGCACACATACACACACACACACTAATTGAATACAGCTCCAGCCACACAAGCACATCGGTGCCCACGCAAACACATATAACACGCAAAAAACATGCGTGCACTCCTACAGGCACATGTTCATCCACGTAGGCAAGCAAACACATGCTGGACTGTCTTGATTCGGTCCTAGAGGCACAACAGCCTCAGATTCAACCTCATTTCCCCTCCTTCCTCCATATCCACGTCTTTGTCCTGCTCCACTTCTCCCTCTCTAAACCACCACAGGCTTGTTTGCTCTCCTCCCTCTCATTCCTTTGTGAGATTGGCTCGGGGTGTATGAGAAGCAGAGAGGTGGGGTGGAAATGAGGGACGCAGAGAAGCATGTTAAGGAGGAAGACAAGGGAGGCTGTGACAGCCTGACCACAACTAGACGATGTGGCTGTGGAAAAACAAGCGTTGGGGCTTCCTAACAGCCCTTTGGCTCCACTTAACTACACAAAGAGATGAACCACGGGGGGCAGCAGAGAGCACAAGAAATGAGTCACAGACACTGAGGGCTTGAGGGGGGGGCAGCATGAATGAGAAAGAAATAATTTGTCTCGTCTGTGGTCCTTGTGTCATCACCAGCGATACTTAAGCCAGAGGGTCGACCGGCCTCGAGACAACAGACTGGGCAGTCAGTTGTGCTGCCTGTGACACAACATCAAACAGAAACACACTACTGCAGGTGTAAAATCAACTTAGTTCTACAGACAAAATGTTAAGTTTTTTGGTCTCATCTTGAAACTGAAACTTGTTGTGCCTCAGCCTCAGATAACCATGACTGTGAAAATTTATTTCAAGACCAGCTGAGCAGACAACTGGAGTGTCATTGTCACAATTTTTTTACATCAAAGACCAATTTGTTCTGCTGGCCAGTGAGGGCAGACCAAAGCTACAACTGGTAAATGGACTCAAAAGTAGAAAAATGAGAAAAAGAGGAGTAACTCTCAGATTCAGAGGGAGCTGTGGAGGAATACTCACTACAGTGTTGGTCTTGTTTTCCTTTTTATTGTGACTTGATGTAACTGAACTCTGCCGTAGAGGTCATATGAACTTATTTTGACAGTAATTTTGTTCAAGTTCCTACATGAAACAGAGGTAGGACGTCATGCCAAGAGTGACTTCATTTGAAAAATTCCCTCCGGACATGTTTTATGATTTTGCTTTGAACAATAATGTGTCTGATATGGTTTTTCAACAACATTTGCGATTACCTTGTTAAACCTACTCCTCCTCCATTAATGAAAAATTCAGAATCTATAACTTCCAAGCCTCTGGTTTCCACATCACACTTGTGTTTGATATTGGACCAATACTGGCTTCCAGACATGTCTAGTGTCAAACTCGGCTCATCAAAGTTAAGTAACAATAAGGAAAACACATGTTTGAGTTGAAAGGGGACTTTAAAGTTCAAAAAGCCCCTGAGCATCGAAACTGATGGGAGAGAAAAGATGAGACATCAACAACAACATTTTGGCAGGTTAAAGGGAAAGAAAAAGGTGGAATTTGATGTAAAATTTGCAAAAATCCATCTTTTTTGACAGTAATAATGAAGTATTTTCATTTATTTTTCATTTTATGAAGTCTCTATGTTATGTATTAGCTAATACACAGTAAATTGAGGGTCGAAGGGTAGAAGGTGTCATGTTGTACAGAAAATAAAGCTGTTAATATGTGATCTGTGATGCTGAAATAATGTTTTTCAAAGAATTAGAAGTTAAATAAAAAAAAAAAAAATTAGTCTGTTTATCTCTGACCGTCACACATAAACACACAGTTACTGGAAAAATATGATGCCACTCCTAACAAATGTTAAGTCATTGAGCATCCATTTCTCATTACTGACTCACCATGAGATGTTATATCATGTGTAAGTGTGAACACCTGCTCTTATGTGGAGGCTTAGCAGAGTCAGAGGGAAAGACAAAAGAGGGAGAGAGGGAGTGGAAGTTGGGAAAAAGGGCGAGTCAGTGAGATAGAGGAAAGCTCAGGCAAATAGGGTAAATAGACGACGGCAGCAGGGAATGTGTGCTGATTGGCTTATGTCCTGGCTTGACATATTTTTCTCAAATGAACGCAGACTGTAATGCAATAAAGAATGGCGAAAGGCAGCGTGAACGCAGGAGAGACAGGCTTGCCACCACAGACGCCTGTCAAAAGCTGTGTGGGCTGAGCTCGTTTGAGCATTTAGCTCGTTTTCCGTCTTTACTGCAAACATACACCAGTCTGTCACTGCCTTCCCAGTCTGCCTCCAGCACACAAACATGTTTTATTAGCCTTCTCTGTGCGCAGAGCCAAGTTTCACATAAAACAAGCTAGGACATGACAGCGCTCGTCACGTAATAACGCATGGAACATTACATGCACACAAACAAACACTCCTTTTTTTATCCTGGTAACAGATAAATGTACCTTTATGAGTCTGTGTCCCTAATGAGCAACCCAAACACACACACACACACACACACACATTAGAGATAAATCTGTCTTCATTTCTAGCGGAAAACATTACCTGGCAAGTTACAGCCTGTTTACTGTCTACATTTAGTCCGCATTACACAATCATTTTGTCATGCATGCTATATAAATTTAGCTTGTTTTTCATTGTTACAATACAACCTTCAGAGTTTCACACTTATCTTAAAAATAATCAGAAATATTGATGTTTTTTTGCAGGATTATTTGAGTGTAACTGAATGAAAATGCTGACTGTAGGTGCAGTGTACTAACGATAAATCAGAGAAACGTTGACAAAACCAAATTAAGGCTTCACATACTACTTAGCTCAGGCAATTTTTGACGCTGTGAAAGCTGTTTTTGTTTGTTCTGTACAAAAAGGAAAGGAGACAATGTTCTTTTCTAAAAATTCAGAAAGGAAGGAAATAAAGCCTGATATCTCCAACAATGCTGATTGCATGCAGACACCAGCAGCAATAATAGAGAAAGAAAAGTGCGACTAAGTACTGCTGGCACAAACTTTAAAAAAAAACTCATGTAGTATTCTTTAATGAGGTTTTGGAAACCGCTCCTGGAGTGGTACGGGTCAGTTATTACACGACCTGCAACACAGCACCTGGGCAAGATCCAAAGACGCTAATCCAATCTGTGTGTGTTTGTATGTGTGTGGTCTCAGGTCAACTACTCAGGGCAGCATGATCAGCAGTGTGTGAGCCCCGGACACACACCGAGAGGACAGTGGGAAAGGGGAGAATGAATAAACGAAGGCCATGATGATCAAAGCGCTGAGGTTTTAGCCTCAGTGGTGATACTCCAATACAAACACAGAGTACACACCGTAACTACGACACAGCCAAAACAAACTGTACAGTAAATTCCTGTGTGGACACACAGTCTAATAAATGGTTTAGGTAGTGGTGCCTGACTAATATTAATTTTTGTTAAATTGCCCATGTTGCATACAAAAACAGCTACACTGCAATCATCTGTAAACCTTGTAGGCTCCACTGAGCGGTGGCAACTAGTCTAATTTTGGCAGTGGTATGGTGAAGCCATCCTCACAGTCTAGCCCTTATAAAAACAGCTCCAGAATGAGGCACTGGTCAGGACTCGTGGGTTCCCAGAATGCTTACTGTCCATGTGACTGTAGAGAAATGCCTGGCATCGTTAATCCACCTAATCCTTCCCTGTGGTGACTTAATACTTAAACAAGATAGGCACTGGTGAGAAAGCCACACACACACACACACACGTACAGGAGCATGATATACATGTACAATATATAGAGAAATAAAATTAACATTGGTTTCTATTTCTTATGCCTGCAGTTAAAGGTGTTGATGTGAACGGGGGAGCAGTGTTCGCCGCAATTACCTCGTCGAGCTAATATGGGGAGGGGAGCAATTACAGCATTGGCATTTCTTTATTATCTTATATTATAGCTTTTATATTACAGCTTTTAGTATCGCATGTGCTTGTTTATTGGGTCCCAAGGTAGTTGCTGCTGCAACACTTAAATTTCCCTGTTGGATAATTTCAGATACACAATTTATACGTTTTACCACAATACGTCTGCTGGGGTTTTGAGTTATTGATCAGTCATTACTTTGCCAGGTGCTGAGATTCAGACATGAAGACATGAAAACATCGCCCATACATTCTCAAATGTTGGAGGATGGTGAAAAGGTGACGTTTTCATTCACACTGTGAGAATACAGTAGCACCGAAGAATGTGCAGCCAGGCTTCATGGAGGTATTTATTGTTTCGCACGTTAAAGAATTTAGAGAGCACCTTAACTCAAGCTGCATTGACTGCAATGTCAGCTGTGACATGAAAATGCTGTTGCTGGAAAGAGATTTGTTGTTTCCCACCACTAGTTACTATGCTGCTATCTTCCAACATCGAATTTGGTTCACTCTGTGACGACTGTAGCACAGAAATGAATCACTAAACCAGACAAAGATCAGTCATGTCAAGAGTGATTCGACAGACTGAAGAGCGTTCAAGCTCGGGTCACGTTTTGCTTGTTCAGATAATGAGCTTAATGTGAGTAAGACAACCTGGTTACGATGTTTACAAGAGCTGACAGTGTTAGAAGTGAGTAAATATCACAGCACACTGATGTAATGTGTACTTTCAGAGACAATTTACACACGAGAAAAGTTTACAATAAGGAAGGCTTCATAAAAGCAGATATGATTCCCAAAAAGGTTGTGGCTCGCTTTTACATGCATGGAACCATTAACTCAAGGGTAAAAAGGTTTAGGGCCACTACTAATAATGATTCAATCTGTTGATTATTCGTTGGAAATGTTCAAAAAATGTGAAAAATGCCCATCAAAACTTCCCAAAGTCTATGATGACGTCTTCAAATCTGTTGTGTTGACTGAGCAACAGTCCAAAACTTAAAGATGCCAGTCAATCAACTAATCGTTTCAGCTTTTGAACAGTTAACTAAAGACAAAACAAGATTTCCAACTTCATCTTTTTTTTTTTAAATAATGAAGTAGTACTTCCGGAGACAAATCAGTGGAGTTCCCCTTTAACAATATATATCAATCTATCAGTACACACACACATGCACAATGAGGCAGTGTGACATTCGTAGCAGCAGTGACGGGAAGGCTGAGGCCTGAGCAACTGACAGCACCGTTACATCTCACCTGCGACAGATTACAGATGAGAGGAAGGAGGACATTCAGTGACAGAGGGACAGTGACATTTTCCTACTGACCAAACACCTCCACCACCTCCCACCCTCAAAAGGGCAGACAGTAAAAACAGAATAATAAAAGGAAAAAAAAAAGTGTCATGTTCTTAGTCTCTGAATCAAAAGGGCAACCCCTCACTGCAATGCAAATAAGCTCCTCTGTCTGAGTGAAATGGCCTTTTGTCTTCACCATTTGAAGTGTCCCTAGACTACACTGGAATTGCCCTATGAGTCACCGCTCCGAGCCCACAGCGGGAAACGCTCTCACAGTTTGGAGAAAAGTCAAGTCCAGTCAATGCCACTTTCACTCAAAAGAGAATGACTGAAAGCTGTAAAATTTACAGTTTTAACATCAGCCTTCTGTTGAATTCTTCTTCCTCTTTGCGGAGAAAGATGACTCACTTTACACTTCCTCTTTGAAAACATTATGGACTAGAGTACAAATTCTATGGGAATGTGCATATGTGTTTGAGAGTGTAGTGAAAAATAAATTCCTGAACATATAGTTTTACTTTGATCTCCTTTAATATTCAGTTAAAAATACCTTTACTCACAAAATTCTGTGAAGATAATTTACTAAATTTGCAAAGAAACCATGAGATGATTTATGTTCTTGTGTTCCTCTGAGTTTGAGGTGACAGAGAGATGTTCTGCAGAAAGCGGAACATCATGTTTCTGTTCACTAGCGGTCACCTCCATGTGACTCATTAACTTCCCATCAAGATGGGACAGGACAGGAGTCTGTTCCTTCTGCCCCAAACTGTCACGGGGGAGCGAAAAAAACACTGTCCCTACACACCAAACGCCCACCATGGAAGGCAACGGCACGGCCATGACACGCCGGTACCAGCCCCAGATCAGACAGTAAGCCAATTTGTAATCCTTTCCGCTCAACCTGTGCTTGATTGAACATGCCTTTGTTAATGAGACCGTGTGGAGCTGTTCCAAAGTACGGAACGCTGGAAATACCGTTGACGCAGCCTTGTTCTATATTTCCTTTCATGCTTTAAGCCAAAAAAATTGTTCAGAAGGGAAAACAGGTTGATCGTGATGAAGGGAACTTCTACCTGTTTGACTTCTGATACAAGTGGTCTGCTGTTAGATTAGCCTGCTGCCTTTTCAGCGGCTTATTTGGAGTTTGGTCCTGTGTCCTACATGTTTGTTTTTTTTTAACTTGAGCTACTAGTAATTACTACTACTAAATATTTTTAAAAAGAGAATATATCGGGATTATAACACCAATGTTAAAGCATGCAAAATAAAGATAAAAAAATGAATACAGAAATATGATTAATTTGGTTAAATAGAAGAATAAAATAACCCAACGTTTCACAAAAGTTAAATCCCATTTGTCAATAATGTTCACTCTTTGTTTTTTGTTAAATAAATAAATAAAAGTAATTAAAAGTCCTTGTTGGCAGACTTTTGAGGAGCTGAGATAAGACGTTTTCACTATCTGCACACTATCTGTTTTAACTGCAAAGTTAATTGCGTACTGTTTTGTGGTAATTCTTTACTGCTGTTAATATTCGACATATTCCATCTTGAGATACAGTAAACCTGACTTACAGTTTCCGAGGCAAACTATAAGCTGCAACCTGAACTCATTGATAGTTGCCCGAACGTCGCCGTGCTCAGTGAAGGGATACGAACAGTAGTGAGACGTGTTCGTAATGAGGCTGCGGCTAGAAGATGCATAGCAGCTCGCTGGTTGCAGGGTAACAGTTGTGGTGATTGAGTGCCACAGGTCTGCCTGTATGTCAGGGGGAGATAACATGCCCTTTCTCCGGCTTACAGCAAACGGACGTGAATGACGACTTGTTCAAATGGCCCGTCACTATGGAAACCTTCTACAAAAGCATCCCAGCTATTCACACGGAGAGAGACACTGAGGCTGTAGAAGAAAGAGAGGCAGAGGGGAAGAGAGAGAGGGAGAGGGGAGAAGAGGGGAAGAGAGAGAGAGAGAGTGGAGGGGAAAGGCGAGGGCAAGAGAGAGAGAGAAACAGACTGAGGAAGTGAATCAGGGGAGAGCGAAGGGAGGAGGAAGAAGAAAGCAGGGAGATAGATCATCAGGAGCTCACAGCGACAGAGCGAGAGGACAGGAAGGAGAAATAAGAAAGAAAGAGGAGGGTGCATTCGAGAAAAAGGGAAACAATAATGGAGGAAGAGGGAATGAGGCCACAGTTTTGAGAGACTGGCATATGAGACAGTGTTGCGTTGAGGGAGAGGAGATAGGAGGCGTGTGAATGGCACAGAGGAGGACACAATAACAGCTGCTCTGCCCTGTTTGGTGCATTCAGCAACACTGTGTCCTTGTGTGCAAGCGCCAAAATGACCCTCAGCTCCATAGGTTTGAACATAGCTCCCCTGACTCACAGACATGGCAGATATACAGTACACAAAGCTAAGTCTGTGCATAGTCCCCCCCCCCCCCCCCCGAACAAAAAACTGTGCCCATTGCCATGGCAGTGTGCATCAGTGTGTTCAGCAATGTCGCTCCGCATGACGAGCAGACACTGCACCAACTGCTGCTGGTTTCTTTTAAAATATTTACCAAACAGTAAGCCACAGCTTGAGCTCGGAGAGGAATAATGATAACGGTAGTTTGCAGGATGTGTTACGGCAGGTTAGTGCCACATAAAAAATTCCAGATTAAGCAGCAGCCAAGTTCACAATGTAGTGACTGTTTATGCAACTTTAATGGGAGCAAGTCTTGAGGTGGAGGATTCTGGGAAGTATTGGTGTAATGATACAGTCAGCTGTGAGGTTTGACATACTCACAAAATATTTTCCATAATGTTATTAATGACAAACATTTTCAAATTTACCGATTTGTTGCTTTAATATTGTTTTTCCATCTTTGCTACAAATAAAGTACCTTCTCTTCCAAATCTATATAAAACTAAACTGAAGAATAAATCATGTTGAGATGAAAATGTCCTTATTCAGACAGAATACATAAATGTGATGTTGGGTGGACCTTCTCTTCAAGGAACTAGTACACCACAAATGTGGTGAATGCTGCCATTCTGTTGAATTATTTAGCTGGAAACAGTATTTATGCCATCTGCATGAATGTCAGAGACACAACACGAACAAAGGAGAACAGACGTAGATCTGCACTAGATATTCACTTGAATATTTTCTCAGTTGTCCAGAGTCCATAACATGCAGAACTCAAACAGTCTGGTGGAAAATAAGTGAAACTGGAGTTCTTGGTAATATCCATACTGTAAGGGAATTTGACCTTTGGCTTTAAGTGGCCTGAAGCCAAAGACTACAAAACCACTTCACCTGTAGAAGTGAGGCGAAAATCTAATTCATATTGTATCTGAATGCAGCCTGTTTTTACGATGAAGCTTTTTAGGCATAAAAGCAGCATCGGTCAGCAGGACTGAAATATCTCATTTTATTGGATTGACATTCATGGATTCCAGGCAATTTATCCTAATGACTTTGGCTCTTCCCTGACTTTCCGTTTGGGGCCACTGTGAAGTTGACATTTGTGTTTTTTAGTGAAATGTCCTAAAAACTACTGGATTTACAGCCAGTAAATGTTCTACACACATTCATATCGCCCCCGGGATGAACTGTGAGTCAGTCATTCCGCATTTTCTGTCAAAGCCTGAAGATTCATCCCTTCAAGAGGAACCTCATGTGACCCTCTCACTGCTCAATCAGATCCTCTTTCCCAAATCTCTGTCCTCTGCTATACTATACCGCATCTTGCTCTCATAGAACAGAAGCCATCGACATCTATACTTAGCTCATACTTTCTTTCTTCTTTCCCTTGCACGTCTCTCTTACATCATTGTTATCTCAAGAATATTGTTGGGGCACTGTCGCTCTCACCCTAGCACTCCTTGCTGAAGGCTGCTTGTAATCATTATGATCTAGTAATTATCTATGTGTTCGTTTTAAGTGGCTGCGGATAAGAGTGTCAACTAAAATCCCACCATGTAAATGTTAATGTAGGGAAGTAGAGAGATACTAGGCCAAGAAAGACTCTGTTAATTAGAGCAAAGCACTTTTCTTTCCGTGGCACACTGCCTTTTCACTGGGGAGAAGGTGTGTCTGGGCTATTTATAAGCGGCTCCAGTTGGTGGGCCAGTGGGGTCTTAGTCTTCCAGGCTTGCCCTGGCCAATGGAGCTTGTACAGAGAGAGAAATAAACACTTTAAACGCATGAGAATAACGCAAAAAAATTTTGGGTCAAGTGGTGTCTTAATTAGAACCATATTTCATCTTTAGAAGTTTTGTAAATGAGAGCTCAGAGGGGATTTTAATGCAAAAAGGTAGTTTATTCCATTCTCTTTAATGAAAAATCCTGTCAGAAGACTGATTAAAAGTGGCACGAACCTGCTTGTGTCCCATTTAATTTATTTTCGGTGTCTAATTAGGGATTTAAAGTGATTCTGATGTGCAACGGTATGCTGTCACAGCAGGTTCACACGGCGAGCAACTTGGTTCTATTGTGGGTAGAACAAGAACCTGGTACGATCTATGTAGTTATTTTATGTAAATAGATTTTAAAAAAGAAATACAACAATGTACTGATATAAATTATGTATTTTTCAATGCTGTGGTTGTAGTTTAGTAATAAATAATTTTGATGACTTAATTAAAAAAGGCACAATAAATCAACTATTCTACAACCAATGTTTTGGAGTTATTTATTGCTGTGGTCTTTCATGAAATAAAACTCTTCTGTTGGCCAGGGGACGGTGTAGACAGGCATGTGCTACTGCTGTGACACATGGTGTCCTCAGTTGCCTCTTTTCACCTGCCAGAAGCTTTATCGTTGGGATTCTTGTTATCCCCACGTTACACACCCACTGCACAGGCACCCTGAACAACCAGTAGGAGCTGCAAGTGCAGACAAGAAACTTCACGTGTTTCCCACCTGTGAACACAAATTTTATTTGTTGGAATACATGGAAAGGGAACTTGGAAGCTTAGCTGACTTGTTAACCATCCACACATCAGCTGAGTTTAATTGGTCCTTGAACTCTAATAAAAAAATAAAGAAATAGACTTGCAGGTTCTTTTTGTTTTGTTTGCACTGCAAGTGCAGTTATATTAATCAGTAACAGTCTTTGTGGGAGACTTCTTAGAAAACTGTTAGGTTCCTATGAGGTAGAGTTTAGTGTTTTCATAGAGAAGACAAACCAAAGAACCTATTAACCCATGCAAAAGTGCACCTCAGATATTTATAATGTTGGTGCAAGGGACCAAAGGGCAGCCAGTCATGGGAAAAAAAAGCCCTTTGGTACGGATAGCTAAGCCATGCTGTGACATCACAGGACAAAGGTCCTCAGTCTTCCTCATTTCAATCCCTTTCCCCTCCCTCACTTCACACAGTTTTTTTTCCCTTTGACACATTTTCTCAGACACTCGGTGTTGTCAATACTGTGTGGTCTCGCCATCTTTCTCTCAGCTGTTATCTGCTGCACGTCAGACAGACACAGAGCTGCTGTTCAGATGCCTGCCTGTGAACACACGCTGAGTGCCTGACGGCCAACATCAGGATGCCTGCTGCATCTTGTGTTTCATTATTCTTTTATTCCGAGGGTCTGCCACTGAAGCGAGGAGAGCAAGCCAGAGCAGGAGGGGACAGAAGAGCCATTTCCCCCACGGCTCCTCTTGACACAGATTTCGACTGCATGCATCTCCCTGGAATAATACTCTTCCCCGTCCACCTCTCCAGCCCCCCCATCACACACAGCTTTGAGGGTCATCCACACACAGCCATCGTTTGTTTTTTTTCCGTCTACCTGGTTAGATTAAGGTAGAGCAGATTGGTTTCTAGCTGGCTGAGGAGCAGGAGCCAGAGAGCACAGAAGATGAAAGGAAGGAGGACGCAAGGGAGCAAATTTGTTTCAATTCTGTTTGGAGTGTACTATTTGCAGTATATGCTGCCGAACTTGGGAAGAGACACGTCAAGTGATAGCAAGGGCTTGTCTACAGCTTCCTCATTAGTCCAATCACTGTCAAGAGATGTCAGGAAAGAGGCAAAGAAAGAATTAACGAATATGGGCTGAATCGGAGAGGCAGGGAAGAAGAGTGTGACTGCTAGCCAATAAAAAATGGACGCTGTTATCTATCACTTAACTATCTTGGTAATTATCCATCATTAAATATTTATGTGCTTCTCTCCTGTGTTGGCTTGTAAAGAACAGCAACCAGTTGTCACAACAGCTTTAAAAAGAGAATCAAAAATAGCATAAGACTATAAATTGTTGATTGCTTCTTTAATGCTGCAATTGTGACAGGAAGCTTTAATAGAATAGAAGAAGAATTGATTAAATTTGAGCCCACATCATCATCAGTGATTTTTAAAGCCACAAAAATATGACAGCAAGACAAAAATTCAGAGTGTAAGATGTGTGCTGTTGCTTGCAACAAAGGTTGGTATACACATTTAAGTCTGTCAACAGAGAAATAACTGATAAGTGTTTGCAGCAGTGATAAAGAGATAATTACAGTGAGGGTTTAAACCAGGACTTGTTGTTTAGTTGCTAAGCTACACAGGTGCATGATTGCATAAATAAGGTGGACGACTGTAAAAACAGTTTCTTGCACGAAGAAGATAATTGCTTTTCATTTTACGTTAATGACTGGAGGACTGTGATGATTGAGGTCCATTTTCAGGTGAATTTTTTTTTGCAGCGGCCTCACAGCTGCATGGTGTGCTGACGACAGATTTGAGCACGCCTGCCTCTCCTGCAGTGCTCCTGTCAGTACAATCAGCCATTCTTCCTGCCTGCCCACTAAAAGCTCTCTGCATGAGCAACCCCTTCAATTCTCCATCTCACCTCCTTTTATCTCTATTCACTTTGAGGACTCTGGACAACTCTTTGTGCACCCATCCCCTCTTGCCTCAACTATCTCTATATATTTACCTCTCTACCTGCTTGTCTCTCTCTCTCTCAGTCTGTCTCTCTTTCTCAGAGCCATGTGAGCTGGCGTCCCTCTCAGCCCTCTCTATCCAGGCTTACGGTCCACGTGGCCTAGAGCGGATTACATTCTTGACATCACTGTGCCAGATGTTTACCACTAAAATAGACAGAACAACTAGACTCACCACTAAGTCAAACAATGCATTAAGCCTTAGTTGACATCCAATTTTCCATTTATGCTTGAGCAGGTTCTTGTATTTTAATAGGAAAGATTCTCTTTTGCCTAATGATCTCCTCTGTTTCCTTTGTCTCTAATGTCTCTCTCTTCACTGGGAATCAGAGCTGCTGTCTTCATTAGCTTGTTCAGGAGAGTAAATTGACTAGCTTTCTCTTGTTTTCACCTCATTGCTTCCTTTCCTCCCTTAGTTTGCATTTTTTTTTTATTCTTCCTCCTGCAGCTTCTGCTGCTGGCGTTCTCAGTGAGCCGGTATGGAGATCAAATAGCCGATAAGCCGCCCACTGTAACATACACATTAGCATGATTAAATTGGCCATTGCCTGTCCATTTATTAAAAGCCTCTCTGTGCTGGGTGGGAGGTCTATATAGCTGGTGAGTGGAGTAGGGGAGGGATGGGGGGATGTGTGTGCGTGTACACGATGTGTATCACTCTCCTGTGTGTGTCTAAGCCTGACATCACCAAGGCAGAGAAGTTAATGAGGGTTGCGGGGGTATTTCTGACACAGTGCTAGCTTTCTGCAGGGAATTTCAGGTGATGTGATGGAGTGAGAGCCTGTTGAGAAGCGATAGATGGGCGGGAAAAAGTCGGTGGTGGGCTCTACTCTGGCAGTGGCTACACAGGAGATTTAGGGCTTAGGCGATTGTTAGACGGGGCTCAGTTTGTTTTGAACTATGGGCCTGTGTTTTCCGCGGACCGCTTTATGTGGACGTTGACTCTTTCCCCACTTTGTACTGCACTCTCAGCAGTTTAAAAGAGGAGGATTAGACACAGGAGTGTGCCTCTCTCTCGTCTGCCGGAGAACACAGCCGCCTAATCTCTCGTGCTGAGAAGAGGGGATTTGGGAGAAATGACCTGTGCTCACTTCACTTTCTCTTGCCTCTCTTCCCCTCTTTCCCTCCAAGTTGAGAAAAAGCACAATGCCGCACCCTTCCTTTCGTCACTCCCACACCCGCTTTTTCATTTTCCTGCTGGATGACTCTGTGCTCATCAGCATGCAGCATCACGCGGCAGCTCCTCAGGACCAGGCAGGCTGGCAGACAGGCAGGCAGACTTGTCAATAAAGGAACCACAGTAACAGGGCACCTCAGCAAGGCCTCCAGCCCTGTCACTGACATCTCTCTCAGCTGCCTGGAGTCCCTCATTTAATGAGCACGTAATTGTTGAGCAAGCAAAAGAGAAATTGGGGAGGCAAAAGGGGAAAGCGGCGATGAGGTGAGAGGTGTAATAAAGAGATAGTAGAGGGAGAGGGAGAGGGGAGCGGGTGAGGGAAGCGCAAGGACAGACTGTTCCAGTGAACAAAGTAAGATATAAAATAACCAATTTGCCCTAAAATTTGTGGTGCAGTAGATTTGGCAGCAATAGAAGAGGGGAGGCAGAACACTCTGTCTAAATCAGAGGGACTGTAAGGGGAATGCTGCTCAGTGGGAGCTGACATTGAGAGCGGGCGGAGAAAAACAGTCTCAAGGACAACATGGAAATATCACATTCAGTCGCTACAAGGAAAGCCATGAGTTGTGGTGAGGCCATGCTGGATCAGGAGACCAGCCAGAGAACTGCAGGAGAAAGAAGATCAAGGACATGTAGCAATGTTTCCAAAAGATCTGGCAACATGACATGACAGTAGGTGACAGATGTTCTGTGTGGGAATGCTAAAAGAGAGGAAAAAGTTGTTGACCTTATTAGTATTAGTATGTTACCAGAGATTTGACTTTGATGCCATAACTCATTGTAACATCTATGGTTTCAATACTATAAAACCATAGCAAACAAGTGCAGACATCAAGCAGCGTGTTGCCATATTTCACTGGGATGTGTCTGTAGCAAATTTTGCAAAGAGGATCAGTTTCGGAGATGAAATGATTAGTCAGAGAATAGATGGACTGAAAATGCATCAATAACAATTTTGCTAATCGTTCAAGTATGAATGTGTAAAAATTTAATATTGCAATAATTTTTCATAACTATCATGCTAAAATTTGTCATTGTGACAACACTCAATTACCACTCGGAGGTAAGTTATGGACGGCAGCTGAGTTGGACTCTGGTCCCTGCATGCAGTGTCACTCTCCCATGACCACCCAAGCTGATTTTAAATGAATCTGTGCTCTGATTGCAGAGATCCTTGCTCCCTTTTCTCCCCTGCAGACACTGAGCAATGGAGCAGAGACACAACCCACATGGCTGCATTAGCCTGTGCTGCTCCAGGCAATGCAAGGGAGGCCATCTTTACCAGGGGAAAATGATGAATGTAATGTAGATATGCTTATCTGTCATTAAGCCCTGCTCTGCCCTCCCTCTGCCTCTCTGCAGGCGGAGGGAGGAGGGATTTCAATCAGACTAGTGAAGAATATAACATAGACTTCGCAGCAGACTTCACAGCAGTAGCATACGTCTCTAAGCCTGTCTACTAAACTCTCTTTTTGTCAATTGCTTGACCTTGCTCCCCCACCCTCTGTGTGTCTCCCTGCAGTGTATGGCCCAAGTCAGACCTCTGCGGCATCCTGCAATTTCTCTGGGAAAGATCCCAAATCCAAATCAGCACAATGATGGCGTCTATGAGGCTGACAAATCCCCGCGCCCTCGCATGACTGGGCTGCAATGTCTGACTGTCAGCTTCCAGCACCTCAATAATAGCGCTGTGACGATAAATAGGCTCCTGAAACATAAGGACAGGATGTGATGAACACTGACGGGAGCAGTTATGGAGGAGGTGGAGTCCGGTGAAGACAGCTAGCTGCTCAGAACGCTCTATAATTAGCCCCAGAAGATCAAATGACTTTTAATGGGTTTGTCTGAAAACAGGAGACTATTTCAGATTTGCGCTTGGAGCTATATTCATATCTCATCAAACTAATGGAATTCTCTAGAGTGCTTGATTGGTTTTTATCTCAGATCAAAATGGCTGATAGAGGTGCACGGCTGCAGCATTCACGAGCTGCAGTTTTGTAGTGAAAAAAGTGCCAATTCAGGGCACTATTATGTATAAAGGCAATGGTTGTAAGACAAAACTTACACATAATGTCGAAATCCAACAAAGTCCTTCAACTTGTGATCTGACAGTGCTCAGAATTCATGGTGTGATGCACAGTCACTGTTGCTATAGGAGTCATTTTCCATGAGCACTTCAGTGAGAACTGTCTTTTAATAACTTCTTGTGACAGATAATGGAAACCTCTACTGGTCATTAGTTAGAGAATTAATAAGAGAGATACTACAAGGATAATATCAGGGTCATAGCTCAACCGCTGCCTGGTCTGGGTGTTGGGAAGCCTGGTGCAGAATGCTAAATATGCTGCCTACAATTAGGCCCCCGAGCATGCTGTTACATACTCTGCACACGCTAATACACACACCATGCAATGAGACACGCTTGGGAACTGTCATATGCAGACACAATTAGTTAAATAATCAATACGCTGATCAGCTCAAAATTAACTAATAATTTTGATAATTAATTAATCTGTTGAGTCATTCATCAAGTAAAAATGACAAATGTGTTGGTTCCGACTTCTCAAATGAGAGGATTTGCAACCTGAATCATCTATTTCTTGACATTTTATGGCCAACAACTACTCAGTTAAAGGGGACCTATTATGTTCATTTCCAGCTCTATATTTTTATTCTGGGACTCCACTAGAATAGCTTTGCATGACTCACAGTTTAAAAAAAAACCTCCTTATTTATCTTTTACTGGCCCTTTATGCAGCCCCTCAGTTCAGCCTCTGTCTCTAACAGGTAGTTTTAGCTCCTGTCTCTTTAAGGCCCAACCCAACATTTCCTGCTTTACTGCTTCATATTAAAAGCTTTTAAATTACCAAATAACAGGAGGCTTTTATTGTGAAGAATTTACAGGAAATAAAATGTAGTAGAGCTTCGTTAGCAGTGCTAAAAACAGATCAACACAAAAAGATATGGAGAAATTCAGAGCTATTTGTTCAACAGCTCAGTTAGAAATAATTGCAAGGAGAAATAGTACAAGCAGAAACAGCCACAGTGATGATGTTTGATGAAGAGCAGAAGACAACCAGCACACCTCCAACAGGTAAACAACTTAATTTTACTTTGCCCTGCTGCGTAATGGAAAAACACTCACAGCGTGCCAGCTCAACTCGAGTCATGGCTCGGCGTGACTACCCCCAAAACAGTGGAAAAACACCATAATGTTAGCAGAGTTGTGTGTGCAGCAGATGACCATATAAAGAAATCTGTCACGAGCTGATGTCGGCTCGGACTGAAACTAGAAAAAAATGTTGGAAACCGAGCATTCAGAGCAGTCTGAAGCCGGTGCTTTTTGCTCACAGGGATACTGTATGTTTGCCTCATTATTTGACACTTTGGCCACATTTAATATGAAATATGAAAATAAAGAAAAGCATAATAGCTCCCCTTTAATAAACAGATTAATCAACAATGAAAATAATCATTAGCTGTAGCTCTACAACTGTTTGTTTTACTTCCGGACTCGAAAGTCGGTGCAGGGGAGACAAAGGGAAGTATAGACTGATGGGAGGATATGGAGCTGCTGCACATGATCTCAGTGAAATTTCACGTCCTGTGTTTTCCCAGGGTTTCCTGCTAGCAACATCAATTTTCCCCACTTTCTTTTTTAGACTCAGGAAATTATGAACTACAGCCGGGCTCTAACTCTCATTTACGTTTCGCCTTTTCCTTAAATTATACACACAAACACTCAAACCTCCCTCTCTTTATTTCCTCTGTAAGGGCAGGGAGGAGATCCGCAGGATTTAGCTCTTTATCACGCACGAACACCTCTCATTGAATTGATTATAGGGCACGAAGGTAAGAGTTTAAAGACAAGTTGGGAGAAAAACTCAAGAGAGGTAAAAATGCTATTCTGTCTCACAAGTCCAAAGTAGAACACTCCCTAGCCTCTCCCTTTTCATCATCCCTCCTTTGTAAGTGAAATCTCCCTCTTATTCTGTCTGTGTCCCGTGTGGACCAATCTACAGGGCTGATGTTTGTCCTTGGCCACCTTCTCCTCGAGAAAGTGCTGTATCAGACAGCCTGCTAACAGGGCCGTCACACAGCTCGAGTACCAGCGGCAGCAGCAGCAGAAGCACAGGCCTCTCTCTCTGGGGGTATACAGTTACACTGCACTGCTTCTATCTCTTACCGTTCTGACATTTTAATTTCCCCCCCTCTCTCCTGAGGAAAAAAAAGGATAAACTTAAAAAAAAAGGAAACAGGATGGACTCCTTGCCGCCCTTGGTTCCAGTCTGGATGATACCATTTCCATAACAGGCAGGGGGGAAAGAGAGGACAGATACAAAGGAAGCTCAGGAAGCAGGGAGACGGACAGGGAGGGAACTGGAACTAACATGCTCTGTTTTCCCTGGCAGCAGATAGAGTATTTGTGCAGCATTGCTCAGCAGCAAGGCAGCCTGCCAGTCATCCAGCCAGCTTATCAAGGCAACAGCACAGCCCCCCCCTCCTCCACCCCCTTGCCCCCCACTTTCTCCCTCAGTTATAAAACCATGGCCACTCAGTGCTTTTACCTGGGCATGCACATAACTCAAAGAAGAACTTGATAAAACAGGAATTTCCATGGCTTTCAAATCACCACAAAACAAAACAACAACAAAGAAAGGCACTGTGGCTGTGACCGTTCTCAATCCCATCCTAAAAGGATGCCAAACGTGATGCCAAGACACAAAAAAAAACATCAAAAACTTGCCTCCCAGCGTGCCACATGCATATCCAGAGAAAAAGGACAGACACACAAATATACACACAAAGACATACAGACAGACATACCCACACACTCTGGCTCACACAGAAAAGAGACAAAGACACTTATCAACAAATCGCTATGAAATGACACATCAATTATAACTAATGTTTGGAAAACTGGGTCTGATTGACACGATTCAGTTGACTATGGGTTCAAACACAAGTAAAAAAAAAAGAACAAAAAACAGCCTTTGAGTAATTTATTCTCTTACATTTTCTGGTGCAGTTGAACATACAAACAGTGGGAAATAATGCCTGGCACACAGTTAAACTAGCTCTTTGATTCTTAGCTGCCTGCCTCCATTTTATTCCAGTTTGTGCAGGCAGATAAAAAGGCATACAAATCAGTGCGCGAGCCTCGCTCGAGCCAGCGGATGACTCACTGATCTCACAAAAATGAGAGGTACACACCTGAATAAGACGAGGAGGGGACAGCAGGCACAGACTTCCTCACGTATGGACAGACAGGGACCGAGGAGGAGACAGACGGGGGCCATAGGCAGAGGTACAAGTGCACTATAACTCATAGATAGCCCACCAAATATTTTATTAATGGGAAGAAAAACCCAAGCAGCAAGAGTGACTCACAGAGCCACAGGGACACACACAAACAAGCTGGGCAGAGGGGTGACAGGGTTTAACCCACCTACGATGACTGCCTACTCATTCTCAAACAGAAAATACATTAAAAAATAAAAGTCTGAAATGGCAGAACTTCTTTCAAAGGGATTAAAGGGGATGTTTTTGTCTACCGAACTTGCCATGGTGTATAGTCACTCTCAGCACTATTACAGGAAGAGAGCCGCTCATAGCACAATACAGCAAGCCGTTTGCACTTCAGGCTATGCATTCCTGAGCACTCTGGCATATAAACTGACAAAAGGAATTCTCATGCAGCCGTTCTTAGCCCGGCTATTGTTGAAACCACTCAGACTCAGGTGTAGTGGCGTTCACCTTGGCTGTGTATACACGAGAAGGATTGTCAGGACTGTGCAGATTGGCCTACATATGGCAGAAGGCTTGGTGCAACTTAAGTGATGTGCAGTCATGAGTGTGTCTATTTGAACCCACTCACTCCGCGCCAAGTCCCCACCGCCCAGGATCTCTCACCGAGAAAAACTGACTAAATATGTGATGAGCTGAGCTGTAAGAGGATTCGGGTGCAAACACACACACACACACACATTTCGAAGGCATACACAGACACACAAACACACATTTCGAGTTGCAAAAAAGGGAGGCAACTCTGCTCACTTGGGATAATTAGAGCGCACGCAGAGCCTAGGAGACAAAGCCTGGCATCGTGAGAACAAGGCTCGCCTGATGAGGCTTCTCTATTTAAATCCCCGGGATGAGCTGAGAGTGTGTCTGTCGATGGAATCGCTCCAGGAGACATGCACAGGCTTGGAGGAAGAAACAGCCAAGGCGGTGAAAGGAAGATGGAGAGACAGACGGAGATAAAAAAAAAAAAACTGTAGATGAACCAAGTGGCAGGAAGGTATCTTTGAGGAAATGACAGGATGGAGAATAAGGGCTTAGATTCAACTAGATATCCCTTCCTACTGTTAGTAATAGGCCTGTTCACACCTGGCATTAAAATGCATCTTGGGTGATCCGACCACAAGGGGACAGCTCTAAGCACAGGTGTGAATCCACCCAAGATGCATTGAATACACATTGAGATCCGATCACTTAGACCATATTGGGAGGTGGTCTGGTCTGCATATGACTGCATTCTTTTAGCAGCGTGTACGCAAATGTGTCCTGAGCCACACTGAAGGACCACCTACTCAATTGACGTCTTCTACGTGAGCAGATACGTATTCGTTCACGCACCCACAACGTCATATTTAAGTGTGAGACAACAACAGGCAAAATGGATTCTCGTGGATGGAGTACACATGAAACATATTTCCATTTGGGCTGAAGAGTTTTGATTTTGCCCGCACACCAAGGTCTTTCCAAATTTCTCTTTCAAACTTCTTTTAATTTCCGGCAGACTAGGCACGGGAAGTGTATTGCTGCCTCCAACCAGTTAAAAACATCAATGCATTTGGTCTTTGCAAACAGAAATGATGTTTATTTGTATACAGAGCAGGGAAGTGAGATCCGATCACAAGTGGTCACATATTCTAATGCTAGGTGTGACCAGTGCCGTAGAGCACAAATCAGACTTTTATTGTTGAGCCACTGATAATACACACAGGTGACTCACTGTTTTTCTGTGTAACTTTAAAAGGTAGTTTGCCTCCGCAGGGCGTAGAAAAGAGGGTTTGACTGAGTGAGTGGGAGAGTGAGCGTATGAGCGGAGAGAGAAGGGTAGGGCTCTGGGATTAGTACCTTTCCCTTTGCAGATCTATAAGCACCCTGTGTTTCTTGTCACTAAGAGGATTCACAGGGATACGGGGCTGTCCCAAGAATTGAAAGCAAAGGTTTTACGCGCTAATCTACAAATTCAAGGGCGAGTGAGGCGGATTCTCGGCTGATGGAGCACATGCCACCACCTGCAACTTGATTGACACGGCAGAACGTGGAGGTCAAAGAGGAAATCTTTACAGCTCAGAAGAGAGAGAAGAAACCGCTCACCCAAGGCTTTAACAGTGCTCTGCCACCCACAACGATGTATTGAGAGATCATTATCAAATGCAAGTGATACTGATTGTTGTTTTGGGGGTTTTTCAGGCGTGAAACATTGCCAACAGTCTGCCTCTGCCCTCATCTCTCTTCTGTATCTTGATCATCTCTGTATGGTAACGACACCCTGGGCTGTCCCGGCTATTCAGGGGCTCACAAAAGGCCCTCATAGGGAATCATTCAGCCCTGTTAACGGACGGCTCCATAGCACCCGCCCTGACAATCACAGCCAACTGGGAGCATTCATTCACATGCAATTGTTCACTATCAGCTCATACCCAGAGCAAACACACATAGAAGCACACAGGAGCACTCTTTAATATCAACGCTCGCTTACAAGCACACACAGTCAGGCACGCACACAGACTTCAGATGATAAGAGGAAAAAAATGCTGCTGCAAGAGGACTGCAACCAAAGAGCAATAAGCAGAGCACCACAGTCTTTTTTTTTTCTTCTGGTTATGCTGAAGAGAATTTTTTCTTACTTCTCCCTGAGCACAAATATCGAGCATTTCCGCACTTCTGTGGATCGGATCTGCTTTGTCCACTCCTCGAAGACCACTCTGACTAGCACATGTTTGCAAACAGACCAGCATGAGTTAACACTGCATTTTTCTTCCACGCTAGCCAAATCCTGCCTTGAATTAAGACATGTGTTGAGATACTTAGTGGAAGGATCGACACCAACATTTTTTTTTCATTTTATGACATGCACAAAAATTTGATGTTGTGTTGCATAACATGCCGTCATTTTCACATTGTGTTTTATGGCTGTGATAATCTCTGCTTGCTTAAGTCAACTGAGAATAAAATGTACCTGATGCATTAACTGTTCCAGATATTCCGTATTCCACTAATCCAGTTGGAGAAACATCAGCAAATGCCTCAGTGTGATGCAATTCTCTGGGTAAACCTGCTATGTGGTTCTAGCCTGCGCCCTATTTCTAAATTGGCTCCACAGAAGATACAGCTGCTCACTCTGGATTGTCCACAAGCGAGTGAAACTGAAATCAAATCTTGCATGTTGTTTTTTTTTTTTTTTGGATGCAAAAAAGGTTTTAAATTATGAGTAAAGGTTTTAAATGATAAGCCAAGATACAGGGGGTAAAGAGCAAGAAAAGCAGCGGGGCAAAACTCCTTTTGAAGCAGCAGCAGACTGTAAAGCTTTGACACAGAGATGCTCAGATGAGAGGGAGAGGTGGTGGGGGGACACAGCTGAAGAAACAAAAGCTCACGATCTGGCTCTCTCGCAGGTATCTGACAAAACCAAAGCGTTTACACAGCTGAAGTATCTGGCTAATCCCAAAACACTTAAAAAAGGAAGGAACTGCAAAACAAGAGGGCCGCTCCGCTCCGATGACAATCATAATATGCAAAGAGAGAGGACGAACAATGGAAGGTGAGAGGCAGACGAGAGGGAATAATAATAAAAAATAAAAAAAAAACGTCTCTGACCACCGAGGCCTGGACGGTGAGTTTGTGTCTCGCAGGAGCTCTCACCACCTCGTAAATTCAAGCTCAAGGTCCAGGGGAGCGTGTGCAGCCAGCATGTCAGCACAGCAATATCTGTGTGTCCACAAGCTCATCAGCAAGGCCTGGTCTACATACACCAGCAGCCTCACTGACAAACAACTCAACAGCAGCCAGTTGTGTTTTTTTTGGTGTCTCAGTACTGACACGGTTCAAACAAGTAAGAATTACACAGATTTCATTACTGGCCTGGTTGAGAAAAAGACAATTTAATGTTTAACTTGATGCTTGAATAACGTAGGAATCTGTAATCATTTGCTTTAGTAGCTAAAAATGTAACCTGGTGTTTTTTTTTTAATGTTGTGTTAGATTTATACAGTCATCTTTTTGGGGTTTCGGTTTGTTCTTCCCTTTCTGGGACTCTAAAGCTGTGTATTCTCAGATGTTTTGTTTATTATCACTTAGTTGCTTAGTCATTGGTTTCCCGCAGGCAGTATTTGGAGGCAAGCATCGCAGGTGCAAAAACTGACACTAATAAACCAAATTCTATGCATGTGATGTTCTACCGCAAATAAAAATGCCATATCAAACAAAGAAAAAAAAGCACTTTCCTTTAGGACGGGCCCTGATTAAACCACAGGAATCCTCAGCATGAGCCCCTCAGTCGAGCAGCCACCATAAATTTCTCAATTTAATCTGGGTGACTGATCAGGAAAATGCATCGATTTCATCCATTAATCATCTCAAGAGAGTCTGTACGGTATTGATCAGTCCGTCTGTGTGGTTAGGAAGGCTGACTGAGGAGGCAATCATTGCAGAGGGGACAGGTTCTTTGTGGAGCTACGTGAGGCGGCATAGATTCAGTTGGGGGACATAATAACCATTATTTCTCTCCACACAATGCCAGCCAATACTGCCTCAAAATGGCTGAGGTTCTGTCGCAAATGCGGGAGAGTGAAACATTCCCTGATAACCACTTTGCACGGCAGCATAACGGTGCCAGGAGGAGACGTCTTGTTAAAACGGGTTTGTCATGCTTGCTTCAACAGTGAGCATGAAGACTTGTGTTTACAACCTCTGAGGGGTTGGTGGGTGGTTGGGCTGTTTGCTCTTAAAATGGGTGCATTGTTATCCGATGACACACGCATATGTCTGACACTGCAGACATCATAGTCTGTGGACAATAACTGGTGAGGCAGCAGGAAAAATGGGACATCAGGTAGGTATGAAACGTGTGCATGTGTGAGTGGGTGTGTTTGTACAGGAGGACCTACATTTAGGCCATTTGGATCTAACAAATGGCCTTCAGTGCTGTATTTAAGTGGTTTGAATTGTGCTACAGACTAACCTGTCAAAATAAACCATTCAAAGACAGTGTTGATTAAGAACAGGGGCCTGCCTGCATCACCAGGTCTAGCATTAGAGGAGGCCATCCTGTTCACACAGGAAAGGTTTGAGTTTAAATACCAAGATTAAAGATTTCCTCCTTTCTTATTAGGAGACACAACACATCCAGACACACATGGTGGAGGTAACTGTTAAGTACAGCAGGCGGGATATTGTTTATGATCCATTGCAGAGGTCTTGTGTGTCCCCAAAGGCCTGACAAAGCGCCAGTTGTCTTTCATTTGATCTCTGCAGCAAACCCCTGCTATAATTCCTGTTACAGCACCTTCCCCACATTGTTCAACTGGCACCAACAAACTGCAACCAGTGCTCAAGACTGAGGAGAAGACTGACCTGCAATCAAGCTCATAAATATCTAAGTAGATCTAGATTTTTATATATCAGCCTTTATGACCACGTTTAAAGGCTGTAAAACTATAAAAGACACAAGTCGCCTGTTATTTAAATCCTTACATTATGAATCCCGAAATCAATCTGATCAATTCCGCTACTTGTGTGAGGAAATCTTGTGCGCAAAAAGTAATCAAAGCCCAATAAAAAAAACATTTACAGTCACATCAAGCTAGATAAAATATGTATTTGGTTGAAAGATCAGCAGAGATTGGCCATAAATGCCTCATGTGTAGAGAGGACAAAAATATGGGCCGAAATAATTTGCTTTTACATGAGAAACCAACACTGGTGTTTTGACCGAGTCAGACTAAACGTGGCACATAATAAATCACATCAAACATTTCAGACTTACCTCAATATAGCCGGCCAGCGCTGGAACCACAATGCCCAAAATAAGGACAGATATCGCTGGGACTGAACCCATCTTCTCGGGTTATGCTACTGTAAATAACTTATATCCTGTGAGCTATATTGGAAAGGTGGCGTTCCGGGAGAATAAACAGCAAACCAAAGTCCTGGGAATAATCTGATAATCTATCCCGATGAGCGAGACGAGTCCTGCTCCGCTTGTTTTGTTACCCGAGCCTAGAGAGAGAAAATGTTGGAGGGGACTGCGCGTCGGTCTCCTCTGGAAATGTGGACTGTGTCTGTGGCGCGGCGGCTCTGCCTCTGCTGCTGCCTCCTCCCTCCTCTGGTTCCGCTGAGCCGCGCACAGCAGAGCGCACTGCGCCACCAGGCGACCGGCTGCTCTGAACACCCGCCCTAAAGCTTATTCTAGCTTAGCTTTTAATTGTACTTAAATGTCTTTTTTTATAGTGCTTTGTGTTGCTTTTATATTTTACCTTGATGCCTTTTATGTTCTATGTAAAGCACTTTGAATTACCTTGTTGCTGAAATGTTCTATACAAATAAATTTGTCTTGCCTAAAACACCATTTACACTGGGCTCTGCCTGTGTAAAGTCAAACATAACATCTATTTAATAATGATACAGTCTTTAAAATTGAGATTTTTCCATGTTATACCACCTCACTATAATTTAGGAGCAGAAGTATATTGTGTTTTTTTACTTCACTACTTTTATTTTAAGACTAGCTTCTAGTGACAATGCAGATAGATAGATAGATAGATAGATAGATAGATAGATAGATAGATAGATAGAAAACAAACACACCAGATATGAATACAACACAAACACAAGACAAATTATAAAATACAAAAAGGACACAAAAGATAAAACAGACACATTAAGATAAACAGGAGCATTATATCCTTAAAAATGTTCCAGGGTAACTTAAGTTTATTCCACCTATGAGGAGCATAATAGGTGAATGTTTTTCCCAGTTCTACGTTCATATATGGGATATTCAAGGTTATGCATACTTGTGAAAAGGTACGGTATCTCATATTTTTAAGTCTTAAGAGTGATGATAAACAAAATAGTAGCTTATTTAGGATGGCTTTATAAATTAAAAAAAAGACAGTGTTGTTCCTTTTGAGTGGTAAGTGATGTCCACCCCTCTTTCTCACAGACGATACAATGATGGGTTGTAAAACTGTCACCGGTAATAAATCTGAGAGAACTGTGATACACAGCATGAAAGGGTTTGAGGGTATAAACAGCAGTATTTATGTAAATTACAGCTGCATAGTCTTGCAGTGATAAAAAAATGTTGCCTGTACAATCTGTAACCTACTGCTAAAAGAAAAGCACTGCTTCTTTTTTTATAAAAGAGACCCAATTTAAATTTAAGCTTCTTAGTCAGTTCCTCAACATGAGTTTTAAAAGATCATTTTTCATCTAACCAGACACTCAGGTACTTATAACATGTGACTTTTTAAATTTGAGCCCCAGATATTGTACTAATAGTAAAACTTCTAAAATATGATGTATTATAACAGATTAAACTACCCAACAGTTTATAAAGGAGTTAAAATGAGCTCAACTTTAATCACTTACATTTCAATGCTGCTTACATGTCAATACATGAGTAACAATTATCCAATAGAATAATAGATAAAAACATATTTTAAAATATCACTCTTAACCCTACTTAAAGGATAGGTTCGCAATTTTTCAAGTGTGTCTTAAAACAAGGTGTCCGTATGAACAGCGAAAGAGGTTTTCCTCACTGTAATCATTTCTCATGTTTATACTGGCTGTTAAAAGACCCCCTTCAAATATGCTTTCAATGTAAGTGATGGAGGCAAAAATCCACAGTGTGTTTATCTTAAGCTTATATGAGGCTTCAGCAGTCTGAGTTAGTCATGTCAAGTGGATATCTGCCACATTAAGAGTCTTTTTACCATCAAATTCCGTCTTTGTGTTTCGTCAGACAGCCTTTCCCTGTTGAGCTGCAGTGGACGTATGGTAACAAAAAGAGGAACTTTGGCACTAAAAAGACGGTAACATTGAAAGATATCTACTTGATTTGACTCATTTCGACAACTGAAGCTTTGTATTAGCTTCAGATGAACTTTTAAAGGAATGATAATGGTGAGAAAAATGTATTTCAATGTTCATTTGGACTCCTGACAGTTGTTTTAAGACAGACTTGAAAAATTGTGAACCCGTCCTTTAACCCTTTTACTCAACACTCTAAAAAATGGGCCATTTTGCATGCAAGTATATGATGATTTTAGTTAAGGACAGTAGTGTAGTGTAGTAGTATTCAGATTATTTATTCAAGTAAAAGTATAACAGGGTAAAAATATTCCATCACAAATAAAAGTTCTCAATTCAAAATGCGCTATCAATAAAGTTAAAGTATTGCAGAAAAATGCCCCTATGAGTGGTGTATACTAACATATTTCATTATTTGATTACAATTATTGATGCACTGATGTTATGTGAATTTACTATTGTAGTTGGCATATGTGATTTTAAACCATGTTACATACAGTTTAATCTACACAATTCATCATATTTTATACGCTGTTTTGCATGTAAATTCTTAATCAGCAGTTTGAGTAACTGCTGTTGCTTCTGAAATACAGTGAAATAGAGGTATAAAGTACCTCAGATTTGTACTTATGCAGAGTACTTGAGTAAATGTACTTTATTACATTCCACTACTGGTTAAATTAATTATGAATACAGGGGTTTTATTTGTAATCTAGTACTTTTAGTTTGTGGTTTTGCTGCTTTTACCTCAGTAAAGGATCTGAATACATTGTCCATCCTGAGCTGAATATCAGAACATTTAAACTCGAATTGTTAAAGTTATCAGGTAACACTTTTCCCCCTTATTCATTAGATCCAAATTAGTGTTATTGATTCATAACTGGCTAAAAACTGTGACTCATAAAATATATATCCACATATAAAATCACCACGTTTGCTGTTCTGTCCATGAATTTTCTTCATCATTCACAGTCTGAGGCGAAGCTCTTAGCTGCTCACTTTGTGTACCTGCAGTTCATTTCAAGGAGAGCCGTGTTTCATTTCACACATGAAATCAATATTTAGCTGAAGGAATAGAATATTACACCAGCAAAGATGACAAAGAAAAGCAGAAGAAAGAGCACTCCACTCTAGATTAAACTATTTCTGACATCCTTTAAAGTAGCAGAGCTTCTATCTGAGGTTTATTTTGTACTATTTCTGCTGCAGAAGAGGCACAATGTGTTTGTTCTTGGGTGGTAGTGTTCAGAATGGCTTTTTTTATTTCGAAAGAAACTCATTTGATATCTGATTTTCTGTGGATTAGTCTTCCCCTCTTTCATTATATGCACAAAAATGAACATTGAGCATTTCACAAGGAGAAAGACGGGCAAATTATTCAACAAGTGATTTTTTTTTTTGATTTGCAGGCAACAAGATGGATAAAGATTTAATTTTCTTTGTTTACTTGGATCTATGAATAAAGTAATTTCACACACACACGCCACCAGCCTGTTGTGATTTGATTATGTTGTCCCCCCACTAATTCTTTCCCCTCCTAGATTGCCTCTTGTGTTTCTCTTTGATGGCTTATTGAAAACAGGATCATGTAAATGTTATCTTTGCTTCAGGCAGGGCACTCGGAGTGGTTTTTAATTTTTGAGACATCAGCTGTTCGATGTGTTAGAACGAGTTGAATTTGAAAATGCCTCTGAAAATAAAAAAAAAAAACAGAGCAGAGAATTAATTTTCTGTTTTAAGTCCCCAGGTAACAAGTAGTCCAGTGAGAATAGGTCAAGCTCTATTTAAGAGGTGCTTCTCTCAACAAAGCCCTGCTAATTGATCCCATATAACCCTGATGTGAATAGTGCAGTATACTACAGAAGTACAGTAGTAGTAGCATCCACAGTATTTCTCGTTCCAAATGATTTATTAGAGAAACTTCCCATATAGTTTACAGTTTGAGAAGTTTAAGGAATAATTCACCCATAAATGTAATCATCATCAGCTCACCAAACACACAGCGAGCGATAAAAATAACACTGTATCTATCAGGTTTCTCCAAATATCCCCGTAGAACAATTCAAGTGTTTAGTATGATGCTTTACAAAAGCCTATCAGATGTATTTTATCATACGATTGCAAGCAGAGCGTTCCTTTAACAATGTCAGGAAAATATAGGAAGTTTTTAATGTGGACCATTAATATGGATCATTCCTCCTGTTCATACTGGCTATTAAAAGTTCCCCTTTAAATGTGCTTTCAATGTAAGTGGTAGGGGTCAAAAGTCATTTTGTGCAAAAATGCATTTAAAGGTTTTCCTCTTTGTATTTCCTCGGACAGTGTTTGAAGTATAGTAACAAAAAAAGGGACTTTGGCACTAGAAGGACTGTAATGTTGAAAGATTTCTACTTGATTTGACTCATTTGGACGCTGAAGCTTCATATTAATTTCAGATAAATTTTTAAATACATTTTTGCACAGAAGGAGGACTGTGGATTTTGTCCCCCATCACTTACATTGTAAGTACATTATGAAGGGATCTTCTAATGGTCAGTATGAACCGGAGGAATGATTACAGCAAGAAAAACAGCTTCAATGTTCATCTGGGGTTCTGACTGTTGTTTTAAAGGACCAGTGTGTAAGATTTAGTGGCATGTAATGGTGAAGTTAGATATCCCCCACCTCTTCCAAGCGTGTAGGAGAACCTACGGTGGTCATGAAGCTTGTGAAAAACACGAAAGGCCCTCTCTGTTCTGGGCTACTGTAGAAACATGGCGGTGCAATGTGGCGGGCTACGTGGAAGAGGACCTGCTACCTCTGTAGATATAAAGGCCTCATTCTAAGGTAACAAAAACACAACAATTCTTATTTTCAGGTGATTATACACTAATCAAAACATACTTATGAATATTATTTTCCATTTCTGCCAAGTCTGTGCTGCTAGATGCCACTAAATTCTACATACTGCACCTTTAAAAAGATACAAACAAACAAAACATTTGTTGGAAGGCTTTAATGGCCACTATGAATAATACCCTGATTGACATATGTTAGTAATATTGATAATAATCAATTACTGTATCATCATTGTTGAATGCAGATTTGTAGTCTCTGCTATGTCCACAAAATAATATTAGACGATTAGTTCGCTTTTAATTGCTCGAGTTTGGTTACTATAATTTGAAAGTTTTAACCGGAAGTGTTAGTATGATATCATATGTGCATTGACGAGACTTGACGAATTTAATGCTGCAGTTCTGCTCTGTGACCACTGGAGGGCAGTAGTAACTGGTGGCTGTAAGTACACTCAAGTCAATCATAATCTCCACTTTTATATAGAAAAAAAAAACTTTTTGTACCTTTTTCGTCATCAGATTTGTGCATTTAAATCTCACGGGACTTTTCATGACCGTTTCTGTTGCTTCCTTTCTGATTACTTAAGTTTTTGTCACGTCTAATTACTTCAATACGAATGTAATGTATTGCATTTCTTCGTTGTGACCACTAAACGGTAAAACATAAACTGTAAAAATGCTAATGTATAATAATAATAATAATAATAATAATGATGATGATGATGATGATGATGATAATAATAATGCATTTACTGCACTTTTCATTTGCCATGAATCTCAAAGTGCTACACCGTTAAAAAATAACATAAGAAAATAACAAGATTTAAGATGAAAAGCCTTCAGGAATAAAAAGGTTTTTAATAATAATAAACACTCATGCTCCAAATTCACTAAAGTTCACTGTCACCTGTGAACAGATGGAAGAATGAACTCAATTAATGCAAAATTCCTTCAGTGTCTCAGAAACGCCCCAATCTTCTTTCTTTATATATTGGACTTGTTTAAAACTGATTAAATAAGACCTCCGCCTCCTATTAATTCACACGAATTTCATATTTCTTACGTTACTTACTAATTAAAGAAAGTTTATGAATCAAGTAGTTCACAGAACGGACTCCAATTTTGATTTTCTCCCCACGACTGCACTGCCCTCTAGTGGCGACAGTAAGCTACTGCAACACGTTCAATTCGTCAAGGTGGCGTCAATGCAGACCTGCAGGTGCTACCGCTTCCGGTGAATTTTTTTTTTCAAAATTCACCGGAAGTGTCAATTGTTAAAGTGAAAACTCGTGATTCTGAATCTATTTTTCAAACAGAAAATTTAATTTTAAAATTATTAAAAAATGTACTACTCATATAAATAACGCTGGGCTAAGATAGCAATGCCACTTAAAAGTAGACAAAAGAAACTCAGTAACTTAACTTAATTCGATTGGATAACTTCAGTGTTTAATTTATTCTGATTGGCTGTATTTGAAACGACTTAAATCCATCATTAAATTACAACACAAACAATAAAAACCTATCACTATCATAACTGAACAGTTTCAACGTTGTATTATACATTTACCGACGAGCATCTACACTGTTTAGTGTTGCTAAAATTTTAAAATAACCCGTGTTGCTTTTCTCCAAGAGTAAAAAAACAACCAATCAGAAAGAGGCATCTGCGTGTTGCTAGGCAGATTATGTTAATATATGCAATGCGGCCATCTCTGCAGCTACCATTCTGAGGTAAGAACAACTTCTGCGTTTTCCACAAAATGTAACAAAATCAGGGATTGCTTTACGGCCAGTTATGTAGCTCGACTCCTCGTAAGCCTTTCTGTAGATATAAATTAAATGTGCGTCTACTTTGAGCGCACAGGTACCGGCAAAAAATATATTTTTTTCTGTGGGTCTCTTCGGATGTGGATGTTGTCGTTGGTAGTCCCACCCAAAATGGAGCCTGTTCTTCCTTGTTCCACAGTCGACTTGAAGGGCTGGGCTCAACTAGGATGGGGGGACGGGTGGGTTTACCTAAATAATTCGGGTCTTTACTGCTTCAAAACAGCTTTTCTGAAAAATAGCAGTATATGGCCCACGTCGTGGGGCGTGACAAGTTATGTTTTGCCCCCAAGGTCGGCCTTACATTGGGACTAAATGGCCGAAATGCTAATGTTGCGGTGCAGTAAATGCCCGGGTTTCTACAGCGCTGGTTTTTGTGGTATGGTCCGGTTGGGACTGAGAACCTGCGGGGTTAAAATAGGGGGGAATTGAATTTATTATTGATTATACCAACTATATTTCTAAATGAGTTTACGGAGCCTTAATTTTTCGCTTTGGCTTCTGTGCCGACATACGTTTGCATTTGCACACCGTTTTCCGGGCGGCCTCGTTAGCAAACGTTGGCCGCGTTTCCCTTCGTACCCCCGCTGAGAGAGAGTCCTGTGTGACCGCTCTCTACACGAAGTGACATGCTGGTTTATTTTGGCGTGCAAGTCCTGCCTGCCGAGCAAAACTGTGTCTGGAGATCCCTCAAAAAAATCTTAGTTGTAGATGGCACTTTTGATTTTTAATTGAGCCCCATTCAGCTCAGACATGGCTGCTGCAGTAACCTCATTGTTGCAGCCAAACAGCTTTTCACCACACAAACAAGTCTTATACATAAATATGACTTTCATAAAGCTGTATGTTGGCTCTGTTATTCATTTATGGAGAGACTTCAGATCATATCCACAATGAATTTCATTATCTATCTTCATTTATTTGTCTCTTTACATGATCAACACATCCATGACTTGACCAGCCATCCAGCCATATGTTACTTTGGGATAAGTTATTGCTCCACGTTGCATTATTATTATTAAAATGACCCCAAACCTCTTATCTGTGTATATTACAGGTGTCCCTGGTTGTCTCAGGAGTGAAGTGATAGGTGACGTGTCTGCCAGCAGACCTGGCACTGTGCTGCCATGGAGACCAAGCAGGAACCCTCCGCTGTGTGGAGTCAGGCTGCGAACACTGATTCAGGCAACTCCACACAGGTCCGCTGTCCTGTCTGAATTGCTCTATTAGAGCCATTAGCACTAGACAAAGATGCAGCACATTTAATGCATCAGAGGACAATTTAAGTTTCCTAGAATTTATCTTTTGCACACACTCACCAGATGAGGAAACTCACGTCTGTCCACTGATCACAGTTGTTGCTGAATCCCAGAATTCACCACACACTCCTTTTGTTTAAATTACTAGAGCAGCGACAGACCTCCTAAAAAGTGGTTTCTTACTTACCAAATTGACTTGAAGAGGAGAAAAACTCCGCATTATTTGTTGAAAACAAATATATACTTTGTGTAGATTGTATTTTTTGAAAGCTAATGGAAGACACATCTGTGATTAGTCACAGCTAAGGAGTATAATAATGCTGCAAGTGGCTGAAAGCCTTTGTGTGTTCACATGTTGCAGGTGCATTTTGAAGGTGGCGCAGTGGCCCAGATAGTGTACAGTGGAGATCAGACTGACCGGGGACAGCAGCAGGTGGTCTATACGGCCGATGGGAACTCCTATACCTCAGTAGAGTCTGCAGAGCACACGCTGGTCTACATACACCCTGCAGATGGCACTCAGGTAAGAAAAGGTCTTATTTAGGGCAGATATATTTGTAGCTGGAATTTTAGACATTTAGATGACACTCATAACCTTTGATGGGCATTTTTTTCATATTCTTCTTGAATTTTCTTTCAGACTGTATTTGCTGATCAGCCACAGGTGGCTTATATTCAGCAGGATGGTACAACTCAACAGGTACCTTTGCTAGACTGTCATATCGCTACCTTGCTGTTTACTGTCTTTTAATAGAATCATAAAACAACCACATCTCATTGGTAGGTCACAGTTTTGCTGCCAAGCGGACAGAACATGAATGCTGCCAATCTGCATGTTCTCAGTAATGTAGCCGAGGCTCCACAAGCCATCCTGGAGCCAGTTTCCCAGGTGAGGACACAGTGTTTGTGTGTGCTTCTGTTTACCTTTTCAAACCAATGAATAGCATTCATCTATTCTTGTCTAAAACACACATGATGGCACATAGTGGGGTGATACAAGCTAACATAAGCACAAAATTGTGTCATAATGTATTTATACAATGTCAGGCCGCATTTGTTAACACATTCAAGCAAAGTAACATTATTCCAGCTGGGAAGTGGTCTAACCAGGTGCAGTTCATTTTACATTTATATTGAAATATGTCCAGTGCAGCTATAATGACATGATAAAAATATTTCTTATCATTTTGCACAAAGACTAAACAAGTCAAAGTAAAAGAAGAAATTTCACACAAACACTTAATCACAATATCAGATTTGACATCCCCTGGAGATAATTAATAAATAGCATATAGTTTTGTAATATTTTTACATCACATTACAGAACAGTTGAGTGAGTATTAACTCTGTACAATGATCAAACACACGCAGGAGCAGCTGTCTGTGTCCAATTCGCTCACCTCCATGGCTGACATCACGGACGCCCCCACCAGTCCCCTGGGGGCCACAGACTCCACAGATGATTCTGACGAAGATGAAGACGAAGACTCTGAGATGGATGACTGGGAGCCTCGTCCGCCTCAGTCATTCAACCCTCACAGCCTCTGTGAGTGATGTCTTCCACAGTAGTAACACGGTAGTCTGGTCTGTCAGGAGTCTCTGTCAGTCATGTAGACCAGACAGCAGAAGATGTTGAACAATGAGTTTTTCTTCTGTGGAAGTGATGGTTTACTTAATATACTCAGCTCACTGACAAGGGATTGACCTGTCAGTAGTTTTTTTTATACATAAAACATGAAAATATAACATTAACTATTGATTGAACATCACAAAAATCCAAAGACACTGAAAAAACTGCCTTTTTTCTGACATGCTCCATAGTAGATTGAAGAACTAGTCCACATTTTAATCCTGTCTCATTGATTTCTCCTTGTTGTGGGCTCTCAGGGTGCGAGGAGTGTAATAGCGCCAACCCCTCTGTGTGCCTGAAGCACGGGCCCCTTCACCCCATCCCCAACCGGCCGGTGATGTCCAAGGCCCGGGCCAGTCTGCCTCTGGTCCTGTACATCGATCGCTTCCTGGGTGGGGTGTTCTCCAAGAGACGCATCCCAAAGCGCACTCAGTTTGGACCTGTGGAGGGACCCCTGGTTCCTCAGAGTGAACTGCAGGACCACTACATTCATCTTAAAGTAAACTGACGCTCTCATTTCCCTGTTAAGTTTTTTTTTAGACAACTGAAGGTGTAGAGAGACAGGAAACTGGGATTAAGAGAGGGGTATGACATGCAACAAAGATCCACAGCTGGACTCAAACCGCGGATGTTGTGGTTATGTGTGTGTCTAAATCAGTAGGTTACCGGGGTGCCTGTACACTGAGTAAGATATTTATGTAAAAATACTTGTTCTCAACTTAAGTTTATAATAAGAAGAGTATCACATTTTCTCCTTTGGCCTGTTTGTTATATACTGTATGCCATAGATAGAGGGATACATCAGATAAGAGTTACTATTATTGCTTTACACAAAAATCTGTAGCAAAGTGAGCAGAGTTCGTAACTCCAGAGTCCTATCAATATAAAAAAAAGTAAATATTCTTGTGAATGAGATGGGAAACTGATGAGTAAGTAAGAACTGATGATAACCTCTTGTGTTTTCAAGCATTTAATATCTAAGATTGCACTCTTTCAGTCTAATCTCTGGTCCTTTCTCCTTGTTGCTTCAGCTTTGCATGCTGGATGCAGAGAAAGACGGAGAGAAGTCTGACGACACGTGGTTGGACCTTTCTGATGAGGACAGCTGTAACTGGATGATGTTTGTGAGGCCCGCCCAGAACCACCTGGAGCAGAACCTGGTGGCCTATCAGTACGGCTCAGAGATCTTTTACACCACCATCAAGAACATCCAACCAAAACAAGAGCTCAAGGTCAGTCTTTCATATGAGGTACTGGACTGTATGCTTTTAACAAAATGGTGCAGAACGAACAAAAGAAAGAATACAGAACAAAGATTGAATAGGCCCTAATATATAAAGGATATTTGGATAAGAAGTATTTGTTTTTTTAATGATATTTCCTTCCACAGGTGTGGTATGCTGCGTCATACGCAGAGTTTGTAAATCAGAAGATCCATGATGTTACGGAAGAAGAGAGAAAAGGTGAGGAGTCTCTTTAGTTAATATCAGCACTAATAACATATGTCCCATTACAAACTATCACAGTCACATTAGTGTTAGATTAGTAGCAGTGGTTGTTCCTGGTCCTCACTGTGTTGTTCTGTCAGTGCTGCGGGAACAAGAGAAGAACTGGCCTTGTTATGAGTGTAACCGCCGCTTTGTGAGCTCTGAACAACTGCAGCAACATCTCAACATGCATGACGACAAGTTAAACTCAGTTACAAGGTAAAATCCTGTTTATTACACCACTTTCTATGTCCTCACGTCTTTACTGCATTGGAGCCAATATACCATGTTCACTGTGTCTGCCTCTGTTAGATCCAGAGGCCGAGGTCGAGGAAGAGGCAGGAAGAGATTTGGGACAGGACGAAGACCAGGGCGGCCGCCTAAATTCATACGTTTGGATCCACCAGTAGAAGCTGGTGGGGACAAAACAACAGTAAGAGACACATTAATACTTGTTGTATGTTATAATAGGGTTAGCACTCCCTTTCTCTTTCATACTAGTGCTGAAACAATCAATTAAAATATAATAGAGAGCCTAATAATAATTGGAAAATATATTCATGAGACATTCTTAAAAATATTGAATCTTAAATAGATTTGTTGATTTTTTTTTTTTTGTTTGTTTTTTTGTTGGAACTAATTGTTCGTCATCAGAAAACTGTGAAAAATGTCTATGCCAGTTTCATAGACTCTGTCTTCAGATGTCTTGTTTTCTGAAACAGTCCAAAACTCGAAAATATTCAGTTTACTAGGATGTAAAGTTAATGGTTCCAGGCTCTCAAAGATGAGATTTTGCTTCTTATTCTTGAAGTTTTGGCATTTTTGCTCGAAAAGAAAATCTACAAGCATTTTTGAGATATGCTACTGAATTTCTCACTGAGTTACCTTTTTATCAGGAGATGCTTGAACTGACAGACAAGCAGTCGCTGGAGGAGCGAGCAGAGGGAGCTCAGAACGGGCTAAAGGTAGTGGAGCCAGAACCGGATGCCGGGACTGAGGCAGAGGGTCAGATTGTACCTTCTGCAGGGGAACCAGTCCCAGAGTCAGTCACCCCTCCCTCCAACATGGACCTGTCTGTTCCACTAAAGGAAGACCCCGCACAGACCAGCCAATCAGACGCCCACCTCACATCTCAGGATATGCGCCGTGCCAAAAGGATACGGGTAAGATGATCAGAGGACGCTCAGTGAGCTCACTGAAATGCAACAGTGTTTTAGATTGTTGTTATTTGGTGTCTTTTCAACAATGTGTCTCTCTTCCTCAATATGTGCTTCCCTCAAAGATGGATGTGCAGGTAGGTGGGACCTGGAGAATGTCAGAAAAAACACATAAGGTTCAAAGACTCCTTTTGTCATTTTCCATGGTGTTAATGTTCATGTGACATTTCAGGATATGCCCCCTCCTGCACACTCCATTGCATCTATCAGCCTCTTCCAGTGTCTCAGCACATCCATGCCAGAAAACACTGTTTGGATTTTCTACTAATTGTTCCTCTCTCTCTCTCTTTCTTCTCCGTCTCAGAATGCAGCACTGCAGCACCTTTTCATCAGAAAGAGTTTCCGTCCTTTTAAATGCACCCACTGTGGCAAGGCCTTCCGGGACAAAGAGAAGCTGGATCTGCACTTGCGTGTCCACGGCCGGGAAGCCTATGCCTTCTCCTGTCACATTTGCAGCAAGAGTTTCATGAGTGACTCGGCCCTGGAGGACCATCTGTTGGTGCACACAGAGAACCGCTCCTACTCTTGTCTCTTATGCCAAGAAACTTTCGAAAGGTTGGACTTGCTCAAAGACCACGTAGGGGTGCATGCGGTGGACGGCTGCTTCACCTGTCCCTCCTGCAAGAAGACTTTTACTGACTTCATCCAGGTTGGTAAAGAAAGCCTCCTATAGGAAGATACAATGATTATAGAACAACTGAACAGCGTTTGTTATACATGACAGGAAGTTAATAGTCAAAACCCTTTTAGCTGTTCTCAGACCATTGTAATTCAAACTCAGAGTCACACTGTTCCTTTATATATTCACCCTAATCAATGCAATGAAGCCAAGAGATTTTTTACAACACATTTTAAATTTATTTCATTAGTTAATGTAAAGCATCACCCCGAGTGGCTTCTCTTTTGGAAAACTGCAGTTACACAGTAATTGGTATATAATTTTTTTATGGAGTTCTGTTGCAAAGAGGAACAGAAACTAAACTAGTTGCCTCTTGATTGTAATGCATATTTGCTTTGAAGGGGCTTTGGCCCTTTAGACCTAAACACAGTACCAGTCTGGTGTCATATATTATCAGTTTTCACACTATAAGATTTTCTCTTCCTCAGGTGAAGAAGCATATCCGCTGCTTCCATTCAGAGAAGATCTTCCAGTGCCCAGACTGTGAAAAGGCCTTCTGTCGGCCCGACAAGCTGCGGTTGCACATGCTACGCCACTCTGATCGCAAAGACTTCCTGTGCTCAACATGTGGCAAACAATTCAAGGTAAGACGAGTTAACAGTTTGTTCAGAAATGCAAAACTGGTAGGCATGAATAATCTGCAAGCCTCGTTGGTTCAGAGGAATGGCGCCCTATACAGTCTGCCTGATGATAACGGCTTGTATACGCTAAATAGGGGATGTGATACGTCTCTAGTGATCACCTGCCCTTTCCTCACCACTCGGGACTCACAGGTCATCATCATGCAATATTGCCGTTCAGCAATCTTACTGGACATATTGACTGTCTTATGCAGTTTGTTTTATTGTTTGTTTTGTTTTATTCACTGACAGTGAAAAATAGCAGGCAATGGAACAAAAAAATGAAAATGCTCTCCACAAAGGAGCGATAGAAGAGGACCAATATATCTCTGTCCACTCTAAACTGTCTCAGTTTACACATGAAATATAGATGCTGCAGACCTTTATTATAGATAACATATGTGTTAGAATTCCATTCTATTGTTCCTAAATATTTGTAGTCATCTACCACTTCAATACCCTCCTCATCAATAGTCATTTGTTGGTGGGTGTTGTTACTGTTCCTAAAATCAAAGATATCTTTAATTTTCTTGGTGTTCAAATGGAGAAAACTGGACCTGCACCAACCAACAAACTGATCTACCCACACCCAGTAGCTGGTTTCATCATCATCTTGAATCAAACCCACAAATGCTGCGTCATCAGCTAATTCAATAGTAATATGATCAGATGTGTTGCTTCTACATTCATTTGTATGGAGGGTAGATAAAACTGGGGACATAGTGCTCCCCTGTGGAGCCCCAGTATTAGTAATAATAGGAGAAGACACTGCCCCATTGACTCTGACACACTGTAATCAGTCAGAAAGGACTCTACCCATCTGATGATGTTAATGTTTACTCCTAGCTGCACTAATCTCTCCATCATAATATGAGGTCTGATAGTATTAAAGGCTGATGAAAAATCTACAAAAAGAACACAAGCATATTGTTTGGGTTGGTCAAGATGACAATAAATATTATGCAGCTTATACAAAAGTCCGTACTCCTCCCATTCCTATATGCAGATTGTAAGGGGTCAAGTTCATGTTGTGCTTCCCTAAGGACATGGTTTAAAACAATAAAGGCTGTTCATTACAATTAAAACAACTGGTCGATCATCATTTAAAACAGACGCTTTTGACACTTTTTGGTACGAGCACCATGAGTGAAGTTTTCCATGCCCTGGGGATATGGTGTGTATCAAGTGAAATTTGAAAAAGCTGTCCAAACACAGAGCTAAGTTGTTCCCTACACTCCTTCAGAATATACCTCTGATCCTGTCAGGACCAGCTGCCTTTCTTGGATTGATCTTTTTAAAGGTTCTACAAACCTACTCAGCTGTTATGATAAAGGGCTGACCACAGTCAAGTTGTTGCCTAATTAAATTACATTCAATAGAGAAATCTGATGTATCAAACCTAGCATAGAATGTATTTCTGTCATTAGCACTAAAATATAGTAGTGTTAGTATCTAGATATTGTATTTGTGTAACTATTCTTTTTCTGTGACTTAAAGAGGAAAGATAAGCTGCGTGAGCACATGCAGCGCATGCACAATCCCGACAGAGAGGCCAAGAAGGCTGACCGAGTCCACCGCTCCAAAACCCTCAAACTGAAGGTGCCCACCACCGACTTCGAGAGCTTCATGTTCAAATGCAGAGTGTGCATGATGGGATTCAGACGCAGAGGAATGCTGGTGAGGACCAACTCAGAGGGAGCTTTTTATTTGTCGAGCTTGTATTGGAGTATACCCAGCTTTATCTTTCTGCTTGCAGGTTAATCACTTGTCCAAGCGTCACCCAGAGATGCGTATTGATGATGTGCCTGAGCTAACGCTGCCAATTATCAAGCCCAACAGGGATTACTTCTGCCAGTATTGTGACAAGGTTAGTTTGTCCCGTTCCTGTCACATTCACTGAAGATGGAATTGTTATTATTTTTGTCATTTTAGTAAGAGCATCCCAGTATGCAACATGAAAATTCACACCTTTAATCACTGATGTCTGGGCAGGTGTATAAGAGTGCCAGTAAGAGGAAAGCTCACATACTGAAGAACCACCCTGGGGCAGAATTGCCTCCCAGCATCCGTAAGTTGCGGCCGGCTGCTCCCGGTGAGCCAGATCCCATGCTGAGCACACACACCCAGCTGACTGGCACCATCGCCACTGCGCCCGTCTGCTGCTTACACTGTGCCAAACAGTACAGCAGCAAGGTTAGTATGAGGCTCAGAGAAGGTATTCCGCCTCATTGGAAAGAGATCGACTACATTTATACAGATTTCTTGTTTTGGACCTTCTTTGAAAAGGTTGAATTAAAGGTTATTAATAATGAAAAGAAATATAAATAATTTTGTGTGCTTGTATCTCAGACTAAGATGGTGCAGCACATCAGGAAGAAGCATCCAGAGTTTGCTCAGCTTGCCACCACCATCCAGACTCCTCTAACAACAACTGTAATCAGCAGCGCTCCTGCAGTCATCAGTGCAGACGGTACCACAGCTGAGACTGTAGTGGTAAGAAAGAATTTCTGTCCAAAAGGTGTCACACCTTTCCATAAAAATTACTATTACATTAAATAAACAAGTAAAAGCAACATTATGAAAGAACAAAGGTATACAATGCAGTTAAGGCTGCTGGAGTTACACACCCTACACTCATATGTAAGTGTGACATTCTTGATTTGAATGAATCCTGGGCCGTGTGTCATGTCATCCACGTCTCTCCCCAGTATGTTTGTCCTTTTTCTGTAATAGAAGCAAAAAGAAAAAGAGGCTACAAAATGTGTTTCACATTCAGCAATATGCATTGTAAATTTAAGTGCATCACAAAAAATCAAAGAAATTGTTAAGTAAATGTCAATTAATCTAAAAGTGAAAATAAATCGATTCAGCACAGTGGAAACAAGCATGTGCAGTTTTTTGGGTGCACTTTAAGAAGTTATCTTTAAAATAGTGATCCAGTGCCATGAACAGAATAAAGTCCAACTCATATACACCAGATACTGTATGTATGGTATAAACTGTATAATTTATTTTCCCCACAGACCACAGATCTGCTGACGCAGGCCATGACGGAGCTCTCACAGACACTGACCACAGACTACCGAACAGCGCAGGGAGACTACCAGAGGATCCAGTACATCCCTGTCTCTCAGGCAGGAGGAAACCTGTCCCAACCGCAGCACATTCAGCTGCAGGTGGTGCAGGTGGCTCCGGTAAGCTCCATGATCTGATCGGGCTGAGACTTGTGGTTTTTTTTTTTTTAAACCTTTATGCATCCATTGAAAACTGACGGAGCATCTCAGTAACATCCTACCTCACAATGACAGTTATTCTCTCTGATAGCTGGGTATGTAAACTATTGTAGTAGAAGGAAAGGGGAGCTTTTCTTTCTAATTCCCTAATATAACGTTCCAAGCTCGTCTGCTTTAAGTACATTAGTAGGGTTGGAAATAACCACCAGCCACCAGAAAAAATCCTGCTTTGGCTAATAGGTTTGACTTGAGACAGTTCAGCTGGTAAACTACATTTCATCTCTTGTAATTGCTGTATTTTGAACATTTTATGTGTAGTCTAAATGTTACATTCTCAGTGTTAATTGACATATTGAATGTTTCAATATTAATGTGGATTTAAGAAACAGTAACAAGTTGTTGCTTTCTCTGTGTTTCACAGGCTTCCTCCCCACATTCCCAGCACCCGACAGTTGATGTGAGCCAGCTGCATGACCCTCACGGTTACAGCCAGCACTCGATCCAGGTACAGCACATCCAGGTCACTGAACCCTCAGGCACTGGACAAGGTGCCACGCCGGTAAATCCTCATTACTCTGACTCCGAGGTTAGGTTGATGAGTAATTTATAACACGTAACTAATAAATAAGACATGAAGTGTCATTCTATCAAAGAGATTCAAAGATTTGAAACTTTACAGTCTGTTGTGGATGTCAGGCCTTGTGATCTCTATAACTTTTTCCTCCAATCTCTTTCAGGTTACTGGTCAGCCTCTAAGCCCCACCTCTCAACAGGCGAGTCAGGAGCTGAGCCCTGCCCAGCTGACCCCCGTGACTTTGGCTCAGAGCCACACCCTCCAGACCAGCAGCACTCAGCAGCAGCAGCAGCAGCAGCAGCAACAGCAACAACAGCAGCAACAGCAGCAGCAGGGGACTGTGCAGCACGCTTACATACCTGGGAACTGGAACTACAGAGGCTACCGTGAGTCCTACACATGCTCCCATAATATCATCCAATCAGACTCTTTTAGGTTTACTGTTTGATTGCATGTCAGGTTAATATGTCAACCTCTCACTGCTTCAGCATCTGAGATCCAGATGATGGCTCTGCCTCACGCGCAGTACGTGATAGCTGAGGCCAGCACACCTGTATCTGGAGTCAACAGCAACCAGGTGAAAACGGTGAGTGAATGCTGACTGATAATCATCGTGTTGACAGCGGAAGCACCTTCGTTTTTTTTTTTCACCCACATTCTGATATTTGAGGTTCACCACTACAGCTGAAGGCGTCAACACATCCTGACAAACATCAAATGAATATCTTAATGTCACATGAGGCCACATTTTCTTTCTGTTAGTTACCGGATTACATGACAGTAAATAATGAAGTTTGAGACATCAGAATTTGTCATGTTCCTGTTACTATATGCAGATAATAGGTTGAAGAATCCATATATCTATACTTTTATTCTGTGTATTCATCTAAATTGTATACTTACTGTAACTCTTAAGTTATTGTCAAACAGAGGTTTATGTGGCTTTTGATCACTTGATGTGACTCCTCTATATCACACCTGTAATGTGTCTCCTTAATGTGTATTTCTCTCGCAAAAATATTGTTGCTCTGCGCACACATCTTTTAGAAACTTTTCAGCTAATAGTTGTCAGATGTGAGTTAAACAAAAAAGAAATAAGCAGGAGCTGACCCTGAACTGAACCTTTATTAGTTGTTGGAACTAAAGACGTTTTCATCCCTGTCCTGCAGACACACTACGTTATTTCTGAGGGTCAGACAGAGCTGGACACCAAACAGACGGCTCCTCAGAACACAACCCAGGGCCACACTGAACATCTGGAGCAGCAACCGACCAATCAGCAAGCCACCACGCAGTACATCATCACCACAACCACCAACGGCAGCGGCACTAGTGAAGTTCACATCACAAAACCCTGAGCTGCACGGCGATGACCCCTGAAAACCCAGCGCAGACCCCACGGACTGATCCTGCATGTAGTCCTCAGCAGCTTGTACGCACATGAATGAACAAAAATATACAGTCATACGCACATGGATACAGATTTGTGTACATACAGAGTTTAAATGGGGATGAATAGATGACCAGCACAGTTTTATGTGTCTGTGAAGTGTTAATATGTTGTACAAGCTGTTGGGTTGCAAGCTGCTAGAACTTTGTGACATAAATTTAAAAATGTGAAGTTTTGACTTTGAACAGAATATATAAACAACAAAAACTAAACCGAACACTTGGGGAAAGTCTGGACAGTCTGGAAAATGATCATTTTAAACTCCTACTGTCTCAGTTACATAAGTCTGGAAAGGTGGAAAAGTTTTGTTGAAAAGTTCTTTTACATATCTGAGTGCCCGTTTCACATCATCATTAAGCTACAGCAATTTCTAGAAGTACAGAATTTGTAAATGAAAGTCAGAAAAGAAAGACAGACCTGAAAAATACAAAAAAATATATAGAAATCCTGCAGTTGCCCTTCCACAACAGAAACATTATGTTTTTGCCCCGAAACACAACCTGCTTTATTGTACCTTATTATATTGTTTCTGATATGTGATGTGATTTATCAGTTCATTTCCTTTTAAGAACGTCTCGTTTTTGTTCACATGCTTGATCATCTTGATTTCCCAAAAATTCAGAATGACTTATTTTAACTGTATTTTTTTCCTCATTGTCAAAAACACAACACATTTTTTTTTTTAGTAAAATGCAGAAAAGAAACTGTTAATCAGTTCCACTTCTCCAAGACTCGCTGGATGAAACCAAGGTCTTTAGCGTGTCAGTTATGAATGTTTTGCATTTCTTCAGTTTTAAAAAGGATTTCACATGGATGTAATTGACCTGAAACTTGCAGATTACTTTCTTACATATCTAAAAGGAAATCATCACAGATTGAACGACATCAGAGTTCTAGTTTTTCAAGAGGGCAACATGCATTTTGAGCTGAAGTTTAATTGAGTTATTTTTATTCTTTTTTCCAAAAACATATTTTTTACATCAAGGTCCCTTTTGAAACTAGGGAAATTGCAACCAGAAAAATTATGATTAGCCCTGCGTGATGGTGCAGAAAGGTAACGGATCATTTGAAAGAAGCTCGAAGCCAAATACAGAATTTGCTTTTCTCACATATTTGAAGACAAAAATTCCAAATATCTGAATATCAAAAGTGTTACAGTTAAAGATATTTAGGGACGGTATCACAGGTTTGCAACTGAACAGCTTAGAAGTTTGACATGATACTGTGTGTAAAGCTGATGTGGACTTACTCCAGTGTATTAACCTGTGAAAATATGGTTTAAGTGCTTTTCAGTAAAGTAATTTATGGTCAGTACTTGAAAGGCAGGAATGTTGTCACTCAGCAAAGTGTCTCTGGGAATAAAGTGAGAAAGGAGACTAATTCAGAAGAAAAAGTTAAAATAAAATCACCTGTCTTGCTAAAAAAGTTCTTGAACAAGGCATGAATGATCCTTTGGTGGATCATCTTATGTCTGATACTGGAACTTAGTATTTCAGTACTTTTGGTACTTATACCTATTCAAAGTATTTGTAGGTTACAAGAAGTTCTGCACGATCACAACACAGGTTAATACACTGAATTAAAGCCAATTCAGAAATTATTTATATTGGTCTATGACAGTGGAGTTGTACAAAGTATAGCAGGAATATTATTAGAATTTCCTTATAGTTGGAGGTGATTTTGTCCATGTGTTGAGAAATTAAATTATTTTATATCTGTACATTGTGTTTTCTGTTCACTTCATTATGAACGTGTTGCACTTGGAAGTAAGTGATGCCTGAGCAATTTCATTGCATCTGTTAGATTATTATTATTTTTAATTTGTGTGGATGTTATTCTTATTCCTGCTGCTAGATGGCAGCATGGCCTCGCAAAACAGAAGCAAGTTTGACAGCACATTAAACCTGTGATTCCAGTAGAGGCAGAAAATGTTACCCTCAGTTATATCTGGGTAGTAATGGTTTTACATTGGCCCGTTTCCATTTGAAAACCTCTCTCAGCAGAGAGATGATGATATGAGCTAATAATAATTCAGTGTTTGCATGTGACGGTGATTCAGAGGGAAAGAAGTGACAGTAAGAGGGGTTGTTATTGGCTCCCAGCGTACCTGGGCAGAGCAGGGCTTGTCCTTCACACAATTGTCATCAGTATGTTTAACACATTCCTTCATCCATGGAATGTGGGAAAAGCAAAAAGGCACTACCCACACATAAAACAAATCTTCCAGTTGAACCAGTTTATCAAGCTTGTCATGTTAAAGAACTGATCACATTTTTAAACAGGTGTATGTTCTTTAACTAATTGTACTCCTCCAGTTTCAATAGGCATGTGTGCGTTTGCTTTGCTCCCATGCCTTGGTTGACAATCACTTATCCCAAAGGTCGAGGGGTTACGGGACAGGCAGCGAGAGCAGGCTGGGACTGGGCCTGTAAATGGATGGAGAGAGTAAAGGAGGACAGGGAGGGTCAACCTCTCGGGACAAGCCGAGAATCGCAGAGGTAGGTAGATCTGTATGTCACTCAACAACTGGCCTTTCATTTGAATCAGCGTTTGAGTAGCAGGTATCTGATTACCTGCTGCTACAGGGAGGAGGAGTGTGAGTGAAATGATGGTCCTACTCCATTTCTCCGCTCAGACTATATTGACAACAAATGTGTTTATGCTCCATTAGGCAAAGATCTGTTAAAATGTCTGATGGTTAGGTTCACATCTAACTGCTTACCATTACACATGAGCTTAAACTGTTATACATTCCTGGTTTGTGTGTTAGACTCTGCTAGACTGGTCCCCATAACTTCTGGATCTCAAGATTTCCAAAAAATAATGAATTTTGGGGAGTGTGTATGCAAAATGATGACATTTTCCTTTTCTCGGTATGTGTTCACATTAAGACATGCTTTCTCAGATCATAAAGTTACAGCCAATATAATAATTAGCTTCAATAAAATATCCAAGTGATACAGAACTTTATGTGATAGTGTCATAAAAATGTTTTATCTAACTTTAATGCTACTTAAGGGGCAGTTTTTTACAACAGGGGAGCAATATTGATTTTATTTTATTGTAGTAGCCTAATACCATCCTGAAATTACCCTACGTTGAGGTTGCAGTTATTTTAGCAAAGTATAAACATCTGAAAGTCATATTTGTTTTGCATATGTTTTTTTTTAAATTCCCCAACCTGCCAGTTTCTCTGTTTCTCTTTTCAATACTGCAACTAATGCTTTCATTTTTCATAACTTCTCTCTCTTGATATTTTATCTCATTCTCTCTGTTACTCTACTTACTGCAGGTCAAACCAAACACTAGCTGATGTTCAGCCACACTACATATCTTGGTCACAGACTTTGAGGAGACTGCCCTTCTGGAAAAGCTGGTACAGTTTTGCTGCAGTAGGTGTAGTGTGGTCTGTTTGCCAGGTGGAGGCGCAGCTGCACCCTTCTCTATTACTGGTGGATGTGTGCTGGAGGTTTCTGCAGGTGTGTATGCTGTGGTTGGTCCTGGGAGGTTGTGTTCATGCCCTGAAGCACTGCCTGCGGCTAGGACAGAGAAAGGTGAGTGCAGCTGCATGAATCGGATCTCACTTGACCCTGTTTGGTAAATTTAATCATGTTATGTTTATTCAGAGACTGTGCTTCAATTCAAGGGCAACCCTACACATAGCTCACAGCAGGAAGTTGTGGCTGAAAACAGGAAAAACCTGCATGCATGGTAAGACTTCATTTTAAAGTCATATCTCCTTTACATGATATTAAACTTTGGCACTTTTTGACAGTAGAAAAAGTAAGGACCAAAAACATAGACAGAGATTTATCAAACACCCTATAGGCCAGATATGAGGACGCTGCATGTATCTGCATCTACAAAATACAGATCCTGTGTGAAATAAGTCAATTTCAATTTCCTAATCCATACTTTGGGGAAAAGATATTATTTCAATATACTCAAAGGAACCACAAGTGACTTAATCACCACAACCTGTCACCAAATGTTATTGTTTCACTGTTTCATAAAATACCATTATATCTATAGTTGTGAGGGATGATCACATCCAATGGTTTCTTTATTCTGCCATTTATTGACTTTGCATACTCGCTGTTTTTAAGTACATTTCTGCACTTCTCTTGGAAAATTAAGTCTTGGAAAAACTTGGTGACAAATCACCAAAAAGCTTTGAATCAAAGACCCAAAACCATCTCATACATGTCCTTGCCGTGGTCTCCTAATTTCTCCAGGATGTCTCAGTCAAGGAGCCCGGGCCACCATGGTCCTCTAGTCCTTGCTCTGGCTGATTGTTTGCTGATGTGTGTACTCCAGGAGCCCATGCCAGACCCCAGTGTGCCCCACATTCAGGTTCTCCTCTCCAGGCTAGAGGTGAGAAGGAGAAAACCACATTAAAGAAGCAAAATATCCCTCTCTCTCTCTCACACACACAGCAGCCTCCAGCAATACCTGTCATCTCCTGTGTTTTCAGTCGCTTTTTGCATGTAGATTAGTGTAAAGTCTTTGTTGGTGATATTACAGAGATCAAACCTTGCACTCAGGCATACACAGATATTCTAGCCTCAGGCAACAGACACCATCACTGAGCTGCTGTTGTCTGCACTCTGAATTAACCAGAAAGGCGGAGGAGAGAAATTTGAAAGTCTTGCCTTCTGCCTGTCTTCCTTAAACTTAATCCTACTGACTGGCTTTATTATATCGTTCCAATTTTTCATGACTTTGTCAATCAATTTGTCCCTAATGACCTTATACCATTGTTTCTGTTTACTGCAGAGTGAGGGTCAAACATTAAAGTGAAGTAACAATACACAAAACACATTTTTGAGTGGAGGGGGGCTTTACATTTTTTATATGACAGCATTATAACAAAGAAACAACCAAATAAACCCACAAAACTAAACCCAGTCCTCTGAATTATTTTCTTTTCTCTGCAGTCAGTGTCTCACACACTTGAAAAGGCTGATACTGGGTCAGAGGCCACATTGGAGGAGGTGGACCAAGATTCTGTGCTGACAGACAAAGTGATGCTCATCCGCACCTTCCTACAGCAGAGGTGAGGTTTATGCACATAGTGCTGACCGCTCTCTTGGAAATCTTGGTTCAACCATATTAACATCGCACTCTCCTCTCTGGTAGGATCAGGTCACTACGTAGACTCGTCCAGGTGCAGGGGGATTTTGAGACCAGCATAAAGAACATGCTTGAGGGCCTGGGTGGCCTTTGGGCTCAGCTGGAGGAGCTGCATACTGGGGTCACACTCACCAAAGAGGGGAGTAGTGGCTGCAGAGACCTGGCCTTGGCCCAGACAGGTGTGAAGGTCTGTGGTAGTGGTATTATTATTCTTAGTTTCTGCTATAAATCCTGGTGATTACACTAACATTTTCCCTTTCAGTGCTGTTTGTAACACTGTTATGTGTTTGCAAAGACTTTGTTCACAGTCCAGGGTCACCACAGGAACAGATTTGAGTGCTGCCAGGCTCATCTGACAGACAGCACACAACTTCTGCAGGTAAAGCTCTGCTCAGACAGGAGAAAAACATTTCTGATATTTCCTGCTGTCTTCAGACATCCTCTCAACTTTGTCTCACAGGAGTTAACCTGGAGTCACACTCATATAAGCAACAGTGTGAGCAGCAGCAGTGAGTCAGTCTGGCCGGAGGTGTTGCTTCAGTCCAACATTGAGCAGGTACTCTACGCTCTGTCCGGTAGACAAATAGCAGAATGTTTAGTTTATATACTTAGAAACCCACCAGGATTAAAAACCTCTCCTTGCAGTTTGACAAGGTGCAGGAGAGTTTCCTGTCCTTGGAACAACAGACCTCCACGTTCCAGGCCCACCTGGAGGGACTTGTAAAAGGGAATCAAGACGGACTCGCAGGACCCCTCGCTCGTGCAAACGGGGCCTCTTCACGCCCGGCCTCTCCGCAGACTTCCCCAGATATCCACAGTGAACGCCCAGGTGATGTTTCACCGGAGCACCGTAACTCGATTTCTACATCCACGTCTGTTTCCTCAACGGATGCAGAAACAGACAAAGACCATCGTCTCTCTTTGTGTGAGAGGTCAGCACTGCAGTTTTCCTCCACGATCGGACGCCTGCGTAAATCTGGAAGGAAGAAATGACTTTTATCAGACTATAATTGGCATATACAACAGTGATTTGGTAAATAGAAAGGTGTCAGTTAACTAGATAAGTTATTTTCAAATGTTGATCATTTGCTGGTTGCTAAAAAAGTGAGTATTTATTGTATTTTGTGATTATGGATTTTTTGTGAATGTTGCTGTTAATGACATTTTTAGGCTTTTTAGTTTTTCCATTTCAAAAATCTACCTGGTAGGTTTAAGAGCGGCAAAAGCAGTTTTTTTTATAGTTTAAGATTATTTCAAACACAAGGGGGCACACTTTCACCAGATATCACAAGCATAAACAGATGCATGTCACAGCACCCTTTCAACCCATATTAAACAATCACACCATATACAGTATATCAATCCTGGATCTTTGTCTGCAATGACTGAACGTGTCTCAGACCTTTTCTTTCAATCAGCTTTATAGGAGGAAAGTGTCTCTCAAACACTCATAAATATTTTCCTTCAAGATCAGAACAGTCAGTTACAAGTTGTGTCGAAAGAATCTCATAATGTGTCAGATTAATGTTCAACTTTATTTTCATTCAGGCATATTAAATTATTAATTTAATCAACTACTATACTTAAAGATAATTATGTAATATTGGATGAACATTTGTGCTTTCTTTAAAAAAAATCAAATGTCTGCTGAGAGTAGAAGTTGTGAGTTAAAAAACAAACATTTCTTTCAATTTATCCATGATTTTAAGAAGTCTTTTTTTCCTCATATGCAGAGGGAATATGTCACAGGTTAAGAAATCCCAGACTTTTCTCTTTTCCAAAACTATTTTTCATTCCATCTCTCTGTATCAGACAGAGTGACCATGATGACTTGAGCCCTTCAAAGCAGGGATTTCAGGTTGAGGGCAGAAGGGGGGGAGAGGAAGGTAGGAAGGGGCAGTGAAGGTCAGCGCCGGAAGCGTTTCTGTTATTACTAAAAACTGAGCAGTCCTCTAGACCTTTTTGAAAGACATGAATGTCTTTGATCCAAATTCAATTACCCTGCAGCTCCACACTGAAGGCACAGAAGGCACCATAGTTTTTTGGACCGGATTCCTGACATTTCTGGCAAGGGAAAACAGGATTTCAGTTGAAAATCAATTTATTCATGCCTGCCGTTAAGTGCTAATTGTAGGGAGCCTGTACAGTATACATGACATGGATGTCATTCGAACATGGACTTGCCTACCATCTGCTAGATCCTGCATCTGTCTGATTCCCTCACACTGGGGCAGTGATTGGGAGAGGTGGGGCTGACCCCTGGGGGATCTGGGATGAAAGGAATGTGAGCAGAGCGCAGCAGGATCCGAGCTGTCACAACACCAAAGACACAAACACACCATGTCTGGATGGATAGTGGGATGTAAAGACTGTGGGAGGAGAGTTTGTTGTGTATTTAGTTATTTGAAGTTAGTGACAAGTGCTTTGAATTAAAAAAAAAATGTGTTATGAATTGCCACATGAATATGTAACATCTTCCACGAATCATTCATGAATACACAGAACATAATGGTCTTGGAGGCTTATTAACAATAACAGTGACAACATTTGCTTTGAGGCCCAACAGTCAAAAGAGGGCAACAAAGGTTTTTTTTAAAAAATGATTTATTAAGTGCTTTTATAAATTAATAGGAGAAAGAATAATTGATTATAATAGATGTGAAAAACAGGCCCTGCTTTACAAAAAGTTAGTGGGGAACATCTCAGCCCTGTCCAAATGAACTCATGCCTCGCATTGTTGGCATGTGATGTCATGGCCAGCAGAGGGACGGCGTCTCGGGAAGCAGAGGGGCACCCGCAATCTGCTGGCTGAGAATGTAAGAGTGAGCGAATGAAATTACTACAGGCTTTGTTTAGTTACACTAAAAAACTGATGACTAGCTTCCTCACGGGCCACTCCAGTCCTGGAGGAGAGGCTATTTCAAAGCTAGCTCAAGTGTGTGTTGTTTCAGAAAATATGGTTCATGGCATAGGTCAATCCCTCGCCTTATCCTGACAATTACTCAAGATCGGGTTTCACTGGCGTACACATAGCACACATTTGTGCTGATCCTTCCACTGATGGCACTGCAAGACACCTTACAGTAGTATGAATGGCTGCTATCTGATATAAACAACCCCAAGAAACTTGTCACAAAACTTTCATGAGATAATAGTTAAACACCACCTTTAACTCTCATTAAGATTTTAAATCTGCTTTCCACAGTGTTGCAGAGAAAAACATGTCAAAATTATATTAAACAAAGTGGTGATTAGAAAGTTGGTATGTAGACAAATAAGTATCAGCAGAAAGCATACACAGTATCACCGAATAAAGGCAAAAACTACAAAGCAGGTTTTAACTGTGAAGAATGCTTTATAAATGCTGTATGTGCATGTTTGTCCTGTTAACCTTTAACCTTTAACTTAATAGCAGTGACATTTCCCAGGTTGAGAAGCATCAGAAAGGCTGCGTGTCTTCACCCTATGATCTGAGGAGCATGACAATGATGTTGCTCTGCAATATATCTCATGGAAACTGTGGTAATGCAGCTGTGGCTAAATTGTATGAATTGTGAATGATTAGGAAATAGATATCAACAAAAATCAATAGCTCAACTTTACACTTCATCAAAAAGGCACACAGGCTTTTTATTATGAAGCGATTTTTATTAAAACAACTAAATTAAAAAAACGTGAAAGTTACTGCTGAAAGGAAGAAAAAAACATCAGTTAATGTTTAAAAAATGAACAACTGAGATTTAAACCTGAAATAAAAAGCATGCTTTTATTACAAGAATATATTAAGAATTTGAAATTGCACTCCCAGTTTTCAGAAAAAAAACTAAAGTAATAAAGCTGAGTAGGCTGAGGCTGGTCAGTGCAGGTGTCCAGGGGTTGCTGCCATATATGTGCAGTCACAGCAACCTGAACACACTCACACATGAAACAGGTGTGCGTCCCAGTGCCTTTAACCACAGCGAACAGTGAGGGGACTTCACCCGGGGTGACTGGCCACCCCAGCAGACCAGCCCTCAGCTCCACTTAAAGGAGGAAAGAAACTAAAAACAAGAGAACAACAAAAAATGATGCCAGTTGGTTCATGAAGTTAAAAACAACAGAGGAAGTTTCAAACTAACCAGGCGAAGCCACAAACTAGTGCAAAACAGTATTTAAAAAGTTAAAAGAAGCAGTGTCAAAACATAGTTAAAAACGCTAAGACACAAACAAAATGTTTTCCAACCCATGATATATAAATTCACCAGATAGTTAACATGAATATTTTTTTTTTGGATGTTTGGATGTTTTTTGCATCCATTTTAAGACATCATTTTCTTTGTTTAACATGTTTGTGTCAAACCTGAATGAACTCCTGAATGACTTTTTATGAATGGCTCTCACTCTCTACTTGAAAATCGCTGCACGGCATTACGGCCGACGTTAAATCGTTAAATAGCTGGAGTCTTTATTTGTATTTTTCTTTCTTTTGATTAACTTTGTGTTAGCCTTTAAGTTGAACTGAAGATTTTTTCCGTCCCTTCAAAACCTTGGAAGTGCTCCTGGTGAATCACAAACCACATGAATGGCTGCTATTAAAGGGCTGGACACAGATAACGGAGGGCCATGCCACTTTTAACCAGAGGCTGTTGGAAACGGAACGGACAGCTGCACATTGAGACAAAACATCAAAACACCAGCCACAGATGTACGCAATTAGCAACATGGTAGGCATTTTGGGGAGCAAAGGTCCATAAACTCGCAACTTATTATGGTTGATCTAACATGGCTGGAGGGAAGCCTAAACTCAACAACATTAATGGGGTTTTAGTTTGGGTTGAAACATTCCAACAAGTCAAAAAGGGCGTAACTCCTCCTAAAATCTTTCTCAAATCTTGAATGGCAGTTTTTTTTTATTCTGATACAAAAACCTTATCCCATTCAGTGCATGTGATTATATATGTGCGTGTTAGTGAATGTGAGTGAGAGAGTGACATAAATAGGCAGGGGGAGGGACTGAACGCCACACTCAACATGTTTCCAATCATTAGGAAATGCTAAGCTTCCTGTTTGTGTAAATATTTTCTTATTTTGTTTTCCAAGAGAGTGGGGCAAAATAATCAAGCTTGACCTCTCTGCCCTCCTGTTTCCTACTTATCACGTGGACGCGGCTCACCTTCTGTGTCGACACTGCTGACACCAGAGGTAAGGAGCCTGTCCTGACCCGTCACCGGCTAGTGGGAGAGGTTAGTCAGGAATGGATGAATTCTTCAAAGGTCATGAGCAACAGCCATTGACACCAATGGGTAACAGCTGTGGGACAAAAATAACTCTGACATAATAATCACCATTCACAGATTGATAAGTTATAGTTGCAAAATATAATTGCAAAATGAGTTATATTGAATTTGAAGAGCTCCCCACAATATATTTGTGAAGTTAAAATCTCAGAGACCTGTGGGATTTGTCCAGATGTAGCTGTTTGCAATTTTGCAATATTGCATGATAAATCTTTCAGCCAAGTATTTTTTCCAAGAATGATACCGTTAAAATCTTAGTATCCATTGCAACACCTGTCTTTTATCTTTATTTTATGTTTTATCTGTGCTGCCAAATACGCTGACAGTTTGATTTCTGTCTATTCCTCCCTCAGAAAGAAAATTTTTTGGAAATGTTCTGTATCTGCTACAAAGATGCTGGGGCTCTTAAGGCTTTCTTTCGATTTCTGGCTGCTTAAAAAGTAAGCAATTGTAATCCTTCACTAATATAGAATTAGTCTATTTAAGGGATAATTCCAAAAACAAGAGATCTGGAAACAACAATGTCTGACAGGAAGGAAACACAAGCAGTCAGACAGTCAGACAAGTGGTAAATAAGCCAGTTTATTTGAAAGGTAAAACTGAAAGTAAACACACCTGAAATGTTGGTAGTGATTCCTCATTGCACAAGAAAACCTTGTGTGCACTACAGCATGTACATTAGGTCAAAGTTGACCTGGGAAGTTGATTGATTAAACTGTGATGGATGTTTAAAATGGACAGCTTGGGTGATAATTTAATTGTTCGCTTTTGTTTTTTCTCACAAATAAGAAATAAATTTGGCTAACCTGTGAGTTTGTTCCAACCTGTATGATCATCTGACTGCTTGTGTTCCTTTGACAAGTTGAGCTACATTTCAACAATGTTGCTGCATCCCCAGATCTCAGCAAGCAATTTGGTGAGTACAATGTTTTTATTACTAATAGGAATCTTAGGTAAAACTATGAAGATAAGACCCACCTTGTAATAAAATGGGATTTAAGATACATCAGGAATGCAACTCCATGGTCCTCGACCAACTTCTCAAAAACTTTTTTGTGGCTTCCTCTCATTCTTTCCCTTCACCTCTAAAAGCCTGAGTTTGTCTCTTCGGTCGCCTGTATGAGGCACCGATGTGTGAGGCAGCCCTCTGAGGAAAGGCTAAACAAACAGGCTGGCCCCGGCACAAAGAGTCCGCCACTCAGAGACATGTGGCAGCAAAACCCTCTCAATCCACGTCCCCACCCTCCCCTCCCCTCCCCCCCAGCCACAACTCTGAACCCCTAACACTCCCACCGGAGCCACACAAACCCTTCTGCATACCCTGAGTGTGGAGCCAAGAGAAGGAAAGATGGAGGAGGAGGGGGAGCGAATTCTGATTCCTATTCACTGAATGTCAGCACCTCACAAAGGGGACCGCATGACACTGCCACTAAATCAGAGTTAATGGACTCTTTTCTCAGTCCTGCGAACATGACAGGGGGCGTGTGTGTGAGAGTAAGAGGGTGTGGGAGAGGGACGGGGGCTGGTGAGTGTGCCTGTTTGCCCCATTGAAGGGGCACATGGGCCAATGAGCCTTGTGTGATATAGTGAGAGCAGATTGGCAAGGGAAGTGTGTTTTCCAGGGGCATTAACAGCTCGCCCAATGGAAAGCCCCGCATTTCATTCAACACATATTTGTTTTAAGCAGTCTATAATTCAGATCATATACCACCACGGTACTTTCTCTAAATTGTTAGTGATTTAAAAAAGGTGCATGTTAATCATTTGGTTTGTTTGACTGTTCTGTCACTACTCTTTCTGCACAGTTGATTTGTGTGCAAGAGGCAAAACAACATTACATCAATCACAGGCCACTTTAACAGTAAGTACAACACTACACAAACCATGTTGGTGTGCAGGCAATCAATCAAACTCCCAAAGTGAAGGTACTGGGAGCACCATCCAGTGGACTTGTGGGGCGATTGTCAATTTGCATGTGAACACTTATTTCACAATGAGGAGCCAGACTGGGGGACAGCAATTTCGGAGCCGTTTGTTATCTTCCCTACAGGGCAGAACCTAATATGAGTAACCCCTACCGCCCCGCAACCTCACAGCCCATTCCATGCTCAAAGAGTGCGGCTTGGAGGCCGGGGTGGAGATGAGTGAAGATGGCATTAGTGTCACTTGGCAGGCATTCACAGCCACAGTCCCCCCCCCCCACCCCGCCTTTGACTGTGCAGGGGAGATGCGGAGAGACAGAGGCGGAGAGACACGGAGCCCCAGGTACCGACCTCATTAGCAGATAAAAGCAACCTTTCCCTGTGACCCCTGACCCCGGAGGTTGCCATGGAGCCTTCCAGTCGAGGCATAGATGGAACATGCTGGGATTGCTCCCAGCGGGGTGGAGTGAATATGGGCTGCTGTGAGAATTATTAAGACTCCCCTCACCCCCTCCTCTCTCATACACAAATCCATATTCGTCCACTTCATGCTCCTCTGAACTCACTTCTTGAAGTGAAGTGCCGAAGCTCATGTGCTGCTCTCTCTCTCTCGCTTCCTGCTTTGTTTCTGTTCAGTCGTCTTAATACCAGTCAAACAGTTAAGCTCATTACATCCCAGAGTTCACTTTTGATGTGCAGGGAGGAAAAAGTGTGATAGTTTACATAAGTATGAAATGGAAAAACTACCCTCAACTTTTTTCTCTGCATGTTTCTTCTCAGCAAATTGGCCATGTATGGTGTTTGTTTTCCAGCTTTACTGTGAGCTCATCTTGTGTTGCATTATTGATGCTGCTGGTTCGTGTTAGTTCTTGTTGTGCAGAACTAGTTTTCATTTATATTTACATATTTAGTCTTCAACTAAAGGAGACTGTGTTAAATCTGCAAAAACCTCTCAGTTGAAATGTGTATGCTAAAACACTATTTTACATACATTTGCATTTCAAGATTAAGTGACATTTTTGTGTCCTGTCTGTTTTTAAAAAAATTAATTCATTAGGTGCATCTTTTTTGAAGTTATTTTATTGTTCTGGCTTTTTTTTTCTGCCGAGTACTCTGCACTCTTTATATTAAAAAGTGCTATACAAATAATACTCACAAATTTTTAATATCATTATCATTGCGTTAGAATGAGGACATACATTAAATCAATGAAGTCTCAGTTTGTGTTGTCAAACTTTGAGCTTGTGATGATGGAACATATGGGGGAAAGAGTTTCAGCATGTTAGAGTTTGTACATGTATAGATTAGACTCAACTTTATTGTTATTATGCAGAGTACAGGGACAAAGCCAATGAAATGCAGCTAGCGTCCAACCAGAAGTACAAAAATACAATATTATTTACAGATGAGTGCGGGAAAGTAAGTGCTACAGCATAAGTGATCCTATATTGTCCAACTCGTACAGTGATGGACAGTGTAGAGTTACAACATACAAATATTATATAAATATATATGTAAATATTTCAAATAGGCCAACGTATATACAGAGAAGAAGTGGACAGAGTTAGAGAATAAGTTGTATGTATAGTATGAACAGCATATGTGCATTTGATTAAGTATGCAGAGTATAAACAACGTATAGTTGGTTATATATACAGTAACATAATTTGAACAGTGTAGGGGTTCAGACTGTGCAAAATATGAACAGTACAAATAATGTGTACATTAAAGTACTGTAAACAGTGCAGTAAAAAGTGCAATGATGCTATTAGAGTGGTGGTATGGAGTTCAGCAGGGTCACAGTCTCAGGGAATGAACTCTTTCTCTTTCTGTTAGGATGAGAGACATCCTTGATGATGTTTCCCGCCCAACCAGGCAGTGCTTGTGGTAAATGTCCTTGATGGTTGGTAAGTGGGTGCTGGTGATGCGTTGGGCAGTTTTCATCACCCGCGAGAGTGCTTTACAGTCTGATGTGGAGCAGTTGCTATACCACACTGAGATGCAGTTCATGAGTATGCTGTCAATGGTACAACGGTAGAAGTCCCCCGGTATCCTGGGACACAGGTGAGTTTTCTCAAGGCTCTGTGGGAAAAAAAGGGGCTGTTGCACCTTTTTGACCAGAATGGAGGCACTTAGGGACCAGGTGAGATCATTGGAGATGTGGATGCCAGGGACGTGAGGCTTGACACACTACAGCTCTGTTGATGTAGATGGGGGTGTGTGCATGGCTCCAAGCCTGCCTGAAGTCCACAATGATCTCCTTGGTCTTCTGGCTGTTAAACTCCAGGTTGTTGTCAGCACACCACATAGCCAGGTGCTGGACCTCATCCCTGTAGGCCTTCTCATCGTCACCTCTGATCAGACCTACCATCGTGGTGTCATCTGCAAACTTGACTGTGGTGTTAGAGCCAAAGACAGGAACACAGAGTAGAGAAGAGGGCTCATTACGCAGTATTGTGGCATGCTGGTATTCAGGTTGATAATGGAGGAGGAGAGGTTGTCTAACTGAGGTCTATTAGTCAGGAAGTCCAGAGTCCAGTTGCAGAGGGATATGCTGATACCAAGCTGGCTAAGCTTGGAGATAAGATTGGAGGGGATCTCAGTGATAAATGCTGAACTGAAGTCAATGAACAGCATTCTGATGTACGAATTGTGACTGTCCAGATGGGTCAGGGCAGAGTGGAGTACCGTGGAGATGGCGTCCTCTGTTTCATGATGGTCTCCTTATTTCCCTGGACAGAGGACAGAGTTGATGTAAGGGTCAATGTGGATCTGAGAGTCTGTGGTGGCCTGGGCAGCAAACAGACTCCAGTCTACTGGAATTGGTGCTAGAGAATGGAGTCAGCACCCTCCAACCAGATCTTAACAGTACCCTTTGAGGTTTTCGTGTGTTTGATGACTGGGGTGTACTTGGAGAGCAGGAACAATGAGAGATCGTCTGATTGTTCCAGTTGGGGGAGAGATGTGACTTTGTAAGCGTCAGCCACACTGGTGTAAACATGGTCCAAGGTTTTATGTCCCCTTGTCGGTGCAGGAGATATTCTCATGAAACTCCGGGAGTGCAGATCACAAACTGCAGTGATTAAAGTCCCCAGCGACAATAAAGGCCCCATCCGTGTGCATGGTCTGCAGCTTACTAATAGTTCTTTCATGACCACTTTTGTATTAGCATCTGGAGAGACATAAACTGCAGCAGCAACAATGAAAGCAAACTCACATGGTGGCCTGTAGAAGGCCTGTACTTAAATAATCAGGTACTCCAGATCAGCAGAGCAGTGGCTATCAGCAATGACAGTCCAAGGACCATGTTTTGTTTACATAAATGCATACGCCACCACCCCTGCTTTTACCTGAGGCTGCTGCTACTCTGTCAGCTCTGAAGACAGTGCGCCCCCTCCAGGTCCACCATGCTGTTTGGAACATTGTTGCTGAGCCATGTTTTCATGAGGAACATGACACTACAGTCCAGAGGGTCTAGATCTTTAGTTTGTCCAGCTTGTTCACCAGAGGCCGCATATTGGCAAGGAAGATGCTAGGTAGTGCTGGCCAATATGAGTTTAGCCTTAGCTTAGCCTGCAGGCCTACATGCTTACACGGTCTTTGTTTACGGTCTCAACGCCGATGCCGGACACTTCCGGTTGGGATGACTGGTTTGTTTGGTCTTGTGTCCTTCCCAGCTCTGGAGGTAGCTTGTTGAAGTTAAAAGGATGACCCAGAACGATGTTTGTACAGTGATGATTAATATCCAGTAGTGTCTGTCTGTTATATCTTAGGTTCGCATGAGTGAACACAGAAGATAGTTAAATAAATAAACACCATATCACAAAAACTGGTGAGACGCTGAGCCTTGCGATGTGCATCTGCCACCATCTTACCATAAGCAAATGTATATATCTATGTGTGCATGTGTGTGCGTGTACTGTATGTGTGTGCATGTGGTTGTTCAAGAATGAGGGGGGAGGGGGGTTATATCTTGGTCATGCTGACTGAGTTTTATAAGCTGTGGCTAACCCCACTCCCCACAGCTGACTGAATATTAAATAAACAGAGCCAAGTGGCTGAATTCAGCGGAGTGAGTGCTCAGGCTGGAGAAGCACTACTTCACCAGCGCGGGGCCTCCCCCTTGAGGCCCCCACATCAGGCTGTCTTATTCTTGGCAGCTGCACTGGACAGAGGCAGCCTATGGTGCGGGTGGGTGGGGTGTGTTTGGGGTTGTGTACAAGGGGGAGGCAGGAGGAGTCACCTAAAGAGGAGGGGGGAGGTGGATGGAAGGGAAAGTTGGAAGGAGTGAGGAAAGAAGGATGTGGGCAAAAGAAAACTGGGGGCTGGTGTTTGTTTCTGTGCAGCTGTGGGATGAAAATCATGACCAGCAGCAGAAGAAAAGCTGAGCGTTGCTCTGTTGCTGGCTAATATTTCTTGTGGTCTGAGCATTTGGTGAGGAGAGTTGGTGGAATCTGTCCTCTGTCAGCTTGCTTGTCTGACTTGGAGTGTGAATGTAAGCCAGTGTGTCAGTGTTAGTCTGTCAGCCATGAACAAACCTCCTGCCAGGAACACCGCAGGCCAACATACTTAACCCCAAATTGCTCTTCAGACTTTTTCTGAGGTAACATTTCATATTTTGGGATGTGTCTGCTACCAACATGAATTGACAGTGATGCTAAAAAGATTTGAGCAGATCCACAATAATAAGAGATGTCACATCTGTTTTGCACCTCCAACCCTCAGGATTGTTTCAAATACTATTTTGTGTTATAGATTTATGTTTTGACTCTATTGGAACATCATGTAACAATCAAGCAGGTTATTTCTACTTTTTTGCATTTTTGTGAATTAGAAGCAGACAAAACAGGGAAGGTAATTAATAACACAAATGATGGCTCTGTTCAAGATAAATGTTCAGATAGGTCATTCCAGGAAGGACAATATAAGAGCACATCAAAAAGGAATGCATCTATGATTAATGTTATTCATTAGATCTGTGATGATCCTGCTATGAAAAGTGCTGTGAAAGGCCCACTGTCTTCAATGCTATAGGCCCTTTTCACAAAAAAAAACATTTTGACAAATCACAGGTGCAAATCATAAAATTAATGTTGGCTGAATTCCATTTAGCTGCTTCAGTTTCAGGGTCCTGGTATTGTGCATGCTGGCTCACTGTCACACTGTCATGGCTTACTGAGATACTTGAAAAGAACAGAACTATTGTTAATTGACACCTATGCTTTTCCTACTGTGACAAGTCAAAATGTCTGCTGTGAAAAAGCCCATTGTGGGTCAGTCATGCTGCCATAAGTGTTAAAATAATTACAAATCTCTCAGGTGCTATAGATATTCTCTAGCATTGTGTTTTCAATTGAGCCACAAGTGTCTCAAATTAAAAATGTGGTTTCATATGGCGTTTTGCTGTTTATAGTTAGAGAACACCACGGGCATGTACTACAAAGAAGTTCAGCATACCTAGGATATATTTTTGTTATCTGGCTTCAGTAAGTCTAACAACCACAATCACGCTAAGCGGTCATACGATGGTGGTTATCAACTCGGTAAGTCAACCCAGGTTTTCCCAATCTAGCCATGAGAACGTTCACATAAACGGGGCAGTGTTTGCAGCATATGACCAATTACAAACATGGACAAGTCTATTTGCAGTAGAGCGGCATATTTTGCAAACAAAGAGCAAACTATAATTTATATTTATTAGACAAATATGGAGAAGTTGAACACATAATCCAGGCTAAAAGCAACACAATTGCAACTGCCAAATGCAGGAAGGACAGCTGGCAAAAAATTGCAGACTGTGTGAATGCGTAAATTAAAGGTGCAGTGTGAATATAATATTCATAAACATGTTTTAATTAGTGTAAAATCACCTGAAAATAAGAATCATGTGTTTTCATTATCATAAAATGAGCCCTTTACATCTACATAGGGAGCAGGTCCTCCTCCATAGAGCCTACCATGTTGCACCACCATGTTTCTACTGTAGCCCAGAACAGACAAACTAAACACTGGCTCTAGAGAGGGCCTTTCATGTTTTTCATGGGTTCAGTTGGTTGCAATCTGCAACCTCACCACTTTTATTAGGCTTATAATATCACTGCCTCATTATTAGGGCACAAGTAGATCTGACTATAAATACATTCATGTATTCCATTAAATTAATGTGTTGCTCAGATGTATTCTTATGGCGTGTATGACAATTTTAGCCTTATTCTTTCAGTTGCAACCCCGACTGTCAAACGGACTTGGGAGCAAATAAAAATAAATATAAAAACATAATTCAAAGTGGTAAGTAGGCTTGTTTTCATATCTTAAAGGTATAACAAGTACAAGGCTTTAGTTCTTTAATGTACCTCTGTTTTAAGATGATATTGGAATACAAAAGCACAGTGAAATAGCTTTGACATTGCTTGCAGCCAACAGGAAACAAAATGAAATGCAGAGGATGTGGGAGGGGGTCAGGGGGCTCCTACACCGGAGTACACTCCTGCTGAGGAGCTGGCCCTCTGCAATAATGAGGGTTGCCCCTTAATGGAAGCTGACTGTGTTTTTGCTCAAATTCTCCAAATCACCCACAGAATACATAAAAGTACCTGTAGCAAAGTGACACAACGCAATGCATACAGTCTGCAGGACTGTAAGCACACGACTCTGATGTGTCACACTGGCAACATACGGCCCAAGAAGCTGACACAGATAAGTCATTCCCTCTGATGAGAATCTATATCTCTCATATAAAAAATTAACAGGGAAAACCAAAGGATTTTGCCAGTCTCTGAATGCTCTTGCCCTCCTAAGAGACCCTCTCGCAATCTATGCACCGAGCTCCTTGGGATCTTCCATGAATGGTGATGCCATTTTCCAAGAGAATTGATTGGTCAGTTCACGTTGATCTGTTATCTCGAACATAACCTACTCTGAAGCAGTTTAGGTGTGCAGCATAAGTTACCGTGGCGATGTATCCTGGTAAGAAGTGAACCACCATTGTAACCCTGAAAACCCAGCGTTAAACCTGAAGTTATCTCACTAAGCCCAAATCCTGCTTCGTAGTACAGGCCTCAGATCTCTGTCACATGTAAACATATGATGGAAAACACAGTAATCAGTGCTCCTTCAGCTGCAGTGTGAACACAGTCTCATCCACTCCACAGGGTCAAGGCACATGACTGGGCCTGAATGTAGGATAGATGGTATATACTCACACACACAAACACACACATAGTAAAATGAAGGGTAAGTGTATGACATGCTGCCCTGTCTGGAACCCCTTCCTCACCCCACTTCCCAAACATCACTGTCTCACACCTTTGACAGTTTCCTGTCTTGTGGTTTTTTTAAATCTCACATTGAAAAGATGATATGTGCCTCCATACCCACATTATCCCACCATAGTTACACACACACCCACTGCTTCCCATACACACACATACTTGGTCCTTCCTTTGGGAATCCAAAACAGACCATCCTATACCGTGAGTTCACCCATTCCAGACAGTGAATAAAAAGCATTTGATATCAAGCTCCTGCTTGATGTATAAAGTTCCCCCACATGAATGCTATTGAGCATCTGGGCAGGTCATGGGAGCCATTTACTGGATGAAGTGAATCCACAGGGCTCCAGCCTCCCTCACCCTGCTCTACAAACACAGCTGTCAGTCTCGTGTCTCCTGTCATTGCTCGTTTCTGTGTTTTCTTCTCTCCTCCTTCACATCATTTGAGCTATAGGGCTGAGCAGGCAGAGAGTTCCCTGTCAGCATCCTCCTCTGTTGTTGGTGGATGTGGGAGAGCTTTGCTTATGTGCTGACTGAACTGATTACGCAGCAAAGAAATATATTTGGGTTGTTTCCCTGTGTTTATAGAGCAATCTTTACCAAGACGTCTGCAAAACACTAGCCATCTTTAATGACTCACCAAAAACCAGCAAAGCACATAGTAAGACTTCAGCTAATTGAAGCCAGCAACTGTGTTTTTGATGAATTGTTGTCCCTTTCGTATTCCTCCCTAAGCGTCCTTCCATACTGTGCTTTAAGACCTCCCACAGAACCCATACACTTGCATGCACACACACACACAGCAGGGCAGGTATGGGGCTGCAGTCGGGGAAATAATGTTTCATCTTGACCTCAGGGAAGCAGTGGCACAAGTGCAGCTCATTGGTTTTCAAAGGGTGCATGAAAAAGGAAACAGAAAGATTGAGAGTGATAGACAAAGAGAGAAAGAGTATTTCTGTGCTCGGTGGAGGAAGGAGAACGAAGGGAAACAGCGAGAGGCAGAAGGGAGCTGCTTGCTAAAAACTCTCTCCGGACTCCCCTCTGCTTCCCTCTCCTGCAGCCCCATGCAGGTCGGCGTTCCCCCTCGCTCTCCTTGTGTGGTCCGGAGCTCCGAGTCATTCCCAAACAATCGGCATTAATCCAGGGAGCGAGGGGCCTGGAGCACAGCTCTGCCAGACTGCCAGAGCACCCTCACCCTGGCCTGCACTGACGCACGCTACACTACACCCGCTGTACACACACAGACACACATACTAATAGACTCATGCAGCCTTTAATCAGGCTTGGTCCTGTATTGTTTAGTACAATATGGTACAGCAGACTCTGACTTATGCATGAACAAAATCACACAGCACACCATCACAGACATCTATAACTTTGCCAGACACTATCAAACTCAGGTTTAGCCAGAATGAAGAATGAGGAACATTGGCAGAGTTGTTTTTAAGTAGGCCCTACTGTATATTGGGAGTCCAAGTCGAAAGTCTTTATTTGCAAATTGCAAGTCAAGTTATAAGTTTTTCAAATATCTGAATGCTGCCCATTGAAATGACACTTGAGAAAGGTCAAGTTTCACATCACCATAATTGTGCGCACACACTATATTCCTGTGAAATGAAGGATTATTTCTGCCATTTTGAGTGCTCTCATTTTCGGTTTTACCTTAAAAATAAAGTGGTTGCTTTTGTACCTGTCTAATTATCTCACCACTCTGACCACTGACATTGTTGTCCCAGATCTTAGCCATCATGTTGGTGAGTGCAATATTATCATAACTAATAAAAATGATGGCAAAAATAACAAAAACAAGAAACAACATGTCATAAACCGGAATAAAGTCCAAGTTTCAAGTCTAAAGCTCTGCATCCTAGAGATGCTTAATTTATTAAATAAGCATTAGTGACTTTATTTTCAAATGCATTGATATGTCAATTCTGCCGTCAGTGCAGGTGCATTGACCCAATTTCCCTTAATGGATCGTCTTTTTCTATTCCCCCAGCTCTATTTGGTGCTTTGCATTAAACCAGGGGTTTTAAGGTTGGATGGTACACTCAGCCTCCATGAAGGACTCACATTGACCAAAACCTGCAACACCCACCCCACCACCCCCCCTCACATGCAGACCCAGGCATCTGGGATTAGCTAGCATCGTGTGCTGCGGCCTGGAATGTATATTCCTGGCAGTGCTCAGGGTAAATTGCAGTAATCAGCCATTACTCTAATTCAGTCATTTACCTGACTTTACACATTCATCACTTTCATATAATTCCAGGCACATAGATGATGAATCGGAGTGTTTGTGGGGCTCCCCCCTCACCCTGACCCCCTTGCTGTAACAGCCCAGAAAACATGTCTCGCCAGGGGACCAAACTGGACTCCCCCTCCAGCCTCTTACAGCCTAATCATCAGCTCTGACCAGCCATTAGTCAGTCAGTTCAGACACCCTGACACCACGTCCGGTACCCCAACCCCACCCCACCTTACTCCCCAGCACACAGGCCAGAAGGCGGGTGTGCTGCTGGGAGGTTGGCTGGATGGAGTTGTGGCGAGGAACCAGGTCACTAGCTCCCTTATGGCCATTACTGTAATTATAGTTGGCGTTGTTAATTGTTTTTCGTTGGGCCTAATGAGGTGGGGGCCGGTGCAATGCAATTTGGGAAGTTGAGGGAGGCGGTGGGAGGTGATGGAGGTTCGGGTGAGGTAGGGGGTGAGTGAGGAAGCCAGAGTGGGAGGAGAGAGCAGGCGATGGAGTGCGGGATTGAATTGTCAGTCCAGGTTATGATTAGGAGGCGCAGATGCGGCCATGTGAGAAATGAATTTCATGCCTGTTGATTCTGCGATTTCTCCTGGAATGTGGGGGTTCACTGCGTAGAGAGAGAGAGCGAGAGAGAGAGACGGAGGACTAACGTAGATCTCCGTGCTCTGACACAGACAGACAGAGGAATAAAAGGCTGAGGAGGAAAAGGGAGGAAAAGAAAAAGAACGCAAACAAAGACTCACCTGTGGAAGACGTGCTTAAATCTTCTTGTTTAATGTTATCTTTTTGTTAGAAGTGATAAGGCGTGCAGGTGAATGAAAGAAATATTAGTATGCATATTAGTATGAGTATTTATTTTATTTTTTATTTTATCTAATGTATTCTTTTGCTCCTACTGTAAAGCATTCATTATCATCAATTAAATGTAATAATTTGTATGCATCAAGAATATACATTCAAAAGCAATATCCACTATATGTACACTTGTGCATATGGCAGTCGAACTTGTGCAGAGCTGTAAGAAGATTGACTGAATTTGACCATTTGGACAAAGCAGTTTTGTATTCTTAGACTATTCTTAGACACGCATGGAAGAAGAGTTTACACTAAGAGCTTGACCAATTATGAGACAATCAATCAAGAAATGTCAGATAAATATTTCCCAGTGTTTTTGTTGGGATGCGTCAGTTTGGAATAAAGGGCTAAGTCTCAAGAAAAAGGGCGGGAAGCATTATGTATCGCTCACTGTGGGAACAACAGAGCCCTGTGTACACTTTTCTCCCTTCTGACTCCTTATGCGAGCACATGTTTTCCATTTCTGTTTGGAGTGTCAGCGAAATGTGTGACACAAGGGGAGAGCAGGGTGTCTGGGTGGGTGTATATGTGGAGATGGGCTGCCAGGCACTGTTTACTCTGGCCAGCACCAGTTGTGGATACCAGCCTGTAGCCAACAGCCAACCTGCCATCTCACCAACAACTTCCCGCACCATGTCACTCCCCATCAGGCTAAACATTGGACATACACTACAGAATTTCTTGGACCATACAAGCGTTGAATATGCCGGCCAAGTTGAGTCCTCATCAGGAAAGTACAAGCTTCAAGGTTCAGGTTTTATCTGTCCAAGACATGAGAAATTACTGTTTTTCAACATGAGAAGAAGACAAAACATCAAAAACAATCCAAATCAAAAACACAGCACATCATGGTTCAGTGAAAGCAATTAAGATAGTTTCAGTTATTCCTAATTACATTGGATTTCCCGTTATAGCACACTGGTATTGGAATAAATGATGCTTGTAATTACTTGTCTTGACCAGAGGAACCAGAGCGTGGAGGCAGGAATTCAGAGTGAAGGGTAAAACTTACTGACTGGATTATCCTCATCTCAGCCTCTTTCTCCTGCAGCTGCATCTGAGCCAGCAATGTCCTCCTAAAAACTGCTCAAGGTCAAGGTTTTTCAGCCATGATAATTAGCAGCTACGACGAACGAAAACAACATAAATAAAAGAGCCAAGACCGTCGTACGTGTGCTCCAAAAAGTTAAGCTAATTATCACCTTCTTTAATACTTATTGGCTAGTGAGGGTTGGTATCGGTTACCACACCTTGTCACTCCCCATTAGGCCAAACATTGAACATACACTACAAAATTTCTTGGACCAGACAAGCAGTGAATATGTGAGCCAGGTGGACTCATCATCAGAAGTACACAAGCTTCAAGGTTCAGGTTTATCTGTCCAAGAAATGAGCAGTTATTGTTTTCCAGCACTCACCTCTTTTAAACTCTGCAGCCGCACTTTGTCAGGATGGCTTTCATATTTTGGTCCAAATGCCCTGAAGCTCTTTTCCAGAAGTTTAACTGGTTAGATGTCCACTGAGAACATTTTAGCAATTAATTAAAAACCAAACAAACAAGTTGCTGGAGGGGAATATGCACAAGCCGAATGGATTTTTGACAACCTGGCCGACCAAGAGGTGTCCTAATTAATGACTAATTTATTTGGAAACCATCAACCGCAATTAAAGTCATAAGTCATAATTTATAAAACCTTTCAAAAGTATATCCTATTATAAAGTTGTACTGGAACTATTGCAGACCCGCTTGCTTGCTTTAACCCTCTGCTGGTCATTCTCGGTCCAGTCACTCCCAGGGTGGTGAGATTCTGAGCAGCGGGTTCCTAAGCAGTGAGGTAGTGCATATGCTGTAATAGGGTGTCACAGTGAGTTGTGTCTGTCCATTGGAGACATTGCATCATGGAAAACCAAGCACAGAGCTCAGCCTGTGCGGAGGTGGACATTGCGTAAAGTTTTCAGCAGCCTGCTTTCAAAATGAGTCAACAAACTCACAAAAGCGTTTGTCGCTCCCTTGGTCCTGTCTTCACCTCACAGTGTGGGACAACACACAGGTGCAGTTCGCAGCATGTGTGTGTACATGAGTGTTCATGTGAGCATTTGGTTGTGCACAGGGCCTTGTTTGTACCTCTCCTGCTGGGTTTATTAATGAAGGTCTCTAATTGGATTTTTTGGTTGGTGCTGCTGGGCGTCCAGGAGAGGGCGGGCATGGTCCAAACCCCCTGAAGAGAGGGGAGATGAGGGGGACAAACCTGCAGGCTGGATTATCACTATGCCCTTTTCTCTCCTGCTCTGTCCTCCCAAGGTAGAGGATTATTGTCTGTATGAACAGGGAAGCTGGTGAGAGAGCATTTCATGAGTTCAGCTTGTTAAGATAAAGGGCAGGTCATGCGAGGCTACACAAATTCTGCTTTGAAAGCCAATGCTAAAGGGATAATCTAGTGTAGGTCAGCTGTTGCTATTCAAATCCACAACATCCATTATGTCCATGAACTTGTGCAAAGTTATTCTCAAAGGTAAATCACTGCATGCTGTAAGAGTGCTCATAAACTTAGTGAATTAGGTTTTTATGACATGAAACTTATGAAACACTTGCAAGTGTGACCAAAGTCCACTACAGATGAAAATTAACCTCACTTGGCATGTTCGTTTGCTGAGCTGTTTACTGCCAAGCCCTTTTCCTGTTCAATGAACTCACTGAATGAAAAAATGGTGGTTGAGCCTCTCAGATATGCCATGACAATAGTAAAGAGAAAAGGGAGGTTCTGCTGATTTTTTTTCCCCCCAACAAAAGCAGTGGAACAGAGGGAGACATGGAGTGAGGGTGAATACAGGTTTGCTGTCCCTCTCTCTCCTTCCCACCCTCCCTTGTTCCCTCTCTCTCCGCTGGGCTATTGTCAGCTGGTCCTGACCTCCACGTCTTCTGGCTGGGACTGGAGTAGTTCCCGATGGCCGCAAACAGGATTAGGAGCACCCACGGCTCCGTTCATTCTCTGTGGATTTGGGAGTGTTACTGCAGCTTGGCTGGGCTATGGTACTTTAATTACCCCGCCACCAGGGGGCCTCAGAGCGGCCCAGCGGGTAACAAGCAGGGAGCGAGGGAAAAGCTTCTGTCTTTACATGGGAATAATCCCTGAGCCACTCTCATCAGGTCAACTTCTACTAAGCACTGACAACCATTTCTAACCCTGACAGCCAGGCTTTATTGCTGACTGCACATCAGGGTGTGGATATTCAAAAATATTTGAAATGGTGTTAAGGGAAGTTAGATTTAATAGCAATTTCATTCTTTACATTTTTACTTATTACAAAGTAAATTTGTGTATTTTAAAGGTTCTCTTTATGTCAGTAAATTTAATTTGACACACATCTTGACATAACACACTCCATAACAGGCTATCACAATATGGTCCTGCTGCTGAGTGAGCAGGTGATCATTGATATAAGAGCACTGCAGACTGATGCATGACAGTAAACCAATTGCATCATATCAAATCAAATGTTTCTGCTCTTACATCTCTGCTAGCAAAAAAGGTGCAATAATTGAATAATAAAAAGGTTGTTGATAAGTTGATATTTTGCATAGAGCAGTTAAGCTGTTTCAGAAAGATGTGAAGAGCAAATGTTACAAGTTGTCACACAATTATGAGCCTTTGCTGTGAACACACAGTGATCACAGGCTAATGCTGATATTAGCTAGCATGTTGACACAACGGAGTCTTTCTTCAACTAGCGGCTCCTTACACACAATCTGACCAACATGATTTGGACTGAGTAGTAATAAATGACATTGCCATCCGTCTTTAAAAGTATAGCAATATATCTCTTTGTTTAATAATACTACATTAGTGTTTTTTTCAGGTCCATGTAAGTGTCCAGACCAGATCTGCTGCACCTGCTAATGGTTGACAGACTTCATGTGAACAAAGAGAAGATTGCAAGAACAGCCAAGAATAATGTCACAGCCATAGAAACACAGATGAAACATACCTGATTTTATGCATTCCAAGGTATGCATTGTTTTTTGAAAAGATACTGAGAGACTGTAAAAGCTTGTTTATTATTCAGAAGATGCAGGGGTGTAACCTTATTAATGTATATTTATGACAATGTTTTGCATTTCATGGACACAAAATACAGCTTGAGGCCAAATTGTTGAGAGTGAAATGAGAAAATATGGCGCAGATTTAAAATGCCAACATCTGGACCTGGCTTAATGTCACTGTTTGCTATGTGTGTATGTGTGTGTGATGGCAGATAAAGCGTGTGTGTGTGTGCTTGTGAGAGAGCAGGGTCTGTAGAGGAGGCAGAGACAAAGGTAGGCCTGTGTGCCCCTTCCACTGACGACCTGTGGAAAATTCCCTGTCAGCGCTGTGCCAAGACGCCTGGACTTGCGAGGCGGGACTCAGGAGGAATGTGAGAGGCAGACGTGATCAGGGGTGCCAGTATTTAACCAAGGCCAGAGATGGTAGCGGGGGCATGTCCTAAAGGGGCGGTCATTTTGAATTCATCCAATGATTTCTTGTGTGAAGTTACAGTTTTCATTTTGTGACAAATCTTGCATCAATCTTAGTGCTTGTTCACCATCTTAACATGTGTAGAGCTTTAAATTAGTTTATATCATATGTATCATAGTCCTGGACTGATATTCAGGTGACCCATCCATTTCTCATTCAGATGTTTATTGACAAATATTGAAAGTGAGAACAAATATAGGTGGTATATAGATAGATAAAAAGTAACAAAAACATGACTTCATCCAATGGGGTGTGGGTGATACCCATCCAAGTCAATATACCCATATAAAATCCAAGATGGCACATCATTTCTCCCTCACTCAACACCTTGAGTGCATTGCACTCAGTGCTCACTGGTTGCTGGAAGCTGTATCGCAACAGTGTGTGCTCCTTTTTATATAGTGTGGAAACTTTCATGCAGGATCACTGTTCAGTGTATCCAGGTGTGTTTCTGTTGGCTTGCAGTGCTAATTGACAGGTCAGAGTTCACTAAATTTGAATTTTGTGCAATGAAAAAAAGAGTGAAATCAATCCACAACCAGAAGAGACTGTTTTTATTTTTCCTCCACTTGGTTTTTAGTTGATTTAGCTGAAGTGTTTCGGTGTAGATGTGTACTAAATAACCAGGCTTTAATTTTATGTAGAGGAGAGATGAAAGTGCAATCAGACTTGCAAAACTTCTCTCAAGTATCAAACCTGATGACGAGCTGAGTGGCCTGCTGATTAGTAAGACTGTTCCTCTAACTGTCTGGTTGGCATGTTTACCCATCGAAGTGAGCAAAACAGTGAATCTCTTCTTCATGACTCATTGCAAATCGTTCCAGTAACAGTAATGCATACAGCTCAATGCCTGAAATTGAAAGAAAAAGTAATAGTTAAAAAAAAGTCAGACAGAAGCCAATGTAAATATTTTGAATCTTACCGGTTACTGTAAGTGCATGTCTCATGGAAATGGGTTGTGTCCTGTTTGCAGTGGCAGATGGAAACACTGATAATTCCTGTGTTGTCCTTGGTCTGCCACATTCGGTGTGGTACTTGTCCTCCTGTCCTGAGGTTTCTGGTAAACAGCTTTACAAACTGATCTCTGTCTGCCCATTCAAACAGCTCAAAGCTTCCTCGTTTACTGTAGCCTCATTTTAGGCAGCTGTCCTCAGGCAGTTCAACTGGTTGCCTGGCCCCAAGGTGTCAATCTGGACCAGGTGTCCCTTTCTACCCATCACCCCACTAGTGAGGCGTGTCTGACCCTACAGGAAGTTGCCAAAAAATGTCACCCCGCCTGCACTGGAGGCCTGCAATTCCTCCAACCTTCATCCCCTCCACCGCTGTCGGCTGGAAGATACGCTACAGTGACTGCGAACTTCCAGAAACGGAACTGCTTAAATGTGCAACTTCACTAATGAGCATGAGTTATTGCCTTGGATGGACATTAATAATGAATTATGTACAATTATTAGGGCAGCGGGTGGCATAGTGATTAGAGAGCCTGTCTCTCAAGCAGAAAGCCCTGATTTCAATCACGTTTGACAGCAAGATCCCTAGGGGTGCCATTCTGTAGCTGATTTGGCACTTTGATGGCCTCATGGCAGAGAGGTGAGCAAAATGACGAGATTCTTCTTCTTCTAGAATATCACTCAAAGTGTATTAGTTACTCATATGTCCCTTTATGGCCTTCTAAGAGTCATATCTTTTCCACCAAATTGTTTCTATAGGTCAGTGATCGTTGTATTCGTTGTGTTGTAAGGGGTGCAGAGAGGAAATTCTCCCATCTGCCAAGCCTCCGTGGATCCGGTCAGAGGCTCCACTGGGGCTACCGAGCCTCCTTCAATCAGGCCCAGGAGCCGCCAGGACCCCTGCATCTGTTCCTGCTTAGGGCAGCCCCCAGCCTCTCCTGAATAACGTAACAATCATTTGCTTTTGCTCCAGTTGTCTACCACAGCGAAGCTGCAGAGGGGTGTTAAGACAAACTGCTGGGTGTGCTCCTCTGCCGTGCAACCAAAGCATGCGTGAAAACAGTCAGGTTTGGAGGAAACACGTGCGCAAATACATAAATAAACACACATATGGAGACACACATACACAATGGAGAGAGAAGAAGGTCAAACTCTGCCTTGCCCCCACCCTTGTCGACATTCCTGGAGCACCTGCACTCACTTAATATTTTGGCAGAAGTGGAAAAAAAGCTCCTCTGCTCAGCGCCTGTCATGTTTGTTCACTGAAGGAAACAAGTTTGGTTTTAATTAGAGTCCCTGCCAAGAGCTGAGGTAATTGCCACTCTGTATGTCTTGCTTTCTTTTTAAAACGTCTTTTTCTTTTGTTGCTTCATATACTTCAAAACAGATCTGAGTGGAGCTCATGCTCGCAGAAAAAAAACAGGATTTATCTGAGCATGCGTTAAATGCGGTCAGTGGGTGCATCCATGCTAGAAATTGAAAGTATGCAAAAACAGAAGGCCAGCAACCAGTGAGAGTAGCCAAACCTGCTTTGTCATTAGTTTCACAGGAGATACAGTATATGATAAGAAACATACTAATTTGAATAATTGCTGTCTTCACCTTCACCCCACCTCCCTCTGTCTGCATGTCTCTCTCTGACTGTTTTTGGCTCAGAACAAGGGTTTGTCCCTGAGGGGTCCGGGGTTCCGCTCTTACTTAACCCTCCTCATAACCATCCCCCCCCCCCGCCCCGCCACTCCCCCACCACCCCCACCCCCACCTCCCCACCTGTAACCCAGCTGTGGCCTTGTGCAGCTCATGAAAATTCCCACCAAATTATTCTGACAAAACACCAACATCTGCTTCTGGGAGACACCCCCTTCATTACGCACACATGTATACACACATGCAAACACACTTATTTACATACATAAGGTCAACTCTGTTCAGTATTATTAGTACAGACACACGCTTACATACATATGGTGGCCGAGAGAGCCTAATGCATTGCAACTTAATAGATCAGAAAACATCTTCATTGCTTTTACAACACACAAAGAAACATGCTGCAAATACAAAAAACACAGCCTCTAAGTCATACACAACACAAAAAAAGTTTCTGGCTACAAAAGGCTAATGCTAGGTGTACAGCCAATATCTCCAATGATATCAAATTCATGCAATCAAAATATTTAAACCAAAATAAACTCACATTGTTATCTCATTTTGCAACCCCACTGAAGAGTGTTTGACTCTAGCAAATCACATTCATAAGTGTTGTGTTGTAACTCTCTTCCACTGTATTGTGTACAGCCTGCAACATTCCTGTATGTGCTTGTACTTTCTGTATTTTCATTGCATTTGAGCCAGATAAGTGTTTTCTCCATTTGCTTGTGTTTTTGTAGGATGCAGTTGCATTGATCCCTCTCTGCAACTGATACAATTTCTCACATGTTTATGCACTGATGTACAAATGTTAAACACATACATAAATATGACAGACTTCAGGATCCTTCATCCTGCTGCTCTGTTGTGTTTCTGTCCCTGTTTCATCACACCGTGTGCAAGCAGTCACCACGTTGAGGTTGAGAGGGTGTGCTTGAGACAGGGAGACACATTTGTCTCCCTGTCTGTCAATATGTGGATGGGAATCAGGGATGTATTTTCTCCTGGGTTTTTCCTGACGGGGCCTCAAATGACTTGAGCACATGCTGAGCCTTTCAGAATGGCTTTTATTTTGATTTGCATCAGCAGGGGATGGAACGGAGCCTGCTCGGTCTCTCCATCTGAGCCCCTGTGGACCCATCAGAGGCGCACTCCAGTCCAGAGATGAGACGCCATGGCGCTGATTTACTATTCAGAGGTTATTCATCGCCTGTGGATAAAAAGACAATTGAATTATGTTGTTGGAACAGCCGAGGCTAGGCCAGAGCAGTTCAGGACGGATGATCTGCGTGAACTGAGAGGGAGAGATGAGAGAGAAAGACAGATAGAAAGAGATGTCTGATCTTTCTCATTTCTCCAGGTAACTCCTCGTTTCTCTGATCAGTTCTATATGCCGATGAAGAACAGATCTGGGAGTGTTGTTTGCAGTCAAGGTTGCTGATATTTCCCAAGACGTCTACAAAAAGCTCAGGGTCAAAGGTGAGATATGAGCTTCGAGAATGTAATTGTGGTCAGGTGAGTATTTCAAGTTTCAAGCATCACTGATAAGATGGACATTAAGCATGATGTATTTTGATTATAAATACAGTCGTTTAGTTTCTACACAACATACCAGTAGTTAAATATACTTTCATGTTGAATTATTCCCCACTCAGCTCAGAAGCTCCGTCAGAGATGTAGTAATTTATTTGGACAAAAAGAATATATTAAAGAATATTTTAAAACATATTAACATCTTTGAGCTTCTACATATAAACATTTTTGAAAAATAGTGCAGCTTATTTTGGAATTAAATCTTAAAGGTTCTATACGTAAGAATCAGAAATTCCTTCTCATTAGTGACACTGGTGGCCATTAAGTGAACTGCATAAAATAATAATATAACGTTGTGTTTTGCACCGTGTTTCTGCAAAGCATCTCTCAGTCAGTCCACCCCCCCCCCAACCCCCACTGTGTGTGTGCATGCTCACACACAAACACACACACAGAGGGTCCCGCTGTGCTGTGGCCACTGGCCGGTAAGAGCCAATCCACACTGCCCAACCCACAAAAATATGCGTTAACAGGGCTGCCAACTTTTGACTTCAGCTTGGAGAGATTTGTTCCCGTGGGGTGGAGGGTGTGGGGGGGGGGGGGGGGGCAGATGGATGACAAATCTTTTTGCTAATTTGTGTTTATTACGTAGCATTTTTGATATACACTCCAGATATTAAATAATACATAAAACATAGGATTAGAAAGATCTATGCTCCTCACCAAGTCGCTCCCATCATCCGACACTCCCCACTTTAGTCTCTGAAGTCTATCCAAATACAAGTCTATGCATGGGAGCCTGGTTATGTTTAAAAATTGGGGGAGCAAACTTGGAAAGATACATAATTGGCAGGGGGGTGGGGTGGAGTTGGGGTGGGGGTCCTCCCTCAGAAAAAAAAAAAAGTAATTTAAAACAAATTTCCTGCATTTCTACACCACCTAACCTCTTGGATTATGTCAAAAAACAGCCACCTGCACTAGTCTAGTCTAGTCTAGTCTAGTTTGCAATATAATGCATCAAGAACAGTATAGAATCAGTAGATCAGGACAGGAAATGATTATTAGAAGAAGCTATTTCATATATGAAATGTTTTTCATCCCATCCAACCCTGTTTAAACAGCCTTAACTAACCTGGTGTGCTGAGCTCTGAGTTGCACTGATTTGAACCAGTTGTGGCCAGTTGTGGTGAAGCAGGGTCTCTTATTTGAGAGATTAGAGCGTGTTGGCAACCCTGTAAAATGTAAAATTATGTTATATTACTAGATTTCAGAATTTAGGTACTTAAATTCATGATTTTGCATAGGCATACTAACCTAAAAACCTATTATTGGGCCTTGCGAGAAAGTTTCAGAGCGACAGAGACACAGAGCGTCCCCATAACCATAGTAAATTCTCACTCCTGCCTGCGTGCGTATGGCGCAAGAGGAGAGGGAAAGATGCTGTGCTGCTGCCAGAAGAGCCACTGACTGAGATTACTCTGAGCAGCATGCATGGGAATAAATTACAATATCATAGATTTGTGTATACGTTGCACCGTTTTTGTAGTGGTAGATGCCGGTTGTTTGTTGAGGTTACTGGGAGAGAGGCAAGACACTTGGGACCGCACAAAAACGTGACATTCTTTGGATTTTTGTGGAAAAACCGGCCTGAGTCAGTCCAGTCCACAGGCTGTTACAGACAACTGAGAAAGTCGGGGAAGGTCTTATTTTTTAAGTTATGTTACAATCCATTTACTCATTGGCAATAACAAATGATTAATACATGTAATTGCTTCAAAATTCTTATAGGACCTTTAATTCTTAATAATTCTTTCTCAATATGAGATACTGTGGCAGATAGAGAAGCCTCTGTTCAGTCCGATAATGCTCCCTCTGTAAACACTACACTCATGAGCTCCTTGTTTAATGGACATCATGTCATATCTGTAAGATGTCCAACATATATACAGTTGTAGTTAATGTAATGAGGTAAAAATACTGTCAGGACCAGAAACTCAAGCATCGAGTCTACGCCCAGCAGTAAAATTGTTGCTTGGATGTTCGACTTCCTTCCCCTCAGTGACATCATGCTGTTAGCGCCGACCTGCCATCGTTGCAGCAAAACTTTTATTACAGCAGCGGTGAGAGTGGCACACATTCTCTGTCGTACGTGGAAGATTAAACACTCAGTCACGTCTCAGGTGAAATAAACCACAAGAGACGTGCATTATGAAGCTCACTCCGAAGCTCACTCTGAACTTTTGCGGCCACATTCTTCAAGTTTCCTATTAAATCGCTTTTTAATCACTGCTGCAGAAATGTCTATGCCAGATGCACCGAGGTGTTGGCAGGACATCCCTCGTTTTTTGAAGGACATGGATGTTTTACCCATTTCCCATCACCCATGTGGACTCACTGATATTAAATTGAAAATACACATTGAAATCTCGGGACACACACAGATTGCAGAAAATTTCAAAACGTCAACAAATGGAAAAACATTTAACAGCATGAATCTCTGTACCCAGTCAAGCAGCCGTAAAGTCCGTTGGGTGGCCTTTGCTCAGCGGGTGGCCCACCTTGGCATGTTATGAGTGTTGATTGTGTACAGTGTGAGTATCAATTGTAACACCCCCTCCTCTGTTCGCCAAGGGGAACATAACTCCCTGTGCTCCTCACCTCCCAGGACACAGAAGGTGAGCTGGACACTGGCCCAGATAAACGTGCCGTGTGTTCCAGCTGGGGTTGTGTCAGGATCTCCCGGACGGCGGAGGGACAAGCCCGTCTTTGTCCAACAGGAGCTGCGTGTGATTTAGTATCTTAAGAGAGTCATAATCACATCGGTGATCGGGGTGTTAACAGGCCCCCACAGCTGTTAGAAAGCGGTGCACCCTGGGAATGCATGAGGAAGGAACCCGCCAGCCCTCGGTGCGCGGGTTGCAGTATGTGTTAAGCTCCGTACACACACAGCTTGCGTATGTCTAGTCGTCTCTGCAAGTGTAATATGGGTGGACGCCTCATTTCTTGTCCAAACACACCAACAGTTCTGGCAGCACATCAACAGTGTCACCCTGTGTAATTTAAGTGTCTTATGAAAAGCATCTGTCTGGGACATTGTGTCAAGGCATTTTGAGCGTTGTTGAGATATACTTTGGAACAAATGCCGAACCACAGTAAATGACTGGATTCAAAAATAAACATAACAACATGAAACAACAATATAATTTCAGAAGTGAAAAAAACCCATCATCTGCTTTAAATCAACCCGGAAATGTTCTCTCCTCACTGAAGAGATATTTGGAGGCCTTTTGATGCGTGGAGGGTGACCCAAAAATAGCCTGGTGGTTAGGCAAGAGGATCTATAGGGCATTGCAGGGAACTTTGTTCATGACCCATGCTCAAGTACCTCCTGTCCAGGGGCTGATTCATGAGCAGGGGTCAGTCCTTCAGAGTATATATCAGGTTCTCAGTTTGTTGCTTTTAGCAGCTGTTATTGCATTCAAGAGACTGAGCTGCCCCCACTGAATCACAGGCATGAGCCGAGGGGGAGGACTTTGCCCTCAAGGGGCCCAGCGTGGAGACAGAGCAGGAGGCGGGACCTTTGGGATGACGCTACGGTACTGCGGCCCAGCCCAGGGAGGGATATTCTAACACCGACCCATGCCAGGCTGTCTCCAGGCTGGCAGGCGAAGCAATGCAGGCTAGGTGGTCCGGCCTTGTTTACCCCTTCAGCCGCACGCACAGGCTTGTTTAAACAAAGTGGGTGCCTTCATAAGCTTTCCCTCGGCCTGTGGACGTCATCAAGCAGGCGCGTGTTGATGTGGCCTTTCCCAGGAGCACCCTGGACTGTGTACTCCAGAGAGAAAGAGAAAGAGAGAGAGAGAGATGTTGCCAGCTGCAGGACTCAGACCACATCAGCCCTCGTCCCAGTTGTTTGACCAGATAACTGTATGCCAAAAAACGATGGAACAGCATGAAAATCTTGGCTCTTTGGCAGCTCTGATTAACATTTGGATCCTGAAGTCAAACCCCGCAGCCAACGATTCAACATTCTTCCACTTCACTGTACTGCCAGCTCTCTCTGTGATCACTGTATGCTCACTCAATCACCTGTTGCCTGCTTCTCACAGGTGATCTTCCCTGAAACCGAGCAAGATCGTAAAGTTAGAATGAGTAATATCATATGGAAGGATATCAGGCATGTTTATAATGTCATTTTTGGGGAGTTTTAACTCAAAAGATGAAACCACAGGTGTTTTCAGTTATTCTAATTAGACCTCTGCTTAGTTTGATGATGATGGGGAAAGCTTTCATGGAAATAATGATGGGAATCACTGATTATACACTAATGAGAATCATAAAGGTGTTAATTGTCAGGCGCAACAAAACTGACAGGAGAGTGGAAAATGTTAGTTAATCTCACTGACACGATCCTGAAGATTTTTAATCAAGCAAAGAAGTGAAAACATCTGTGCAGATGTACCAAGGCTGAGCAGAGCCTTTAATTAACTATCTCTGTTAGACACAAACATTGTGGTGATTTTCCTTTTGTCAGTTTCTACCCTTGAGAAAATATTAGCACTTTGATTCAAGATTCTGCATTATGAAAAATTTAGAATAAAATAAAGCATTTTAAAGACATTATGGTGACTATGAGCAGTTCGAAGTGTCCTTGGGCAAGATATCAAACCCCCAATTGCTCCCGATGGCTGCTTTGAGTGGTTGGAAGACTAAAGAGGTGCTATATAAGTGCACTCCATTTACCATTTACCATGCCATTTGACTGTATCTTTAAGGTGCTTTAAGGCACTGGTATGTACGTCTAAACAAATGGTCTAAAGAACAGAACCATATGACATGGATTTATCTCCTGAAAACAGGACTCTAGGACGGATAGGATGCTATCTAGTCATGCTGAAGCCCTTTCACTTAGGAATTTTAACGACAGAAAATCTCCTTATGGCGTACCACTGTCACTGATACCAGGCCACATCCATATCAGTCAAGGGCAGTTGAATGACTCATTAGTAAATGCCATGAAGTCCACTTGGCTGCTCACTTTATCATTAATCAAAGCACTGTGTCCCTTAATGGCAACCGATAGAGTGTAACAAGCAGTGCTATCTGAGTGCTTTGATCAAGCATGGGCCTGTTCTCTATCACCCTGCTGGCCCTTGGTGGCCCCATGTGGCCCTGGGTGGCCTTCTGTTGTCGGCCCAGCCTGGTCCATGGGGACAGGGTTTAGAAAAGGTGGCTATCTCAGATGTCCTCCCCTCCTCCATACCGTTCTTCTGCGTCCCCCCTGCTTCTCCAGCACATGAAAGCTAACAGAGGGCATGCTGGTCTGATCCCAGCCGCTGACATGAATTTTTGATCAATGGCTGGTGCCTCTGAAGGGCCTTTGCCGACACCGCTCCTCTCGCCAGCCTCCCCGCCCCTGATGGCATCCCCCCCCCCACTCCTCCCCTTTCCTCTCACTCTAAAGCTTGGGCAACTCCAAATGTCAATGATGTTAGTTTAGCCATTGTACACGGCTGGCCGCATCTGAATGGGTGACTTGTCCCCAGGCCAGCCCCCTACAATGGCCTCCTTTCTCACTCTGACTTGTTCTCAGCATTTTCCCCCCTCCATGAAGAGAGGGCTCTCTCTCTGGCTCTCTTAGCTCTTTGGCTCTGCTGAGAATCCTGGAGCAGGAGTTAAACTGGAAGAGAGGGAGCGGGAGATCGAGTGAGAAGGCCAGAAAGAGAGAGAGAGAGAGGGGGTGTGAAGGAAGGATGGAGGTTTGGGGGTCAGTGGGGAGGTGGACCGTGACAGAGCAGTAAGCGTTTTATAACCAGAATTGTTACAGTGCGCTCTGCCAATAATTACCAGCATAGAGGAATGGCGGTAAATCTGGCTTTCACAGACTGGCTAAGCTTGTTAGTGTGCTTAATCGGACAGGGAAAGAGTGTGTTGTAGTGCTGAAAGCTTCGGGGACTGAGAAAATGTGCACAGCTTTCCCTAATGAAGAGTGAGTAAGAGAAGATGGGGTGGGGAGGTGGTCGAGGGAGGAAAAAGTCATACATATATGGTGAATTTACAGATCTGGATGGGTTGAAATTCCTCATCTGTGAGAGAGAACACAGTCAGGTATGGACTGACACAGAGTTGAGGGGCAGGCAGGCAGGGATACGGAGAAAGAAAAAGCAGGGAAGAAGGTTGGAGCCCTTATTTGGGCCCTTTATTTTTTAGGAGATGAACTGAGGTCCAGATGATGTGGTCAGATGTGGAGCTGTTTTTAAGTCTATTGGGCCAAGTCGAAGTCAGGTTTCAAGTATTGTCAAACCAAATGCCAAGTCAAGTATCGAGTTGTTGAGGGCAAATCCAGTTCAGTCAAGTCTCCAGAAGCAAATTGCAAGTCAGTCGCAAGTCTTTAAGGTCTCTGATAGCAATGAAAATCATTTAAACATTTTCTTTTGAGAGCTGTGTTACTAGTGATTTTTACACTGCTGAGAAATCTTCTCAGTGTACAACTATTAAAATATTCAAGCCGTGAAGCTACGCAAAGCCTGTCTGTTTGTATCTTATTTGCTGCTTTCAAGTCTCGAGTCAAATCATGTCTCACAGCAGTCAAGTAGCAGCCGTTCATTTTTGTGACTCCAGGCTGAGTCTCGAGTCTCAAGTCTACATCAACACCCTTCCGTCCCCGTCTAGAACTCCTTCATTGTCAAGCCTCTCGACCGCTGAAATAATTATTATCATTAAATAAGCTCCCTCATTTCCCATGTGGAACAGATTTATTTTAGCACGTTAAAAGAAAAACAATATGAATGTAATATTTTCTTGAACAGCTGCTGGCTGGACGTCTGCCAGATTTTTGGAGAGGACACACTCTCATACACACACACACACACACACACACACACACATACAAAAACAACTTACTCCCAGTTTTTCTCAATGAGGTTTTTACAGACACTGAACATCTGGAGCAGGACAGGCAGTGATGTAGAGAGGAAGAAGGGTAAAAAATGGAGTCACATATTGTCACTGGCTTTCTTTGAAAGGAATGAAGTCATTACTTTGGCTTGAATTATGATTATCATATCGTTTTATGATTCATTAATCTTCTATTAGGCTTATGTTATTCATTCAGTGGTTGTTGATCATTCTCATTAAAAGAAAAGTTTTAATGATTGACTTTACTTTTTGGTTTTTACACTGATTTTCCATTCTGTCACACATTTAAGAGCAAAGTTTTAGGTACAAAATAGCAACAGCAGTGATACTGCTCCTACATCAAATATGTCTTATACAGTCATACATGAGATAAAGTACCAAACATTTCACAAGAACGCTTCAAACACATTTATTTATGAACAGTGACTTAGAATAATAGCTCATTTTCAAGCACTGGTTTGGTTCCTGCAAATAAACTTTGTGTGCTGCCATCTACTGATGCCTCATTGAATTACTCCGACTTTGGCAGTCGGGGGGTCAGGTACGAGCACATCTGGAAGGCACATGGCCTCTGAGACAGATGTATGAGGGGTCAGGGGTCACCCGGGCCCTTTAATGCAGATTAAAGAAGAAAAGTGAAGAACAACAGAGAAGAACAAACCTCAGTAGTGGCTCCAAGGTTGGACAGCACAGAATGAGACTCTGATCAGCATCACTCAGGTATGCATGTGATGACAGGGAGGTTGATTGCAGAAAAAGACAGGAAAGAGGCTGCAGAAATTGTCCAGAACTAAAAAACACCCCTATTAAACTGTATTTAAAATGAGGGGTTTAATTGTGTCTTATATTGTTTTCAGATTCAGATTTTACTACAGTCCTTTTCTCCTTTTCTGAGGATTGTTATCACTTTTGATGGTCCTTCTTTAAATGTAGATGTCTTACGTGGCGTGCTGCCTGTGTCGAGTCTTTGTTCCTGCTGCTCCTCTGGTACTTGCTCTGCTCAGACATGTTTCTCTCTCCCTCCCCTAAATTCCCTTCTTTGAGAGAGAAGTCAGAGGTCAGGGACTGTGACCTACCCTGGGGGTGGGTGAAGGACTCCCTCCCCTCCCTTCCTTGAGAGATGGGCTGTGCCTCTCCATCTCTTTATTTTGTATACACCTGAATCCCTTATTCTCTCTTGGATCAACTGACAGAGTGCAGAAAGAGAGCTGCTGTATCCAGTTTCCATCTCAATTTTGGATTGTTCGGACAGATCAATAAGTGCTCCTCAGACGGTTGTATGGCGTCATTGTGCTTACAAAAATGAGGAATAAAGACAGAAATTTTTCTGAAAGTTCTGATCAAGCAGCTGAAAAAACATCAGTTTACATATCCAGTGGCCACAATGGCGCCTGTGGAGAACTGAATAGCATCAATTTGTATGGTTAAGTTTTCCAAAATACATTTCTCCAGCAGTAATCGCTTTAAGTTTTCCACATCCTGGAGAAAAGAAAAGACTTATAGATGATTCTAAAGAGAGGTTTAACCATCATTACCTTGTTCAAGGAAGTTAGTTCAGATGAAGTCAGCTTTCAAAAGTAACATTAGACAGGGTACGACTGTTCTCTCTGGACTCATATATACGTCCATGTGTTTTGATGTTGACCACCCTCCCTCCTCCTGTACCCCCTGCCTCTCCTGGCACCGGTCCTGCATGTGTGTTGGCTTCAGAGGAATTTTTCTGGAGCCTGCAGGAGAAACACGTTGCATTACACACCACTGTCTCCCACTGGCTGTGTCCAAAGCAAAGTGTTGCTGGCCGTGTCTCTGCTTGTGCTTCTCAAACACGTTTAAACAACTTGCCTCCTCTCTGCTCCTAACTCCCCTTTTTGACAAGCCAGACAAGCAAAGTGTTTGGGATGAAGCTGGCCCCGTCTCAAGCTTGTGTCTCCTCACAGTGTCTCCAGTGATCTGGATGATTTTTTACAATCTTATACCCTGGAGTTAAAATGTTTCTGTGCGGCCTGTTTTTATATCCAGATTTCAAAATGATGCACGACACTGTGATTATAACTCATAACTAATTACATCCTAATGAGTTGCCGTGTTTCCATTGCTTTTGTCTGTTTTTGTGTTTTGTCAGTTATAAAATTGATTTCAAGTGCACCAATTTAGCATTTTTTTCTGTATTTTTCACATTATTTCACCTCATCCCTATATTTTAATCAAGAGTGTTTTATTTTATCATTCTTTACCGCCTCTGTGATGATCATTTCATGAATTATTTTCATCCATTTCACCTCCATGTTTTATAACTGTGTTAAAAACACACTTTTCCTCTAAAGACATCTGTGCCAATTTATCATTTTTCTCCATTTCTCTGTTTTGTGATTTATTTCTGTACAGACAAATCCAACTGATCTAAAACTATTCCAAATATTTTAACAGTAAAAGACTCTCAAGCAGGTTAAGAGTCCCTAAAACCTGATGAATTCATACTTGGGTTTTGTGAGGTTTTATGAGCGGGATATGAGATTCTGCCCTTCAGCTTGTGGCATTCCTTTGCTCCTCAAATGCAATTATCTTTTCCCATTTGTCTGTTTTTGTTTTCCCTGTCCATCCCTCTTATACTCATTTCCTGTTTTGAGCTACACCAGGCTTTTAGCCCCCCTGCCCCCTTCCCATAAGTATGAGAGCATATCTGTTATTTACAGCCCCCAGGGGCTACCTGTCATTCTCACCGCTCCATTGTGATTGCCATGGTGACACCCAAATTCCACAGAGCGCAGGTCCCGACCCCTACCCGCTCCGCCATAAAGCTCTGACCCCTCACCTCCGCACCTGGGGATGCAGGTCACAAAACTTATTGCTGTTGATTAGAGAGTTTAGGAGGAGATGTGGAAGGAGACAGAAAAAGCCAAAGAAATAGATACAGCAGGTAGGTGCCACAGATAGTAGTAACAGTACAAATCTGTTTTGAGATAAAAATAACATGTTTAATGACCTTCAGCGCTTAAATGCTTCATGTGCATTTTCTTTTCAATATCTGGGGATCTGTATGTAAATGTTTGATCCATGTTTCTGTTTGCGTCTGTGGTCCTCACCAGCCTGGAATGTGTTTGTACATGTTCCTTTGTAGTGTGAGTGAACACTTCTCAAGCCGACAATATCCGTCTCTCTCAACCTGTGTGTGTGTGTGTGTGTGTGTGTGTGTCTTTCTGTGTGTGTGTGTGTCTCCAGTTTGCCATTGTAGACCTGTTGCCATGGATACAGAGGCAGCCCTGAAAAAGAGGACACATTAGAATGTGATAAGAGGCTGTTGTGAACTCATGACCTCCTGTGGGAGGCGAAGTTATAGAGTTACTGACTGAAGCTGCGTTTAATCTCTTAGCAAAATCATGAACTGTAAAGCATCCGCTAATATCTCCCATCTAACACTGGAAAATCACCCAGCGGGGGTTTAATTTTCTTCTTAAGGTCTGACTCATATGCTGCAACTGTTTCAAGAAACGGTGATATGTCTGACTGTTAGAAGAAGAAAAAAAAAAGCTGATCCCATTCACAGGCGCCTTGGAAGTCTGTTGTGTTAATGGAGAAGAGACCTGCACTCGTGCGACTGTGAACATTTAAAGTTGGGTGAATTAACCTTCCAGCCCTTCAGGCTGTATTACTCCATAATTACATGGTTTCATGTTTTCCCTTACTCATATTTAGCCATGTAATGGTTTACTCCTGCAAATATTTTGGTCCAGCTGGCGCTATAGTGTAACAGTAGAAGGGGAGCACTGTGTAAGAGTGCAGGGGTGCTTTCTTGTCTATTCATGAATGGACTGTATAACATTTGAGAGAAATCCAAGCAGACATAATAAAGTCATTGCAGAAACATATCAGAGACTGACAGAAAAACATGTCACATTTTGGAGTAAAGGGCAGAGAAATATCAAACACTGTTGTCTGTGATGTTCAGTGCGATGCAAGCTACTCTGATCAAGTGACGTATTTCACATTTCGGTTTATCTGCTTTTCTTGTTTCCTTCCTGCAATCTCCTATTTCCTCACGATGCCTTCTGATGTCTTCCAGAGAATGAGACTTAAATTTCAGCTGTGAAAATTGTACATGAAGAAATTTATAGTGATAGCATTGCGAGTTTTCCAGTTGACAGTCACGCTGTTAAACGCAGCGTTTTCATCTGCCAGCTTTGCATTCTGGTCTACTGGTGCTTCTGTCAGTGGAAATATTTCTGGAAATACTTCTTTTTTTTGGATGGATTGCCTGCTCTATGACTGTTGACCTTATGAACAAATGGGTTAGTCTTGGTCTATAAAATGAGAAAAAATGAGAATCTCTTGCTCAGTATTTCTAGACAAAAATGCAAACACTTTTATGGCTGATATTTTAGGTAGTTGAAACTCTTTCTGCAGTCAAACTCCCGACTGTGGCTGCCTATAAGAAAATGTCTCAGTACAATGCCATGTTGTCCGTATTTGGACAGTTATATGGCACAACAAGACTGGCACAAACTATACATCATTACTCACAGAGGGTTTTGAGCTGGTTTCTTTTTAAAGTTACATTGAAGACATTTGTATCAGATTTATACCCTTTTGTAGTTCTTGAATTATTGGAAAAACGTAGCAAAGGTGCTGATTACAGTTGAAAAAAATAGCACACTAAGTTTCTCATTACCATAAAAAGGGAACCAAAGCTCTCTACCTTGTTATTTAACAGTGTGTTAATCCATCTGTTGCGTTTATAAACTTTACAGTCCTGACCAGGAGCGCTTCACGAGCTCTTTCCCCACTGGAACAACTGGTCAGTCTCGTGGTCCAGATCTAATGAGGCAGACATTATTGTTGGCTGGGAGACTTGTGCGTCGGTCTAACACTTCGTGCCAAGATGCCACTCTGGATCCTCCGCTGCTGCTTTCCATCTGACTGCCAGTCTGGCTGTTCCACACCCGTGTGACGCCCACCTGTCCATCACTGTTTGTTTGCCTGTCTTTTCGGCTGTCGGCCGTTGGGCCAAACCACACAACCATATGCCCTCTGCCTGGCTCCTGTCCTCTGAGACATGGATCATCTAAATGTTATTCCAGTGTAAACCTCAGCAGAACTACTGGAACCCCGGTGCTCTGGCACACTCCTGTATTGTCTCGAAGACATGAGGAGGGAAAGTTTGAAGGAAGCTCTACTGTAACAGAGATTCTCTCCCTGGGAGTCTTGAAGACTTCAGACGGAGCAGGATGTCAGGTCAGAGGCCTCTGCTTCGTCTGTTATAAAAACACTGTGAACACGTGGTCAGACAACTCCCATCCTTTACTCATTATCGAGTAAAGATTTAACTGCCGTAACATTTATTATCAGTGGTCGTTTTAACCTGTTTGTTTTTGTATTCATGTATTTGATTACTCTACTTTGGTAATACTTATTTACTGTGCTTGTTTTGGATGATATTTCTTGTTGCACTTGTACTGTTGGTTTTGTTACAACTAAAGCTTATAATAATATTATTTAATTTTTTGTATTCTTTAGTTTATTTTGTCATTTGTTCTGATGCATGTTTGGTTTATTTTCTAGTATTCTTGCATCAACTCCTGCTTTCTTAACCACCTGTTTTCAAGATGTTTCAGTGTTTTGAACAAGCTGTTTTCTTCTTCATCTTAATTATTTTGTTGTAGACACTTTTCCCACTTTCTTTCTCGTTTCCACCTCACAATCGATAACTTTTAAAGTGTATAAAAGCACATTTCTTCTTCTTATGACTTTTTCTGTACTGTTGTGCATTCATATTAGTTTGTACTGAAACTGCCAAACCACTTTTCCCCTCAATAAAGCCTTAAACTATTACCTGCTCCTTGGTTAGAGCGTTATCTTACATGTTGATTTTTGAGAATATACTTTATTTAGTTCTTCATGTCTGTGTATGTAGATGTGTGTGAGCACATGTGTTTCTATTATGTAGGGGCATGCATTTCTCTATGCCACATTTGGAAATTAAATTTAATTGTAAAATTTAAGGTTAATGTTGATCTAATTCTGATGTGGCACATGCTGATGCCGGTTCTGGTGTTATGGGCGGGCCCTGGGGCGCCAGGAAGATGTTTAAAGATAGGAACAGACTTTGGTTGTTTCATCTGTTTCTGTATTGTATATTATGTATGCTTTACTATCTTAATCACTCCGGCACGCCCTTTTCAAACTAACACTGGTCTTGTGACTAGGTAAGCCCACCCACATAACCTGACAGCCATGCAGGACAGCCAATAGAGAGATCGTGTGCCTTGACAATATGCTCTATCTGAAAGAGCAATTACTTTTCCTGTCCACACACACACACATACACACACACACCTGGCCTAAGTGTACATAAGGTTTGTGGATTTGGTTCATCCATGTGTTGTCGTTTGAGAATAGGAGACAGTTCTCCATAAAATACGTTTTATTGGGGGAATCAAGTTGCCCTCTTGAACTTTCTGGCCCGAGGAATGAGCGCTGCTTCAGCTCTGTACGATTAAGGGGCCTGCATCAGTTTGAAGTTGAAATCCATTTATCCATTTTGCATAGCTGCACATCTCTGTTCAGGGGCACTGCAGGGAAGGAGTTGTGTGCAAAAAGCAGGGAGAACATGCTACTAACATTCAGATAGACTCAAATTCACACTCACACTGGTTTTGAGTCTTCAGTCTACCAGGCTCGCAGGTGTTTATACTGGGGGAAGAAACCCATGGGACAGGGAAAGCATACAAACCTGTTAACCCCTGTGATAAAAGCAACTAGCAGACATCATCATTCTGAAATCCACTGTGAGGCTTCATGTAGATGATTTCAAAAATTTCCAGTGCTAAACTATACCTACGTCTTTCTAAAATTGAAGATGCTGGATAGATTATTTTAGTTTCCTTTAACTGTGCCCTTTTAATGCTCCCAACAATAAAAGTATTCAGTGTCTACAACAGCAATGCCACCATGAAATAGCATGAGACAGTGTTTTGACAATCATGGGACACTAAAGCTCTCCACTGGAGCACATGTTTCTAAAATTATTCTGAAGTTGGGGCTCCTAAAAAACATATTTTTCTCATATACCCATTGTGGTATATCCATGTCTCTAAAATGTCTGCGGCCACCCTTATACAAAGGAGGCAAATTGTGAGGAAAATATGTTAGCTTTATTGTGATTAAAGTAAACCAACCATTTAATGCCTCAAACTTGCCTATTTAATGTATAGGGTAAGCCTGGGACACTTAACTGATCTAAATGAACAAATAAATAAACACAATTCAACAATTTAATGCAAAAAAATGTCAAATTTCAGAGGATATAAAATGTCATCGCAAATGCACACACTGTTTTAAGTAGCTGTAGCCAGGAAGGAAGCACGTCATCACAGATGATACTGTCTGATCAGCATTTGATTAACTATAGCGCAGACAGTAAAGATAGATTTTGCCTCACTGAAGAACATCTCTAACCCTTTTTAACCTAAAACCTCTCCATCACCCTCTTTTCACACACTCCCTTTTTCACAGTGTCTGTACTCTTCTCTCCTCTCTTGTCTTTGTTTGAAAACAGCTTTCAATTTCCTGGGTAGCCGTCTTCAAAGGGAGCGGGAGGGGGGCGAGAGGCCGAGTAGGATGCCAGAGGCACAGTGACAGCTGGGAGGCAGGAGACTCTGAGACGAGATCAGAGAGTTCGGGTTTCTGCCCGCCACAGACACGCTGTCATTCTCTGAGCTCCTGCCCCTGCTGCTTTCACACACACACACACACACACACACACACACACACACACACACACACATACACACAGATAAAAGTAAATACCAACACAATTACGTACATACGTGAAAATACAGTTAAGCACTACAGACGACAACACACTAAAACACACACACAAGCACGTGCACATACAAATACACAGACAGAAGCATAAACATATAGTTACATACCTATATACACACAAAACATCAAACTATGAACTATACTGTATAACCAAACACACTCAAACATAAATACACATACAAAAACACTGAGAAAACTCAATGTAAACATGCTGTCAGTTGTTCATGTGAGGCACAATTTAGATCTGCCACAAAGCAAACTTCACCTCGAACCTTCAGAGACGCACCTGCCCTGACTCAGTGCACTTCATCTCAGCGCCAGAGGTCCTCTGAGGTTGCAACACAGGTTGCAACATTGAGCTTTTATTCCCAGGTGATGATGTAAGTGTTGAGGGAAGAGCGCAAATAATTTTATTCAATTTACATAATGTGTTGACTTTGGAACTGATACCATTCTGCTGAAAGGAACGCAGGACCTTTTCATTGGCAGCTCTCTCCCTCAACACATTTTAGTGATTAATGCACTCAAACAGACTCGAAACATCTGTCCTACTTTCTCATCTATCTGTCTTTTGGCGCTGCAGTTGGCTTACGCAGCTGATATGGGTTTCGGCATGTCTGCTGTGCGCAGGCTTGGTTGGCCTTCAAAGCCATGCCAGGTAATGGCACTTTGGCTTTTGTGATGCTGCCACGAGCTCACAACTATAAAGAGCTTTTGAAGATCCTGGCGCCACATTACAACAGTATCTCTCTACTGTTTAATCATACCTTTCTAGCGGCCAGGAGAACTCGCTGTGAAGGGAAACAAATTGCATCCTGATATCATTGGGTAAAGTGATGCCAGGCTATTTTGTTGCTGCCTGACGTGTGGCCTGGCAACCTCCTCCAGCTCCTGGAGTAAAGTGACATCAGTGACCACAAAGCTCCCGTTTGCACACGAGCAGGGAGCGGGGATAAACAGAGGATCTGTTTGGAAAGGCTCAATGACGCTTTCCTAAGTCTCACCTCAAAAACCAGAGTGTTGACTGCTCTCGTATTCCCAGTGCATCTCGCGCTCTCATGGAAAAATATGCCGGAGTGGCGGAGGAAAGCCTGAGATTGAGTATGAAAGAGAGAGTGGAAGAAAATGAGACAGTAGGGACTCGAGTTAGAGGAGGGGGGAGGGCGAAAAAGGGTTTGAGAGGGAGAGTTAGAGTAAGGGAGAAAGAGAAGGGGGAATGGTCTTTGTTAATCCCTCCACATCTGGCTTCTATTAGGATGTGGGGGCCGCTAAAATAATGTTTTTCACCCTACAAGCCTTTCTGTGCTATAAATTACCCACCAGCCACTGTGCCTTCCTGACTGAAACTCTTTCAGTGAGCCAGTATTCGTTTCTCAGGCAGTCAACTCAACTCCTCCCCCCTCCTCCTCCTTGCTCTTGTCCTCTCTGCTTTCTCCATTTCGAAACTCCCGTTTAGCGCTGGCGCAGTAAAATCGGGCCTCTCTTCCTGTCAGCCTTCCACACTTCCTGTCTGTCCACTGGTCTTTATAACTCTGTCGAATATCCCTGCAGTAGGATATCTACTTCTCCGTCCTCATGAGTCAGTGCACTGCGGCTCCTACAGAGGGAAACACAGAAGTAGACAGTAGATTAAGGTCGTGTTTAGGCCGACAATACGATGCGTCATAAAATGCAGCCTCCACAGCTATTTCAATACTGCCACAGTGTTCTGGCTTAAAAAAAGAGAAAAGGTTGATGTTGGCTTAGCCCCATCAGTGACCTCAGCACTTGCATGTTCAGTCCAAAACCAAACCCGGTGAAGTCTGTGGAAATATTGGATTTAAATGTTGTTTTTGCCCTGGGCAACATTTTATGACTCTGGGTGGACTGTAAATATCTGTGAGACCACAAAAATAACCTAGAGGATGCAACCTGTTGCTGGATCACAGGGAAAAAAGAGATTATGATGCATTGCAATGTGACTGACTCACAGATGGAGTACTGAGCTCACTGATCTGGTCTAATTCTAGCTCAACTACTGCAGCAGCAGCAGCAGCAGCAGCAACATTGTCCAACGTCATCTGGCAAATTAGTGGACTGGTTAATCAAATGAACATAACAGACAGAATACCTTATAGCATGTGCATGTGTGTAGCATTGTGCTAACTCTGCTGTTTATCTCACAAGTACTGAGCTGGAGGAGCATTTTATTTCTGCCATAATAATTTATCATAGCCTCAAAAGAGTACAAACCGCTGCAGTGTCTTGGCATCTGACAAGTCTTCAAACTAGACATCCAGGTCTGTATTTCATCTTCTCAACGGTGCCTGTAGTTGAGAAGGTACCATGTGTTTTTAAAACATACAGGTACTTTCATGGGT